>NW_022639535.1:129948-132659 GCF_010583005.1 Odontomachus brunneus
AGAGAGAGAGAGAGAGAGAGAGAGAGAGAGAGAGAGAGAGAGAGAGAGAGAGATGTCGTATACGAGAGAGAGAGAAGAGAGACGTGGTGGCCTGGCTGCTGGACAGAGGCTATCCACGACGGCGGTGGTCGCTGCAACAATGCGGCCCCGGCGACTCGATGCACCGAGATTCCAATTGGCTGCCAGACAGCAATTCGTTTAGCTGGCCATTGTGCCACGGCCGATTATCGCGCCCGCGCGTTCGGTCGGATTGAAAAAAGGGAAAGAGAGAGAGAGAGAGAGAGACAGAAAGAGAGGAAGGGAGAAGAAAGTACTTGCGCTTTTCGGCTATTTCACCCTTCACGTGGCACGACACGGCCCGCAGGACTAGGGATGGTTGAAGTTGGCGAAAATTCCGTTGTGTTTGTCGACCGAGTAGCGAAGTTCGTTCTGTTGCGTTGCGTGATCGGTCAGTCTGTCAAAATAGTGTAGCGAGGCTAGCGCGGAGGGACAGTAAAGAGGGAGGGCAGTAGAGAAACAGGAGTGATGGAGTGAGTAAGTGAGAGGGAGATAGACAGCGGTCGTTTGAGGGGGTTAATTAGCTCTCGCCATAATCCCGATGGTTTCGGACCACATGTGCGTGGCTTAATGCACGTTTATTGCTTGCAGCTGGAGCTTGCGTACGCTCTCGCTGCGTTTATCCCCTTTTCCGCCCTCTTCTCGGTCGCGTATCAGCGCACCCCTTTTCGCCCCTCTTCCCGCGCATCGCACTATCCTCATTCTGCGAACGCGCTCTCGGCGCCCCGTACGTTTATTGCAATCCCTCGCCATCTGAAAATATTCAGTCGCACGTTTTCGCTTTTTCCCGAAATTCGTCGATTAATGGTTAATTAATAATATGTCACGACGCGTGGCAGATGAGTCCGCAAAATATCACCACGATTGATCCCCATCGTTCGTGAAAATTACCTTGACCCGCAGGCGTGGAGTCATTTACTTTTCTTCTCGTCGCCGATCATCGCGACCCGCTCGGCGATTTCTGCTGAAAGTTTGCGTTAACGAAAAATAATACTCTTTCGTTCGAAGCGAGAGGAAGAGGCGGAGTTATCTGACGAGATCGAGAACCGGCTTCTTTAGAATTCTGACAGTGAGATAGGGGCTCTCAGTTCAGCGCACATGTGTGTGCATGCCCACATCAGTATGAGTTACTTCGCGATGAAGTAATCGTCTCGCGCTTTGTGTCTACGGTGTCCCTATTAAACGTCATGATTTATATTTTTATTGATTCGCAGCTGCCGTTACGTGTGCGCGATGCATATAATTACCGAAATTAATATGATCATTCTTGTTCACCTTTTCGACTTCTAATTGCCGCTGCATAAATATTCACATACGTACGCGAACGCAGCTAGATTATTTATTTCATTTAGATATATTTATAGTGAATTATTTTTAGGGTATACGTGCGCATGACGCGCGGTTTTTCGAGTACGAAAACGCGTTTATTAAATCGCGCTGTCGATCAGAGTAGAGCCGACAGCGACGTTTAATTCCGTTTGATTCGTACGAAGGAACGAGAGGAGAATCGTGTAACCATTCATTTAAATATTATTCTTGGTCTGTTTATACGAGATGTCTTCGAAGTTATTCGAGTCGTGCACCTTCGAAACAGTTAAAATACGCAGGATTTCATTTTCCGCGTTAATTACTTTAATTGATCGGCCACAAGCAGTTATCGACGGACATTCAAGCAAGTGCGCATCTCTCGCTAATTAGTCGAGGGCTATGTTTGACGAACTCTCTCTCTTTCTCTCTTTTCTCTCTCTCTCTCTCGCTTGCTGTTTCTTGTGTTAGGTGGTGCGGAGCGCAGAGTAGGCTCTCGAACACCACGATCTTCCTCTCTATTTTTCACAATATCATCGGGAATCGTTAGATACTGACGACAACTAACTTACTGCTGCGAATGTTATCACGACCAATTGTGTGGAAATACTTTGGGTCGTATGTTAGCGACATTGACGTGTACGCGCGTACGCGCCCCGTTCTCACCCTCGCGTCTCTCTTTCCGGCGCTCTCTCTATTTCCTTCTCCCCCCTCACTTTCTTTTCCTCTGTCTGTCTTCTTCTTTTTCTGCCGTCTACTTCTTCCTACCTGTTATTCCCATGGTCGCTGAGACGTTCGACAAGACGTTCTTGAAAGGCTCCATCTCAGCTTGGTAAGAGCCGCGCACCGGGAAAAGAGCTGCTTACCGCTTCCACTCTCGATGGAAACTACAGTAAACCAGTGATAGAAACGAGAAATCCTATAAGCTTTCCTTTACCATGGCAACGTAGTTGGTATAAAGTGCGTGGCGATTGTTACATCGCGTCAGCGTGTGACGCTCTCGCGTTTCATTTTAATTTTCTTTTGTCTCACGCATGTTTGATCGACTGTTTTGCTGCTGAGGATTAACTGAGAAGTGCAGTGTTAGAGAAAATAGAAATGCGTGGACAGCGGTGGTTAGACGCGTGTAAAACACACGATAATGTCATAAAGAATTCCTCCTCCCTTGATTATTATTACGACAATCTACGCGTGATCTTCGTGTGTGTAATTATTCATTTATATTTTTATATATATTTTTAAAGCGCTTTTATCTGAAAACATTATACACCTGAACTGTCTGGATTGTCTAGATATAATCGTATATCTATTCGTAGACTTATTAGACTAATTAGGATGAAAGAGAAACT
>NW_022639535.1:134187-158855 GCF_010583005.1 Odontomachus brunneus
GTACGCAAGAGAGAGAGAGAGAGAGAGAGAGAGAGAGAGAGAGAGAGGAGATGAGAGAAAGAGAGTGAGGCCGCCGAGGGTTCCCATCGTCGACGGCATTAGGATATTCAGGAGGCCCCCGGCCGGCGTTGCGTTGTGTTGCGCTGTGCCGTGGCGCGGCCGGGTGGACGTCGCCGCTCCCTGGTGGGGAGTCGACGGGCGTCGCGACGCTGCTCGGTAGCGCCAGGAACTAAAAGTCCGGGTGCCTCTGCGCGCCAGTGCCGAGCCCGCGATCGTGGCGAGCGTACGCGACGTGTCTCGTGTGCGTGTCCTGTACATAATTTCTTTCTCGCGCGCGCGCGCGAGAACCCGCGACTTTTGTGAGCTCACTGCTGCACGCGAATGAGTATCACGCGCGCGAATCGACGAACGCGAATCAACGAAACACGACGATTTTTCCTCCACGACGGTCCGACGTCGTCGTCGTCGTCGTCGTCACTGCCGCAGGTTGCGTGAGAGCTCGCAATTTTCACGGGCGGAAACGTAACGCGCCGCTCCGTGTCTTCGTCTTCTTCAGCGTCATCGCGGAGCGGCCACTCGGGAACAACGGGAGAATTCCCGATCCAGGATTTATCAGAGAGGTCGATGTCGAATTTAAAACGGGGTCGTTCACCATCGCGGGGGAAGTCCTGGGCTCTCGGGGCGTCTTTCTTTAGCCGGAGCGATCGCGTCGGCGACTGGTCCCGCGGGAACGACTCGTCGACGATGAGTCGTACTCCGACTGTTCTCTCCTCACTCTTTGTCTCTCGTACGTTCGTTTCGTTCCCATTACCCTGCTGCTGCTGCTGCGGATCACAGAAGGTCGATAATCATGGGCTGAGACTTGCATCGCCGGGTTTTTCCGGGCGTGATTCCACCGGTCGTGTCGCCTCTCCCTTACTCACTCTCTCTTTCTCTCTTTCTCTCTCACGATTCTCATTCTACGTTGGTTCTGCTGCGAATTACGGGACGCCCGCGACATGGTTGCTTAACGAGTCCAGTGACTTTTTGTCGATTGGTCATCCGATAATTGGCAGCGGCCAAGCCGGATTTTCGTCGTTTTCATTGGTGGCGAGGCGATCGGTGCGTCCGATGCGCGATCCACATCCGAAAGAATGACGGCCAAGTGCCGACAGGTGTTTTTGCTAAGTAAACACGGGATAATTGGCTGAATGATAGATGAGGCACGTAGCAACTTCGCGATACCACGTCTCTTAACGAGTAGTAATAGACCAACGGCACCGTTTCATTTCGACAAGAGACTGCGGTCCTTCTCCGCCGATACTTTTTCAAATCGTGAGTCGTCGTACGTTTTCCATGGGGAAACGTTATGGGTTTTCTGGAGACGCGTGCTGGTGAGCTCGAGAATTTGAATCGAGACATCTCCGTTTCGATTGTGTGCTTTGATCGATGATCTGGTCCCGATAAGGAATCAATATCCGATTAATTCATGGGAACGCGACGGACCTTAATCGCCGAATTCGCAACTCGATTTCTGTCAAGTCCGCTCTCCTCATGTCGCGATTGCCTGCACAGTCGCTTTGTCCCGACGTTGAGCGACCTTCTCCGGCAATTACGTGCAGTGACATTTAATATCCGCTTAATGAGTCCGAGCGGCGTCCCCGAACAGCGCGTTGATCGCGCGTATTTCGCGCAGTTTTGGGCGCGTTGTTGAATTTTTCCCGCGTCGCGTCGTTCTCACTGAAAAATAAAGAAGAGACAAAAAATCAGCCTCGGAAAAAACAGACGTTGCAAAAATGTGCGGCTGGAAAACTGCGTGCTTAGCGAAACAGCGTGCGCTTACACGCGGGAGAGCGCGCGCTGTGACGCCGCTGCCGCCGCCGCGAGACACTCTCGTTAGCGTCGCGAGAACGCTACCCCCAATATACGGTTTAGTTAATCGTAACGCGGGATCCCGCTACGTGTGAAGCTGATGAGCGCGTTTTAACGAGCGTTTTCAGTTAGCACGGCTGGCACGACATTCCTACCCTCGTTGGTCGACGAACAGCCCGCAGGACATACACATACACACACACGCACATACAGTTTGTCGCTCTTGTGTGCCTCAAGTTGATTCCCCCAGGTTGAAAGCTGGAAAGAGAAAGAGAGAGAGAGAGAAAGAGAGAATGAGCAAGCGAGCCCTATTAATAAATTCGATTCGTCACTTCAGGTTAACTTCAGATCATCCCTTGAAGTCGCGAGACTGATAGTCATTGAGCGATTTTTCCTTGTGCTCGAGAGACTGCAAATCGGTGCCGGGCGTGTCGTGTAATTCTGTCGACGACTAGAGAAAGAGAGAGAGAGGGAGGAAATTTCTCCTTCGACGGCGTCGACAAAATGCTATTATTTGGCTTCTCTTCTCCTCCATCGTTCTGGAAACCGCTCCGGGCGATGAGCGCGAAACTCGCTTTCTTGTTCTTTCTGTTGTTCTTCATTCCCCTTTTCTTGACGCGCATCAAATTTGCGATAGGCTAAAACGAAGGTATCAACGTAGAAGGAGCCGCGTTCGTGAAATAAAGAAGATTGAAACGAACTCGGAACTGACGCGTTCTACCCTCCGGCGCAAAAGGTTAATTATCGCGTTATCGCGGCGCGTCGATGCGGGCGCGAGCGTAATAAAGGAATGCAAAACGTGCGTGCATCGTCGCAAGGTCAGCGTGATTACTTTTCGACCCGTCAAGACTCCCAACTTCTCGCGAAAACCAATAAATTCATTGGATCCTACTTTCCGAGAGCGGATACGCATTCCCCCGACCCTTCGCTCCCTCTCTTCCGTGTGGCTCAAGTTTTAAACTAGTAAAACTCTGCCAGCCTAAAACGTGAGGAGACGTATAAGTAAATTCGATTTAATAGCGCAAGTTGGACCATACATCACGATTAAAGTGGAACCGACGCGCGGGCGGACTTTCCTCCGCCCGAAGAAAAACAACTCGTACGATGTATCGAGGGGAGAGCCGAGGGGAATCTCGTGGGGGAAAATCGTGTGTTGCAATTCCGCGTTCTGCCGTGCGCGATATTTTCGTACACGATGGCGGCTACTGCTTCACTTATTCGTTGATTTCGCGAGACTTTACATTGTTCCATTCTCGAACACGATTCTCAGTCGCGAACGCCTTCCTTTCAACCGTGGATGATTAACCGCGCGGAGAAAAAAATATCAGGTCGCTTGCTTGCCCTCACTCCCTTCCTCCCTCCCTCGGAGTGATGCATTGAATGTTTGAAACGCGTCGAGAAATCATAACATCCGCAACGAAGCTCGGACGCGAAGGGGAAGAGAATAGCTTCTCGTTCGAATGTGACTACATGTGCTGCTTCTCTTTCTTCGACCCGACGAAATTTCCAGTGAAAGGGCAAAAGTTCGTGATGGATTTTGCGATGAGTTCCTCACGCTATTTAGCTAGTATCGTAACTATTACGTTCTCCTCTATCCACGTACGTTGTGGTAGCCATCAGAGTGTCATGTTTTCGCATATTCAGCCACTCAATATAAATAATGGGACAGCGAAACTTTTCATCGTCATCGTCGCGACACGTACGCGTTTCCGTATATTAATGCAACTTTGATTGCTCGACAAATAATCTTGGAAGTGGGGCGCGCACTCCTTCGTAAATGTCAAGTTCGCTCGACATTTACGCTCGTACGATAATAACGTTGTTGTAGGAGCTGTCTTTGCGGCGGCAGAAAGTTGCTTAATGGACAAAAATGGAAAACGTTTCGAGAAAACATTTCGCCGGGTCAATCGCGTCTGCAAGTCTGGCTGGTGTAAATTATCAAGCAGAACTGGCCACTATTCCGCGACGTTCCTTTATTATGCAACACCTCCTTGCGAGAATTGCTCCGTTGACTCATTTATACACTTAGACCATATCACTCAGGTTATTTTCTATTTTTGTGTTCTATTTATCGCACTTATCCGTGGCTTTCGTTAGGAAAAGGAGAAAAATAAATGTGAAATTCTCAGGATGATACGCGATGGATTCGCGAGGATATTCGGTTAAGCAGTGGATAGGAGAGGTGCGAGCCGTCTGGGAGATCGCAGGGCGCTCCGTTCATAGATCCTTTAAAGTTGCCCGAGCTCGAGATCTTTTAAACTCGAGTACGAAGTTGGCTGGTGCGGAAGAACGCCGCGGAGGCTCCGGCAATTAATCACTTAGCGGTTTTATTCAATTACGTCTCGTTGCGGAGCGGAGAGTGCCGTTGAAACTGGCGAGAGAGAAAGAAAGTGCGCGCGCGGGAGAGAGAGAGAGAGACAGAGAGAGGAGGTAAGAGAAGGTGAAGGAATGTCGGGGCACGGAAACGGTACAGGGCGACCAGGAAGTTACCGTCGCCACTGAGGGAGCTTCGGAAACCTCGCAAAAGTGTTATTCGAGTCGTGGGTCGCAACGGTGGTCTGCCACAACGGCAGGCGCCGTGCGCCGCATCTCTCTCTCTTTCTCTCTCTCTGTGTGTGTGTGTGTCTCTGTCTCTTTCTTTCTCTGTGTCTCTCTCTATCCGACATGCGAATATATCTAACGAAAAGCCAGGCGGGTTCTCCTTGCACACGCCTGATGTGCACTCCCCGTGAGTTCATCGATCATCGACGATAAAGCCTGTCGAGTCGAAGAAGCCGATTTACCCTTCGCCTTGGTGAACCACGCGAGAACGCTCGCGTCTTGCTCCTTTCGCTCATAATAAAATACGCGAAAGAGAGCGAGACGACGGCGCAAGAGATCTCGTGGTGTATCAGGACGAATTCACACGACTGATCATTAGAGTCGTATTCAGTACATTTTACTCTTGTCCCGCGGGAGCTCGTCTCCAGCACGACGTCACCCCCGTTTCTCACTCGGTCGGTGCGAAGTAGAAAAGCCACATCTTTCTTTCTCTCTCTCTCTCTCTCTCTCTCTCTCTCTCTCTCTCTCTCTTTGCGTCAATGCTGTTGACTTTTCGTTTCTTTCCGCGAAAGTTGTCGGACGACTCGCTGATCCTCTTCGCGCTATAGTTTCCTCTTCGGGTCGTCGAGGTTGTCCGTTAGCCCGGTTCTCCGGTTCTTGTTCTCGTGTCGCTATATCTTTGTCATCTCGGGTCCCTCCTTGTTTCCCGTTGCTTCGGCATTCTCTCGATCGCGTAAATTCATCGCTCGTGCCGAAGCGGATTCAAGGTGCACGAGTCCGCAGCCACGCCCGAGCTTTCTTGCCCGAGGCGCGGAAATAATCGGAAGAAAGATGTCGTGCGAGTGAGCCAGGGACTACCTCGCGATAAAGAAGCGGGAACGCGTCTCATCTCGCTATTCTTCGTCGTCGCGACGAAGACTCGAACGTGGACCTTTCCTCGATTTGCAGAACGAACGTGGTCCACTCTCGTCGCCAACGAGTCTGCGAACGACGGTTGTCAGTGATAACGCGTGACTTGTGATTCGCGAGAGATATTCTACCATCGCATAAAGCAGGATTCGCGGAAATCCGCGGCTTTGAGAGAACGAGCGGAAGGAAGTCGCACGCGACAATCCTTCGGGGAACGAACCTTCAGCCGAGAGGGAGTGCTATGAGTGCTGAACGCGGGTTCTTTCGTGACGTTAAACGGCGATCGGGTCGCGAGCGGTTCGAAAAACATACCATCGAGTGATCGGCGCGCGGCGGGAAAGGACCGGACGTCGCGACGCGGAGGACCTGGTGGATCTCAAGAGTGAGAAAGAGTGGAGGAAGGGGAAGAGATCGTGCGAAGGACGACCAGGAATAAGAAGAAGAAGGAGAGACGAGAAGCAGAACGGGAATTACGGAAGCACAGTGTGTTCTTTTTGGTTACGCGGAGGAAAGCGAAGAGAAGCGTGTGCGGCGCAGAAGAGAGGCGGGGAAAGTAAGACGAGCTGGAGGACGACCGGGTGGAAGTAGCCTGCAGGTGGGAAGGAAGGTGAAAAAGAAGATGCGGTGCCATCCGATCGTTCTCCTCGCCGGCCTGCTCACCGTCGTCCGTGCGCAAGGTCAGTCTCTGCCCGGCATCCCTCCGTCTTATTTATTCTTACTCTTCGTTTCCTATTATGGCGCCAATTATGCCTTACTTTGCGTTCTCCCGCTCTGGCCCTGTACATTCCGGTATGTATTTATTCCTTGGTGGCGTTATTTTCGCAGTCTGCGAGGGACCGTTCGCGAGTTCCAGGGAGTTTCTTCTCCCCGTTGCTTTCTTTTCACGAGTCTTCTTCCTCTTCCTCCTCGTGAAGATACATTCCGAGGGCGTCCCAGTCGCGAACGCAGGCATTTCGCAGTGGGCGAAATTGTGGTATTGCTCGAAGCGCGACTTGACCGGATGATAAACTCGACTGTCGTCCGGATTACGGAGTGATAGAAAGAAATCGACGGCGCCACAGCGACGGGAACACGTTTAATGCTCGCTTTGATACTCTCGCCGGCTTCGTAAAAATTAATTATGCCGGCAGTCGGAGCCGCGGCATGCGATATATCTCGCGAAAAGTTTGGGGCCCTAGTAATATTGCGTATAATAGGACGTTATAATACGAGTACAAAAGCAACAACCATTTGCTCTTGTCAAACTTTTTATGTACACACGGGTCTTCTAGCACGGAGTGGAATTCAGCATCCGACGAGAACGACGTGGATTTTAATTACACGGTTTTCCATCATACGAACGCCTGTATAAATATACCGCGCTCCGTAACTCGCGAAAGTTTTCAAATAGCTGCTGTGCAGGTACAATACCGTGAACCTCAATTGATGGGCCAAGACCCAAGATGATTCTCCGTCGAATGCGATGTTTGAAGTAAAAGTGCCAATTCCCACACACGTGTCTAATCCTGAACATCCTTTCTTTAATATTTTGGCGTTTAAACACAAACATTTGAACTTTTAGCATGGGATATGTGTGTATATTTAATATAAGTATATGCATATTTTTTTGGAAGTTTGAATATTTAAAAATTAAGAGATATGCAGAATTGAATATCTGGCCATTGGTACTTTTATTTCACGAGGCTTGAGTAGAAAATTGTGCGACACATTGTGTGTCGATGGCAATTTCACGATCGCCATATTGTAATTATTGCTCTTTCAAAGAAAACTGTGTATAGGGGAAATATTTTTCTATCAACATCCAACGAGAGAATTTTCAGTTTTACTAAATGAACTTTTCTTCTGACAACGCTTCCTGATAGACTAATACACGTAAAGCAACGTTAAGCATATTAAATCACGAAATTCAGTAACATCGAGTTTTTCATGACTGATTAGACCGTACTCATATTTTTATCACATGGAATAACAAAATAGAGATATGAAAGAAATATGAAATAAGTAACAAAATTTGCTTTAAACAATATGTTGTGTTGAATATAATACGAAAATTTCAGTGTAACTTTTAGTCAATTTGTTGTTGTATCAATACAACAACAAATTTGTATCAATATAACAAAAAATTTACATTATCATATAATATAAATTCAATCATTAACTTAATATATACACTTAATATATACAGTATATTTCATGAATATAATTAAAAGAATTTTCAAATTTCCATCAATCGATTTCTTTACGTCGTGGTAATTATGAAAGTCTATTTGGTACACGATACACTTAATATTATTTAGTATTCGCGCCAAGTTGTCGCGTGCATATATTCGCGTGAATTCTGATGCTCGCTCTGCGCGAATATGTATATATACACATACACACACATATATACACACTCGGCAATGCCCAAGATCCTTCGTGTTATAGTGTATGAGCTTATCGCAACAGAATAAATCGTACTTGTCGCCGGCGTAGAATCTTGCGCGACGCAACTTTTCATACCTGTCGGATATTTCGTTCACAACTGAAATTTGTTTAACACTCCATTCAGTCTATTTCCCTAACAATGGCGCACGTGCCGACGTTCACGTGTAACGCCGTGGTTTCACGCGTATCTGGTGACGTCTACCCATTGTCGCGAGCTGGCCATTAATCATCGTCGCGCGAGGACGCTTCCTAAAAGCAACAACAATATTATTTTACCAGAGTGGCACGATTCTCTGGTCCTCCGGCGTTTTCTTCTTTCCTTTCTCTCTCTATCTCTTCCTCTCCCTTTCCTTCTTTTTTAAAAGCGATCAAGTTTTTTTACAGTTTTTACGTGCCTCACGCGCAATATTGCGCACGAGATGGAAAGAGTATTGCGCTCCTCCATCTTGTCTTACTTTTCTTTCTCATCCTCTCTTCACATTTCTTTCCTTTGTCGCTCTTCTCTTTAATTGCCTTGCTTTGAAGTGAGAAAATGCAGAAAGGGTGACGGAAGTGCGGCAAAGAGCGGAGGATTATGATGCACTTAGCTCTCGCGGTCGTTTATTTAGCACGAAATTTTATACGAGGGTTGTATTTTTTTCACAATTTGGACGATTCTTCCTTCTTGCTTCGCATGGAACTGCGTCGATAAAGACTTTACGACTCCGCGTATGTCCGCGCTTGTGATCCTCGTTTATTTCGCTATTATTAAAGTATTTATACCGCGGGCTTTTCGGGAACGTAACTTTATTACTAATATTGTTATTATTATTATGCCCCAGCGACATATAAAGTGCGGAGATTATCGATGGCATTTATAAGTTGGCACTTCCGCCAAATTGATTTTCCGAGGGGTTTCGTTGGTTGTTTGCGGGCTTAATTATGCGCGCGATATTATTTCCGCGCTGCAAATAATGTCGCCCGACGCGCTCATTAACTCTTTTATGATATCAATTTTTGGTCGCTAAAATAACTCTCGGTCTATAATACCCGTCAATAATGTGTTCGGGCATGCACAACGAAATACGGTATTCTCCATTACGGACACATTATCGCCACGTTTTACGTCTGCACGGCGAAGCCCGCACGGTTTTTATTAATGCGAAACGCTTCCGTCTCGGCGCCTTATTGCTCACCGTAATCTCAGAAGAAACTTTCCGTTTCCGGTTTATCCGGTTCATTTAATCGTTTCGCGACTCGTCCAGCATTGCCAGGTGCGCGTGCCTGTGCACTTGAGTCTTGAGAAGGTGCACGAGCGGTCGCGTTGACGCATTGTGCGCGCTATTGTATTTACGTTGAGAGATAAAGCCTGCGAAATCTTGGCAGACAAATCTCCCTCCCGCGCTCTTTTTACGCTTATTTGATTTCTGTCTTTCGACACGTCTGCTCTACTTGAATTGTTTTTCTCAACTTTGATTTTTAAATAACAAACTAACTTTTATCGAAAATATTATAATAATCAATATTTTACTTTCTTTGTTGCTTGAATTCTCAGAGCGCCTAATTTATTATGCTATCACTCTCTCTCTCTCTCTCTTTCTCTCTCTCACTCTCTCTTTATTTTCGCGATGACAGAAGGATTGCTTGACTCGTGAATTCCATCGAGTGCTAAAGAAAGCTTGACACGTGCTACGCGTGTCACCCGCTCGAGAACGAGGTGTGATAATTTTACAATAATCCGCTCGAGAGGATAATCGAAGTTAAGCCGCGCGATTCCACTCGAGGGTGCCTTATTCCACCCTGTATGCTTTATTCGCGACTTCTGACCCCAACTTCTGGTCTTGGCTTCTCGCATTCAGTCGTTCGCCGTACGGGTCGCTATCGCCGCGATCTTTCGTGCCGTTTCTGTTTTTACTCTTGCTCCCAGCAAGGGTGGCTCGAGAAACTGAGTCGTCGTCGCTGCCGTCACTAGCACACCACCACCGAGGCCTTTTCTGTAATCAAATCCGGGCCGCACGCGTGGGTAGGCGTGCGAGCGTGCATGCGTGCGCGCGTGCATACGTGCGTGCCGCGTGCGCGCTTGCATGCGTGCCGCACGATCACCGAGGCGTGGTCGCTGGCGAATTACGTGTCCCCGGTTTATGCCTCCCCTCTTTGTCACCCCCGTTGCGTCCCCCCCCTGCCACCCCCCTGGCTATTCCTTTCGCGCACCCCTGCGAGCAGCAGCGGGTCGTCCGGTTCATGGTTGCCATACGGTCGTCGGTCTCTTTCTTTCTTACTTGTACTTATTACGCTGCTATGGAGGGCTTCGAGAGCGCAGGTTGCAGGCGCGTGTCGGCTGCGGCTAAGTCAGGTTTTTTGCGCGCTACTTTGGCACACACGCGACTTCCTGCCTTTGAATATTATGGATTGCTGGCGAAATTATGGCGCAATGTGTCGAGTCCACTGTCTGTTTTTGTCTCTTTCCTTTTCTTCCCCCAATCTCTCTTTCTCTGCTCTTTATGCAAAAAGGTATCTTTGACGGCGAAATGAATGGTCGTCGGGAGTATCGGGTTGGGTAATCAGGGAAATAGAATAAACAGCGCGTTGCAGTGGGTCTTTGAGCGAACTCGATTATTATTATTTGACGAGGTAACAGCTGGCGAAGTGCGCGATTCATATTTTTCTTGGGAACTCGAAGAGAGTCAATATCACGGAGAGCGACGTATATATACTTCGCTGAAAGTACCCGATCGCGGTGAGTTTTTAAATGAATCTTAGGGGCCACTTTCTCGAATTGCGCTAATGGCGAAATCGGAAAGATCAAAGTTGACTGAGAGGAAGCACTTGTGGGACGACTTGATGACGATACAGCGCGCAGCGTCGTTTCACCCCATGTTGTTTTAGGAAGACCATTTGACCGTGAGCACGTGTGCGCTACCCTTTTAACTTTCCTGGAGCGCGCGTATTTTGACATCTTTATTTCACATCGACGACTCTGTCGCGTGGAAACGTTAGTTTTCGTTGGGTCACGGGAATTAACGTAGGATATATTGGTGAATTAAATTAGCCGGCTGGTCGCACTGACGCGCGTTTTAGTGGTCATTACAGATTTTAGATCTTTTACCAAAATAACGACAAATTCAACTTATTGAGATAGAAGAAAATGAATAGGATAGGTAGGTAGAAAGATAGATTAACCTAAGGATTTATTAAAAGCGCGATGAGAGGGGAAAAATAAGTGATAAGGTGTCCGAATAAAGTGTCCAGAATTGACGAGTGAGCCGCGGCAATTCATTAAAAGTGAAATAACGACCGGCCCCTTGAGCGTGCCGCCACAGATTGAACACGTGTGCGAGAAATGCCGCGGGATTCCCCGTTTCGCGCGGCACGACGCACTCGCGAAAACTCGAAATTTTTCACGCAGAACGACGTGCTGTAAAATCGCGATGTATCTTTAAAATTCGCTATTACGTTTCGCGCGAATCGTTTATAATCGGCGTATAACGTCGCTATTACGTTACGAATCGTTTATAACCGGCGTATAACGTCTCGGGTATCGCGGTGTTCACTCGGATTACTTCTCTCCGAATACGTTTTGGATACGTTGTCTCGTTACTTGTTATGTCGACAGTCAAAAATACAGACGAGTTATTTTCGAATTCACGAATTCCGATCGAGTGAGCTTCCAATTTCTCGTCTTATAAAATTACAAGCAATTTCGCACGATAAAATAGCGAGAATATTTCCGTTTCGGGAGAACCTCGCATGACTGATTTATTGCCGTGCTAATAATTATAATACTATAAATATTATTCTCATTCTTTAATACACATTAAAGTATTATATATAAAAAACATATAAACATACATGTTCTATTTTGTATTTGTATACCCTTGTATTATTTGTAATCGTATCACATGTCACATAAAAAATAAATATATGTCAGTACCATGTTTATATAATATATTATATAAAATAAATAAACATATATATTAATTACCGAATCCATGAAGTGGGCACCGATTGCGACTTCTCGCGTGAATTATTCGGGTCTCGTTACACACAAGTATCTGTGTATTATGCAGAGCCAAGAAACTAACGAGTTTCGGACGAGCAGCCATTAAGCGATTACCGTGACTTTTCCTTACGCTACATGAGCGATAATGAGGCAAGGCGGACGTTCATGCTCGCTCGCTCACTCGCCGGGCAGAATTGGATAAATAGTTGCGAGAGGGATGGGGTGCAGAGGGTGAGTCTCGGGAGTGGATCAATTCTACTCGTAGATTAGAGCCGGTGATAGCAGCGATAACAATAATTTGTTCCGTCGCTTTATCCCGATGATGCTCGGTTGCCTTGAGTAATTGGATCGCCGCGAGCGATCGAGGGTGGCTTTGGCCCCACGAGCCTCCGCTTTCGTTAAAGTTCGACTGCGTTCAAAAGAGAGAGCTGTTTTGCAACTGTTGTGAAGCTCATGAATCTGATTAGTGTTCTTGGATTCTCGGGCAAGATTAAGAGCATACATCAATCAAATTTATGAATTTTAAAACAAGTTGCACAGCAATTTTTTCTGCAGAACGCAACCTTGAGACCTTTGTTTTGAACTCTTCTATCGATAAAAGTGCTTCTAAGTCAGACTTATAAGCCTTCTAATCGATTTATAAACACACTTTTATCGATAAGAGTTCGGAATAAAGGGCTGAATTCCTTGTAATGGAATCTCACTCAAAATGTATGAAAAGTGGCAGTATTTCCGCTCGAAGGGACAGTGAAAATATTACCATTTGAATTCAAAGTAAATGTTTCACTCAAGCTTTGAGTGGATTCTTTCATAAGAGCGAATGGTTCTATCGATTAGAGCGAATATATTTGTGACGATGGAGTACATCAGATTTAATTTCGAGCGAAAATACTCGAAAATTAAGAATGAAAAGTTCACTTTATATGAGCAAAAAAATAATTTGAATTTGAGCAACTTGATGAATGACTCGAGAGTGGTGACTCAGCAGTCACTCTACTGTCCGACTGAAATTTCACTTCAAAAAATTTACAGAGTACTTTTCAGTTGCGAATTGACAAAAACCGCGCGCGCTTCAAGTGATCGTCTCGTCGATCCATTCGTTTGTCGTCATTCTTTGCGATGCGTCGCTGTCACGCTGTCACGCGACGCTGTCACTCGAGTATTAAGATAAGTGACGATCGGTCGAGCTGGCGGGAGCCGGCTCAGCGTTGGGCTGAATTCCGTCGGGGTTCTCGTGGCGTTCAGGTGCGAGTTACCTGGTCCGTGAGAGGAAACGAGTCGAGACGCGCACGTGGAGTCGGCGGGACGCTCATTCACTCGTACACTCGCTTGCACCGGATGATAGCTCGGAAATGGGGATGAGATGGGCGTTGCCCGCATCGTTGCGCTTACATCACGAACTTCGCAGCACGGTCCGCCTTATTAAAGCTCTCAGATACCCCGGGTAAGTTTCACATACCGTCAAAGGGGATGCCTCGCGAGATGCGCGTCTTTGACGGGTTCCCTCGCGAAATCTAAGTCGTGAAGAATGCTGTTTGCACGTCCTACCGTCAGAGCGGTCCAATTTATGCGGCATTTGCTATTGCGTTTTTCGTTTTCCACTTTTTTCCCGTTTTTTTTTTTCTCTTCCCTCATTTTCGCATCTCTCTCGCGTAGACATGTACATCGTCGAAAAGAGAGTTGTGAAAATAAGAGTTGGTGGAAGTGGGAGAATTGTTTTCTCGAATATATATGTAGAGCTATGTACAATAGCTGTACTAATGATAAACTTGCAGAAAAACTACGTATTCTTAGAGGATGATTGATGACAAGATTGAAAGACAGAAATATGATAAATCAAACGCTTTCTCTGCCACACAGTATTGTAGCATGAAGCAATATGAAAGACACAAAAAAGAGAATGAAATATAGTGAGAGAAGCAGAATAATATTGATCATGTAATCACTTCTTCGTTCTCTTTATCAGCTGAACAATTAGACAGAGAGAGTATCTCACTCTCTATTGCTCTTTACTAATACTGACTTCATGCTTTCTGCAGCAATGTGTAATCTATTCTATATGTCTATACTACTAACAGATCTACAAAAGTCACCTCTTCCGATCGTGCAAAATGAAATTCGAGTTGTAGGACTTGGGGAAGCTCCATCTCTCTGCATCGGTTTCGCGAAAATCACGCATATTTCATGGCGTTTCGCGCTCGCGAATAAATAACCCGAATCCTCGTAAACCAATCTATCGAACGTCTATCACGTTCGCCGGATAAAAAGGTTAATTTCAGCGACCGGGGGAATAACGCGCAACTGTTTACGACGGGATAAAATACCATAAATCCCGTCCTTGGTGTTCGTCGAATAAAACTATTCTGTCCTCGACGACGGCGGCGGCGGCAACGGCAGCGGCAATTATAACGCCGTGTTGGCCGATACACGCACACAACCCTCCATTGCGGTTTGCAGGGTTAATTGTATCGATTCGATACAGCTTCGGTGCACCATGAATTTCCGCGCGAATCCGCCGCCGCCGTACGGCGGCGGGGTCGAGGTAATCGCGATTATCGGGGGATAACTTTCGCGTTGTATAGTAATGATTTGTGATCGACAACGAAATTTGCATACGCATAAACTACGCGACCTTGCCGGGATGCCAAGGGGCGGCAAAGGGGAGGGTAGAAGGTACGGAGCCGGTAGAAGCGACGCACTCGCGCTCGTACTCGCTCTCGCAACGTGTTCCCGCTACGACTAAACTAATCTGAGGGGGGAGGATTGTACACGTATGCGCGTTACCGCCACCGCTGGCAGTCACGTATACTCCCCCGTATGCCGTTCCAGTTTTCCGCAGTTTAAAGCCCTTCGTGGCACCGATCAACGCCGATAAAGTACACGTATTAACGTTGTTCCGCGGCCTGCGATCGTTATGCCCGGCCAATCGCCGATACCTGATCGTACGATATTTTATACGATGTCGGTACGATCGAAGTTTGTGCAATCGTATCGGTACTTGTGACGTGTCGCGCGGAATGTCAGCGCGGAAAGACAGTTACAGACCCGCCGCGTTTCGCTAATTATATATTTGGTAGTCTAATTTCCCGGTCACGTTCCCGTTGTAGTTTCTTTCCCTCGACGTGTCGGGAAGAGTTGAGATTTTCCTTTGCGATTCTTCCGCGGCGAAAAAATACAGATCGGACGTGTGGGCAGAGAATGTATTTTTCTGACTGTATTCGTAGTCTGATCTTATGTTTAAAATCATCTTAAATTCATTTTAATATGCTCTGTAGGCGATGAAATGATTCATACATTATCTGAGCATGAATTTAAGACGATTTCAACACGTTCGCTACGAGGGTTTATTTGGGGTACTCTCCCGACACTTTGTAATTTTTTCCTACGTAATTATGTGAAACAGACTTATGCTGAAATTCTAAGGTCCATATTCTGAACCCTTTTTTATCGATAAAAGTGCCTTAAATATAGCTTCTCAGCCAATCAGGTGGCTCCTAAGCCTCTTTTAGAGGCTCATTTATCGACAAGGGGGAGGAAGATACTTACAAGTTATCATATGACATACGGTCTGCATAAAATTGTAGTATCTATTCATAAGTTTTTATAAGTCTTACGAAAACAAGTTAGGAGTTTTACGATTTTATCTAGAATTGTAGTATTAGTCTGATAACGTAAACATAGAAAAAAAATTGTATTGCAGTTGGATTCTCAAATATTTCTGAAGGAATTTAGGAGACATAAAAAATGCTTGTTGGGGATAAATAATATGTTGGTAATAAAAATATAATATGTAATAAAATATATGATAAAATAGGGGCAATATTAAAAGAACCGGAATTACAGGGTTACGTGGAAGGTGAATTCTTTTCGTATACGTTAGTCCGATAAATTCCTCAAAGCGTGTGTTTGATGTTTTTTTCTGTTAGATACAATTATCCTCCCGAAAATAAAGTTTAAATTGCAATATTTAATCGGGAATTGCGTTCTCTCTGTCTCTTCATTTTTCCTTTTATTTTCTTTTGAATAATACAATCGTGCAAATCTCTCACTGCTATCTACTTAGAGCGATTAAACACGCGAGGACTTGCGTTGTATATTTAATTGGAAATTCATATTTGATACAGTAAGAATTTAATATCCGCTACGGGTAAGGTAATCGTATTATACGTAAACGTGTGCAGCTAAATTCTACCATTGTTTACGTAAACTATGCGATATTATTGCGTATTATATGAATTATAAACGGAAATGTTATAACGGATTCATCGAACCAATTACAAGGATAATTTTCATATAATTCGGACAAACGTGTTCCGGACGTGTGCTGTTGTTGTTGTTCGACCTGTTTTGACGAAAAGCTGATCCCCGACGAAAGCTATCGGACAGTTGTGTGCCGGGAAATTAATTCCGGAGAAACGAACCTCGTTCGTTTGTTCGTTCTATATACGTCGTCCCATATCGACAAGAAGTATTTTCTGTCGTGTGGTATTACAATCAACTATGGCTCTCTCTCTCTCTCTCTCTCTCTCTCTCTCTCTCTCTCTCTTTCTCTCCCTTTCCAATTCAACCAGCGACGATCTGAAGTATAGCGTTAAGAAATCTGCAACGCGGAAGTTCGTCAGGTTCGCCCTCCGGTGTCGTCGCCCGCCTTGTCATCGTGACCGGAAAAATTACATGGTAAAGCAGCAGCTGTGTTATTTTTACTACGCGAACTCTCGCGCGGCAATTCCGAACAGTGCGCC
This sequence comes from Odontomachus brunneus, assembly GCF_010583005.1. NCBI lineage: Eukaryota > Metazoa > Arthropoda > Insecta > Hymenoptera > Formicidae > Odontomachus > Odontomachus brunneus. The sequence continues at coordinate 150,637 of NW_022639535.1, forward strand.
ATTTCTCAACTTGATCGTTGCGTTCGACTATGCTTTACGAGCCGCTCCGCCGTGCGTCCGCCAACGTCAGAAAGCAACGTTCACGGCGTGGAAATTGAGCGAAGGGTGGCGGAACGAAGTAAACGAAGTAATCGAGGAATGACACGCGATGCGACGACTACGACAACGACGACGACGGCGGCGGTGATGGTAGTAGTAGTGGTGCACGTTCTGTGCTTCCAGCTTTGCGCGTCGCGAGTCTAAAAGCGGAAGCGTGGAAAGAGAGACACGCTATTATTTCATCGCCGTGTCGAATCGAACGGCATCGGGGAACGGCGTCTTCCGCCCGGGAGATGTACGCCGGAAAGGATGGTGGGGGATTTAAAATCGCGACGTGCGATCCGTCGGAGAGAGGATCGGGAGAGCGAGATAGAGACGACTTCTCTTCTATATCGAAGACATAGCAGGCGTCGTAGACGATGTATTTATACAGAACGGAAATGGCATAAAACTGGCGCGCAACAAGCTGTGCAAGAAGTTGAGAAGACTAGAAAACCGAGGATTGGGTGGGGGGGAGGGGGGCGGCGGGAGCGAGGAAGTAATGGAATACGGTGGTAGAACGACAAAGACAGAAAGGGGAGAGAGAAGAGGTGGAATGTAAGATCCTGCTCTCGGCGTCTGTGCTGACTTTTCTTACGCTGACGCGGGAGGCAAACCGCCGTAACGGAACGAATCTGAATCATCGTATCGAGAGACTCCATTCTTTGTCTTCTTACCACTGTGCCCCGTCTTTCTTTCCGTCTCGCGCCACTTCCTTTTGCCAACTTAACGGGGGTGGCCTCTCTACCTCACGGAGCTCTAGCGGTGACGATTTCCGTCTGCGTGGTGGTCTCTTTCGCTTTATCACGCTCTTTCTCTCTCGTTCTCTTCCTCTCTGTCTCGTCTCTATCTCGTGTCTCATCCCTCTCTCCTTCTCTTCCGCACTCTCGCGCGGTAAAGCTCGACAACTTTTCGTTTCAGCATTGCAAATTGTTTGGCACGGAGCTACCCGGCGGTAGCTACTTACCTAGCGGGAAACTACCCCCACACGTAGGGGTATGTGTAGCGACATCGTGGCCCCTCGCATTTCAATTTACCCTTTTCTCTGTAATGCCGACGGGATCTTACAGTTTCCGACGGCGCTGTATTTTCATCCCTCGGCCGTGCCAGAGTTGAGTCGGGTCGAGCTGCACCGACTCAAATTGTTACGTCGCTCTTCATGTATCTTTCATACGCGTTTCGGTTTTTGTTGCCCCGTTCTTGCGACTCCGTAGATCGAAATGTAGGCTCTGTCTGTCGGTAGAGAGCCAGAGAGCGAATAATCGAAGCTGCATTTCCGGCAAATGCGCGCGCAAAGTCGCGAGCAACAAGGCTCGCGTCGTGACGACGGGAGAAACGGATGTGTTTATCGCTGGGAAATTTCGCAGCTGTTAATCCGCTTTTTTAATTAACCCCGCGCTATTATTCGCGGGTCACTTGAAAATACGGCCAAGGGATGGGCCAAGGGGAGCGGAACGTTCATTCTTGCGGCAGAAGTGGCCGCGCGACAGTCCAGCGCACCACGTCTCGCCGCGAAATCGCGGCACGGTTTATTAGGTAACTTTTAATTAACGAGACCCAATAGTTGTGAAAGCTTCCCAGGAGGGAGCGGATGGACGTGCTGTGCAAAAACCTGGCGTTGGCCCTCGGGGCCGGGGCATGCGTGGGACGGGTTTCACTATTAATCAAACGTCTTTCCAACTACCCTCGACCGACGTTTACACGGTCCTCTCGTGAGTTACGAACAATTTTAATCGATGGAGTTAAGCTTAATTTTTGGTCCAATTAGCCCGCGTGACCGATCTTGGCGGGGGAAACGGATGACGCGCTGACAGAACTCAGAGAGGCTGAGAAGAGAGGAAGAGGGTTGAAGAGGGTGAGAGTCAATAAAGTACAGCGGATGATTTAGTAACTTTTCTGTATCACATTCATCGGTGTTGATTATACCGTCGTCGTTGCGGCTTGTGGAGTCTCGCCTCGTCGTCGCGGTGATTTAATACGCATACGCGACGTATCCGATAGCAAACCCTATCGTGAATTATAATCGAATTACGAGCTGGATTCGTTGTTTTTCCTCCGTTAAGGTCTCGCTGACTGTTCGGTGAAATATCACTAAGTTGGTCACGTCCGCCTGAAATACGACGAATACATGTCACCATGCCAAATTGCGGCGGACACATTCGCCTTTATGCGAAATATATTTGGTCAGCATCGGCGTCGAGTCGCGACAGAGAGAGAGAGAGAAAGAGAGAGAGAGAGAAAGAGAGAGAGAGAAAGAGGTGGCTTTTCGGTCGCACGGAGGAGTGAAAACTGTCCTGTCGGTCATCCTTTATCATACATATTTAACTACGTCGGATAGTACGTATAGATCCTTCGTCGCATGATATTCTCTCCTTCTTCCTCTCTCTCTCTCTCCCCTTCTCTTCCTCTCTCTTTTTTCACCCGTTTTTCCCGTCCACTTTCTATCTGCTGTCGTTGCTGTCGGATCTCTCGCGAGAGCGGCACGACGCGACGCGGGATATCGGCATGGCTTCGTATGCCGTTCGGTCGGCGGGGTTCATAATTTAGCGACACGCTGGCTGGCGCACCAGAGCCGATAAGATCGCCCGCCGACGAAAGGTCGAAATTTATTCCCCGTGGGATGAAATTTCGCGGCGTAACGAACTCTGTCGCTTTATCGGAACGAAGATGACGATAAATCGCGCGCGCGGCTGGCTGACCGACCGACCGACCGACCGACCCGATCGATGACCCTCTGCACCGACGCATCGACGCGACAACGTCCGTTCGACATTCCGATTCCTGTCTCTCTGTTGAAATGGAAGGGCTTTCCCACTTTGCGAGATAACGATTTTCGTTACGCCTGATTTCATGTGAAATACTAGAACGCGGAGGATAATGAATTAATAGGAAGAGAGCGAAGATCTTGTTTTTTTCGAAGGAGACATTGAGAAAAAAAGCAAAAGCTCTCTTTTGCTATTTTCGTAGATTTATTTTGGAAAGATTGTTTCACGTAGTATCTGCTGAATTTCAGCGCTGTATATTTGCTGAGTTTGAATCTTTCCCGAAATAGAAATTCACGGAGGAACTAATTAACGTGATTATTAGCAGTCGCCGAGTTGTACACCGATTAGAATATTCAAAAGATTTTGTAACCGTGTTTCTGCACCGCGCGATTTCATCGATTATACAGCAGATGTTCGGACTTACTTATTTAATCGTTCAATTAATTTGGACGTTTGAAGATTTAATCGCATCGTTTGACAGCGAACACTCGCAGGAGCATAAATAGTTGCCCTAGATATGCATAAGCTGTTGCAAATGTCGATACTGTCCTCTATATTCTTCGCGTGCAGAAGAAGAAGCAACAGAGACAAAGAGAAGGAGGAGGAGAAGGAGGAGAAAAAAAATCAGTGGCGGCACAGATCCAAAATGTCATCTCCGCGGTGTACGAAGGAAGCGCGATCGATCGGCCAGAGACATTTTACTCGAGAATAAGAGACACTTACTCGTTAGTCGAAAGTCTATGTCGCCCACGTCACCAAGACGTGATTCGGGATAATCTGTGTAGAAAATTGCACGGGATCTAATTAGGATCCAGTTCGCTCCACCAAAATAATTATAAGTCAGAAGTGCAATGTTTCGAGCATGGGATTTTAAAATCAAAATTTTTCCCAATATTTTTCTGGTCTTTATTTTACCGTAGAATTGAATAAAATATACATGTCGATTTTTAAAATAATTCCAGTGCTCAGTAAAGTACTCCAAGTATTAAAAACAATTTTTTTTATTTATTTCTGTCCCGTACAATAGTATACAAATGATATTTCCTATTTGATATCGTAAAAATATGTCAACGTTACCAATTGAAAAACAAATAAAAGATCAAGGTTTAATAATATATTGCTGTCTCGATTCTAAATAAAAAATAAATATTTTGAATAAGATTTCCTTATTGATATCGCGCACTGGGATAAATAAATATTTTGGGACAAATTTGGCATTCTAATCAGAATTTACTAGAATATGGGAAGATTTTGAGAAACTTCTACGCGAGGAACTCACTCTGCAAGAATGCCTCTTGCTTCCTGTCTCGAGAGAGATCGAAGGTGAATAGACATTTCAACCGGTATCGTCCGCGATCGTGAGAAACGCGCGAAAGGTGTATCCAATTAGGGATAGCGTGCGCGCCGGAATTTTCTCTACATATGGCACAGTAATTGGTAAGGCAGGCTCGGCGACCCCGGCTTATGATATTTCCCCGAGGATACGCATCTCCTTTGACCGATGAATCGGTGCTGGAGAAATTCGATCGGACCTCCGTGAAGAACACAGGAGGAAGAGAGAAAGAGAGAGAGAGAGAGAGAGAGAAACAGGAACGAGGCTCACATTGCGATCGATAACGCATCACGCTTGTACCATTGTTGTCATGTAGCGCGTAATGTGCACGCACGTGCACGGGTAATTCTCTCTCTGTCTTCCTCTTTGCCTGCCTCCCTCTCTCTCTCTCTCTCTCTCTCTCTCTCTCTCTTTCGAGAGAGAGACACGCAGGTGCTTCGCAATTTGGTAATCAACCGTATCGTGGCACGCGCGCCACCTGCGAAGCGAACCGCGTTCCGACGTGTTTCACCGGTGGCCGTCCATTACCCGATGTTACGTAATTATATTTGTCCGTATCTGAACGCGAGTCGCGCGCGCGGGTTATTCACGGCGCGCGGAAACTTTCGCCGCGGATCTCTCACAGCGAAGTGCAATCTTTCTTTTCGTTCTCTCTCTTTTTCTCTCCTTTTCTTCGGCATCGTCTCGGGGTTATAAAAGAGCGTATCGCGGGGGTTTTCGAGAGAATAAACGGCATTGGATTTCTTTCGGCGAGTTAGGTCTTTTCTCTTTCTCTTTTTTCTTGGAAACTATCTACTTATGCGCGTTGCGCGCACCACAGTCGCGGAAGCAACGACGTTCGAGGCGGTCTTCGCCCGCGGCTCTTACTCGCGGAATGGTGAAGCTTGGCAAAAGTCGAAGTACACCCCCACGCTAATTAAAGAACGTTATAAGCAGCGGAGCGCGCGCGATGTACTCTGTGTATGTGTGGGAACGCGCGCATGTGGCCGTGCCAAGTTTCCCGACAGTCGGCGCCGAGTAAAATCTATCGTGCGCAAGTAGCGCAACGTCGGCTTCAAGTACGTTTAATTAAATTTCTGGCGCGTTTACGAACCTGACGTGCGCGCGTCGTGCACGCACGATACACACGTCGCCGCGTAATACGCATCGCGGAATGAAACTTTGGCCGTTACGGATCGTCGTTGTCGTGCCATCGTCACTATCGCGGTAAAGTATAAGTGCCCTAATCAGCTTTAAGCCTTTCGGGGATACCGACATCGCGTACACTTAGAGATACGGTCGGTTTTTCCTTTCTAACTTAAATACTGTCCTTCTCATTCGTGGCTTCTCTAATTGAAACATTGTCCTGACGAAGAAACAACCAGCAGCAATGCGATTAAAGCTTGATCTATAATATGTTATTTGCTTTCTGTTGCTTTTTCTTTATCTCTGTCTGACTTAAACCTTAAACCTTAAACTAAAAAAAGACAGAAAACAAGAAACAGGAAGCAAAGAACACATTGTAGATCAAAGGCTTAAAGCCTGATCTACAATATGCTCTTTGCTTCTTGCTTCTTTCTCTTTATCTCTTTCTGACTTAAACCTTAAACCTTAAACTAAAAAAAGACAGAAAACAAGAAACAGGAAGCAAAGAACACATTGTAGATCAAAGGCTTAAAGCCTGATCTACAATATGCTCTTTGCGTTCTATTTCTTGTCTTCTATTTTTTTCTTAAGGTTTACGGTTTGAGTTAGAAAGAGATAAAGAGAAAGAAGCAAGAAGCAAAGAGCATATTGTAGATCAGGCTTAAACGTTCACGATAAAATTCGACAAGAAACTAATTTCGTCACAATAACGCATGTTATGTTTGTCATTTTAAATTATTTTCGCATAGAAAATTTCTTGGGATTTCTAATTGGGATCCAATCCAATTCCTCAAAATAATACACGGAGAGAATACTATGGTTATTTTTATTTAAATTTTTTTCTATTTTTCTGTGTTTTTAATAGTGCAGGGATAAATTATCAATAAATTCTATCTTGCTAAGGAACGTAAAAACTTCGCTATATAGCGAATTTTTTAATAACACAGTGAAAAAAATAAATGGCATATATGAAACGAAAAGATAGTCAATTACTGCAGAATGTCAGTTTATTTCTCGGTTAAAAAATTCTATAGCAATTTTCATTATAAAATTCTCTGTATGGGTCCTGTCTAGAAGTGTAATGTTGGAATATGTCAAACATGCGATCCTAAGCGGGAAACTCAAAGCTTTCCCAATGTGTTTTTCAGTCTTTATTTTACATTGGAGTCGAGTAAACAGCTATAATTAGGTTATTAGATCATTCTAACCGTAAGCATTATTTTTTTTTCACTTATCGATTGCATTAAAAAAACGGGAATAATTTGTAGAAATGTGATCTATCTTCGTGATAGCTTCACGTTAATGTTCGGAAACGAGTATCATAAAATATTAACAGCCTAACTACTCTGCCTGTTGAAACTATTCTGCCTCTTAGCGTATGCAAATACGGGCGAATCAATTTTTCAGTAGCGAGAGTGGTGCAAACTCGAGTCTTCCGCGTTTTTCTTTTTCGTTGCCACGTCTCTTTGGTGTATCGATGCGAATTCACGATTCGCAGTGCAATCTAATCGTCGCGTCGGAGAACATTCGAGGGGAATGTAGTTCGTGCAAAAACGATTCGTGCCACTCAGCCGAACGAGCTCTTCGTCCCTTCTCTGTGTCTTCGCTCTGCGTAGCGGCTTCTCCATCGTGAAATCTCTCGATTCGCCGGCGCATCAGGAGGCGCTAACGAATACGGAGAATAACGCGATTCCCGGCCGTATATTATCGTGTATTGTCAGACACGGTGACCAAAGTAGGACAAATGTGCGGGACGGAACTCTGCGCGAAAACTTTTCGCTTCTTAAATTCTCCGGGGACGTTTACCTCTTCCTTCGCCGGGACAGCCACGGACGTTCTCGTCGCTGTATCCCAAACTGTTTACGTCCTAAAACACCGGCCGTGTGTGTCTCGAGCGAGAGGGAGAAGCATCGGACGCGCCGCGCCGTGTCGAGCGGTCCATGCGCCGCATTGAATTTTCGACGATAAATTAAATTAATCATTTTAATAGATTGACGGCCAGCCGACGCCATCCATTTGCCTTTGGAATCACGCACGGCGCTGTAACCAATGTCCCGGCAACAGGGATAAATCAATCTATCGGATGTGGCGCGATCAACGTCAGTTTACCGCTGATGACGCATCGAAACGTCTCGCCGGCTTAACCGGACTCATTTAGCAGATTAAATGTCACTTCTCCAGCGCCTGCTGCGCTCCGCGTCGTTTCGTTTATTTGGTGGCGCGCTTTTAAGATTTCATTCCTGTTCGTTCCAATTGCGCGAGCTCTGCCTTCTTCCTCGTCGTTCGAGTGTCTTGAGTCAGCTCGCGGAAATTGGCCGATTTGTTTTTAATGTGAAGTAGGTCGTAGGTTCGGAGGGCGCGATTTTTGCGTCGCTATATCAATCGATGTTCTCTTTCCTTCTCAGTTGCGTGAACGGCGGCCGCCCCAGGGCCCGAATTTTTTGACGCGTCTCGTCAAAGTAACGTACGATCGACCGCGTTGCGCAACGATCTCCAAATCGAATTCTTGCCTTTCGCTTGGAAGAGAGGATGGTGGAGGATGCCGGATAAGCGACCTGGAAATTCAACATCCGACGGCGAGGCCTCCTCTCCTCTCCTTCTCGGTCGTTGCTGTCGTTATTCTTGAGGCTGGAGGCCTCCCGCTGGAGGATCTTCCAGAAATCGGTCGGTATCGACAGCTACCTGGCTTAACGAACGTCAAGTACGTTAGTTCCGCGATACGCTTTGGGATCCTAAGTGAATGATACGTACGGGAAACACATACCCGGTCTGTGGCCCGGTCGGTTCCTCTACCTCCTCCGCCTCGATGCGTTACTTCCATCAATAAAAGTCTCCCCGAGAAATCCGGTCTGATGCCAAAGATCGGCTAGAGAGAGAGAGAGAGAGAGAGAGAGAGAGAGAGAGAGAGAGAGAGAGAG
>NW_022639535.1:159390-178672 GCF_010583005.1 Odontomachus brunneus
GAGAGAGAGAGAGAGAGAGAGAGAGAGAGAGAGAGAGAGAGAGAGAGAAATCACATTGACCCGGAACCGAAGATTCTGGGGCTTTAAGGGGCGTATCCGCGGCCCTAGTTCGTGAGTACGTACCGTAAAAGGATATTGCACCTCGCCTTCATGGTGACGTGTATCGCCATTGTCGTAGAAAATGAGCATCGAATACGCATTGTCACGTCTCGCGATTTTCAAATCACGACTCGGTCATTAACTGATCGGTGATCGACGCGAGCGCGAGGAATCGTTACATCGTTTCTCGACTAGATGAACATTTTCTGACGGACGAAACGGCAGTTCAATAAACCTGGATTGGACTCTTGTGTAAATTAAAAATGCGCGCATACATACATACATACACAGTTGGTCCAAGTCGAGTAGTTTGCGAATTTCTCAGGTTGGTGGAGTCTCAAGGCGATCGTTCGCGATGCTCGCGACCACGGTGATCCGAAACTGCCAGCGTCGTTTTGTCGTTGCTGACCGGAATGTCTGTGTGTGCTGTGTACTCTAAAATTGCTCACTCGTACTATCACATTGAAGCGATGGCGGTGAGCATGAAGACGAGTGCGCGATTGATACGCGATCGGCAAATAACCGGTCTACTTGAACTCGATTTTTTTCTGACCATACGATGCGAATTTTTGCAAAGCGCGCCGGCATCGTCGAGCGTACACATACATATATGTACACACACACACACACACACACACACACACACACACACACACACACACACACACACACACACACACACACACACACACACACACACACACACACACACACACACACACACACACACACACACACACACACACACACACACACACACACACACACACACACACACACACACACACACACACACACACACACACACACACACACACACACACACACACACACACACACACACACACACACACACACACACACACACACACACACACACACACACACACACACACACACACACACACACACACACACACACACACACACACACACACACACACACACACACACACACACACACACACACACACACACACACACACACACACACACACACACACACACACACACACACACACACACACACACACACACACACACACACACACACACACACACACACACACACACACACACACACACACACACACACACACACACACACACACACACACGTATATACGTATACATACGCGCCGTTGTGTAGCCTACATTCGTGTTTAGCGCATCCTAAATTTCGCGCACGGCCGGCAAATGAATGGCCGCCGCGTCGTTTTATTTCAGCGTTTCACTCTAACGAAGAGCATTTCATACGGTATCCTTTGATCATTCGATCGCCCGCAAAAGCGCACAATGCGTATGCGGATGAAAATCGTTCGTTGAGCACGGCGGCCCCTTCTCCCCTTCCCTTCCGCCACGAATTTCGCTCTAAGAATTCGCTTGCAAAACAAGCATTTTTGCTCTCTGATATATATATGCGAGCGCGCGATTCGCGGATGCCGTTTTATTTTGTTCCACTCGAATGTGTCGCAATGTACAAATAGTGACATCACCATTTTTTTTTCTCTATCGACGCGCTTCGTAAACAGATTGCTCGAGTGAAATTTCAGGCGTTTCGACGCGGTGCCGATGGCTCATTTTGAAACGTGTATAAAAATCGGTTCGGCGAATGAAAAATTTCGAAATACGAGCTACTAGTACTTTGTAAATATCATGTTTCTTGCCTCATTAATTATTATTATTAGCAGAAGCAGCAGCAGCGAGATGAATAAAGACATTTATTCTGGAAGACATTGATCGTTCGCGCGTGAGATCTTTATTTCTGGGACGCATACGCGGTTTCTCTTCTTCACTTCTTTTCTCTTAGAGCCTTTTACATCGAGTTTATTACCTGCTGATGATTAAAGGCGAGACTTCGCGTTCGATTAATTTCCCTCAATTAGTAACGCGAGTTTTTGTAAATGCCGGCCTGTTCTTTGGGCGACGGTACGTCCTAAAGAGAGAGTTGTTTTTTTCCTTCGGCTTTTTTATGCTCCACGTCCCTTTTAGCACCTTGTGTGCTCTGTGCACCTGACCTTCCCTTTAATCTCGCTCGTCGATAATGTCTTCGACCTTCAACGACGATCGCCGGTTCGCTCCTGATACGCCGCGGGCGTGCGGACGGTGGTCTGCCTGCTTCTCTTTCTCTCGTACACGCGCGGCATGGATCGATAATTGTGCGATCCAGCGGGGTGATAATTATCCGGCATGCAGCGACAGAGACGGAGGCAGGGGGAGAGAAGCAACGAACGAGAGAGAAAGAGACTTTTCTCGCGCAACTTTGTTGTCACCTGCAGCGAGTTAAAGCGGATAACGTGCAACGTGATATCGTTCGCATATCTTTAAAGAAAGATAGCCGTCTCATTATATCCGCGTTAACGAGCAAACGCGCAATCCTATACTCGCGCGACCGGACAGACTGGTGTTCTGTCTTTCTCGGAACGCGGGAGGTCTTCATTGACGTCTTCGAGGCGTACGCGAATGGATAGAGATAGACAGAGAGCAGGTATTCCCTCTGGATTGCCTAGTTAAGATCAGCGCAATGTGGAAGCCGCCCAACCTGTTCCTTCATTCAGCTTGAATGACACGTCACAGGAGATAGAAAGGGAGAAACGCAAAGAAAGAGAGGAACTAGTCCATTAACCACATGCCTGCGTGCAGGTTTCGATCAAGTAGCTGAGTTAAGCGTTGATCAACATCCTTCATCTGATGCAAAGAGCACGCGTCGCTCGAGGCAGCCTACCGGTCGGTCGGTTCTTGGTCGATCAGACTGCGAGATGCACGGTAGGAACGCAATTCTTGTTACACGATTCGCGATTGAGTAGAGACGAGAGCTCACGTTTCGCATTGGAAGAAGAAGAAGAGAGGGAGGAGGGGAGGGAGTCGTGTTCCCTTGGAATCCTATTTTTTCTTCTTCCCTCTGGAATTGTCTCTCTTTTTTGCCTCTCGTATCTCTCCGAATCGTCTCACACGGCCATCGACGGCTAGCGACGTTTCATATATTGCGCAGCTCGCGTATTTACACGCGTATTTCGCTAGAATTAAACGTATCTACTTCAGTCTACGGCAACTGGATACAACGAGCGAGCGATCGAGCGTGAATGCGCGCGGGAGCGCAGTTTGTATTACATCCAACAACATCCGTTAATTAACGTTTGATTGCGATAATGCGGCCCGCGGTGTTTGCTTCATAAACGTAAACGATATCTACGAAATAAGCTCCATTATTTGCCATTTAAGCCACTCACCGCGTTCTATAACGGCGTTTATTAATATCGTTTCAGCGGCCGGCTTTTTGCGATTACTGGCAAATCACGCACACATACAGAGGAATATTTTCGAAGAACGTGTAATTAGAAAAATACTGACAAACAGGCGAGTTTTCGTGCAGCCCAGTGCGGCAGATAATTTAATTCGGCTCGTGAAAAATCCGCAAAAATCCCTTTTGCGTTGGATCCTTCAACTAAAAATCGCGCGCTTTTGCTCAAATTAGCCGTTTCTTCTCGCTGAGAAAGGCTTCCGCCTCTGGCGGAACCTCCAGGTTGTTCGGGGTCGTCGTACACAGCGTGCGACAAGGCAGGCCAATGGATACTTTATCAGCGGGGTGACAAGTACCGGGCGCGCGGCACATCGGTGCGTTTCATAAATATTGTTATTGGCGCGCAGAAATCCGTGTGTCACACGCAGAAGTCATACGTTTCTCCGCTGCAGCCACTCCTCCGCAACGGGAAATCCTTCTCTTCCTCTTTTCACCCTTATTCGTTGGCCGTTCTCCGTTGCGGCCGTCGTGCGCCAGCGATCCTCTCTCACCCACCCCTCCGGCCTTATATCGTGCTCTACTTTCTTTTCTTTCTCACTCTCTCTCTCTCTCTTTCCACCTCGTTGTTCCGCTTTCTGTGCGATGTTTCCTCTTTCTCTCTTTCTATATCTCTGCTTCTCTTTCCGCTCTTTTTCGCGCGGTGGAAATCGTTTGTCCCTACGGCAGACGTGCAGCCATTCGTCGGGGACGATCGAACGAAAAGGGGGCGTAAACGGGTATTTCTCGCGGACGGCACGGACATTGGCGTCAGCGGTAAATTCTGGCCGACCAAAGCGTGGCGAGAAGTTCGCGAAGTACCACAACGCCTCTTTCTCTCTCTGTCTCTTTCGTGCTCCTCTCTCTCTCTCTCCTCTAACTAGTGGTTTACCAGATCACAGGATAAACTATACAGTTATTAGCCATCTATGCAATATCGGGTATAGGTTGGACTTCGTATTCTCCGCCACCGCAAGTTCGCGAGCTTTCATTTTCCGAATTCCAGATCAATTTGGGGTCTCTTTTCTCGCTTCTCCTCGGGTCAAGTTAGCGCCTCTTAAAATGTCCCATCTCGTTAGGAAAGAGTTCGCGTCGATCCGTTCGATCACTCGACTAACGGCATTACGGTCCCCCGCGAACGACGGACACGAGCTTTATCCTGAGAAATTAATATCGCCTTGATGTATAATATCTCGTGCCATTGGTAAGAGGGGGGGAGGGGGCTATCGGGAAATTCATCAATCTTTACGAAAGTTATAAACTTCCCCGCGCGCTGTAACTTCTTTTAATAAGATTCTTCTAGTAAGCTGGGGCTTTTTGCCGAGTAGATTAATCGGACGAAGATAAACGGTATAATTCCCCGAGCGGCCGAATTACGGCGCAAGCTTCGTCGTTTTGACGGTAACGCAGGTCGCACGCGCGCGTGGAGAAACGGATAACGCGACGCTCCTCGCGTTTCGCATCAATTTTGCATGTCACCGTTCGATTTCATGCCGGAAAATAATCTCGACACCTCTAAGAGGCATTACGTAATGTTACGAGCGGACTTTATCGCGCGCGCGCGCGGAGAAACTTGGCATTCGATTACGGTTTCCTGTTTACGTTCCATTTTTATCTCCGCCGTTTCTCCCGCACGGTTCGTTATTTTCCTTTCACCCTAGGGGCGAGCGAGCGAACGGACGTACGAACGATAAATTTCTTCCTCTTCCTCTGCGCGCGCGATAGTCCTGTCATACGACCGATACCGCGGATATAGCTCGGCGTCGTGGCTCGCCGAGATTCGGGCACGTGTCGATATGCGTGTCGTTACAGGCCATATTTTATTCCGTGTATTATATGCGCGTACACGCGCACACGTTTGCGATGCGGACGCGCAAACATCGCCCGACGGGACCCTCTGGGCGAGCTTTCAGCTCGGCTCAATGTTTGCCGCCGCTGCAACGAGCTTTCTTCGCGACACCGCGTGTGCGCGACGCGATGCGGCAAAGGCCACCATGGTGGATTTTTCATTCGCGTCGAACTTCGTGTCGCAAGGAAATCATCGCGGGTAAAAATCCGCATGAATCTGCGGAATTTCGTGTCATTGGCCTCGTCTCATGAAAACACGTGTCTTAATTGACGCAAACGTTTGTTTCATATTGAGCGACAGTCGGCATTGCGCGCGATAAATAAGCTGCATGTATTTGCCGAACGACGCAATACAAAAAGACGCAACGCATCTCTGTCGCGACCTGAGCGTGTCTCGCGCTTTAGACCTCCGGTTTAAGTTTCCACGGGCGGTTTTTGCGAATTTACCATACATAAAAATGACGCGCTTGGTTCGTGTAGACAAATGTTTGCCGAATACCTGGAGTGGAAAAGTGCAAGTAAATTGCGCGTAACACCGGCCGAAACTGATTAGGATGGATTTTTCTTTTGATCAATCTGGCCGCATAATTGGTGGTATCGTTGCGAGTTTCGTCTCTTCTCGTCGAGCGGGCATTCCTTATTCATCCAGCAAAGTTTGGTGTCTCGAGGTGACGAGAGGCCGACAAAGTTCGTGTGTCAATAGGCGTGTGCATTATTCACGTCGAATTCGCCATGTTAGAGAGAGTGAGCGAGAGAGAGAGAGAGAGAGGGGGGGGGGGAAGCGAGAGCGAAAGAGCTTGATCGTGCAGAGAAGCGGACGTAGTCGCTAGTTTAACCGCTCGTACGCGGCTCGTAACGGATCCCATGCTATTGCATTATGCGGCCGTTTCGGGAACTGCAGCCGGAGACCGGCGCCAAGTGCGCGCACTCTCCGCGACGGCGGTTGTTTAATTACAGGGTCGGAAGCCCGCCTAAATATTCACACGAGTGCGACGCGATGCGTGGCGTCGCGTTGCGACTACAATGTCAACGTGCGGCCGGCGTTTCTCTTGACGGCCGTTCGTTCTTGATGCACTTTTGCTGGCGTAATTGAGACTAGGCGATGAAAAGACACACGTGAAACCGTCGTTAAAGTGATCATTAAGTAATCGTCCAGTTAACGATGTTAGTCACGTCATCGTTTTAATTGTTACTGACGATTCGTCGCGGAGAAGTCAGACCTGTATTAATAATCGTTATTCGAATAATCGTTAATCGTTATCCTTGCCCTAAATAAGGTATCCAAGTTTGAATTTAGAATTAGATATAAATTTTTTTTAAATTAAATCGTTCTTGAAAGTGTGATGTGTTTCGTATTGTATAGTTGAACTAAAAAATTCAGATCCAAGTCTACAGAGAATTTATACAGATAATTATAATTAATCCGAGAATAGTCAATCAGAGGAAAGCTGATGCTTTTTGCTTCAATAAATTTTTCAACGCATTTGTACATAAAAATAAGTTCACTTTATAATTGTCCGAAGATAAATTTTTCCACTGGACACTAGATGCGCTTTGAAATTTATCACGCAAAAAAAATCTGGTTGGATTAACTAAATATCTGATGGAATATATACGAACCAGAATTTTGTTTGAGAAGTTACTAAAATTTTATTAACAGAATTTTATTTCGTTCATATTTCATCAATCATTTGGTTCCACGCAAAAAAATTTTTTTCGTGCAAGTAAAGGTGTTGCAATTTTTCTTCTTCTGACTGCATCTTACGTGAGTTAAGCTTCAATTGAAGACTATTAACACGAGTCATAAATCGGCCTCGAATGTCGACTCAGCATTCTCGACACGCGGAAACAATCGCTTTCAATTAATTCGTTGGCGACGAACGGGGTAATCCGCGATAGGGCGCACGAATAATTCGCCCAAATTGGCATTTCGATCCGTCCCCTTGAACACGTTCTCGCTCGCACCCCTTCCTCTTCATCTCTTCGGAAACACTCGAAAAACGGCACAGAGCAGCGCGCTAAAATCTGGGTTAACGCTGAAAGAAGCGATATGAAAAGTTCTCTTTCCGTCGCGTGCGCGCTCACAAACGGGCCAACGAGAATATAAACCCGCGATTACCCGTTTGACAATGCTCGCGAGAATCACTTCGCGTCCAGCAATGCGCTCACAGGATTGTGAAGTGCGCACGTGCGCTGCGCTTTCGCCGCTACGAGCGTGGTCACTTCGCTCCGAAAAATCAATTCCGCGTGCCGTGCTTACGGACCTCAAAGGAGGAAAATTTCCGGAAATTGGCCGTACCAAGTCCATAGACTCGTTACCATCATTTCGTTCCTGCTTCTCTCTCTCTCTCTCTCGCTCGCTCACTCACTCGACCGATCACGTACGAGCGAGCGAGCGAGCGAGCGCGCAATGCACTCTCGGTTAAAATTTTTTTCCACGGTCATGACGAGATATCCGGCAGGTCGACCGAGTTCCTCGAGGGTGGCCTGGCGCAGTACATATCGATCGAGCTAGGATTCGAGAGGTTCGCGTGTCACGGGTCAGGTGGGTCGCCCGCGGAGCCTTCGGCAGGAAGGCGAAGGAGAGAGAGAAGGGTACTTTCGTTCCAGTTCTCGTATATACCATAAGCACCGACACCTTCCGCCTCCGCCGACACTCTGTTTTTCTCCTGGCCCCTTTTACCTTTTCGACCTCCTCGACCTATCGTATCAGGTATATATGAGCGTGTATGTGTACATGTGTATGGCAGTATTTACGCAAAAATACTTACGAGTTCGCGATCGATTTCGAAGAAAGAAGCGAGGGAGGACATCGGCAATCATCGTAGAGCGCGGCTCGTTTCGTGCGCGATCGTGAGGTCGTGAGCTGAGAGGATGGTCTGCGGCAAAAAGAGAGCTCGTAAGAAAAGCAGGTGCAGCGACCTGCGATGTAGCAGCGACGGCAATCACGCGAGTCGATACTAAAGCCGGACGCTGTTAAACCGGCCGCGATTGGATGGCGCTTTTACGCCCGGGAAATTCCGACGGGCTGATTCCGCGGCGCGTTCAGTTCTGCTTTTGATTTATTAATTTCTCATCACCGACTTGGCAAGAGGGGAGCCGTGGTCGCGTTTGCGAGCGAGCGAGCTAATAAGAGAGAGAGAGAGAGAGAGAGAGAGAAGAAGGGAGAGAGAAAGATCGCACGCGCGCACGCACGCACGTACGCACGTATTCACGTGCGATATACGATGTATCGACGGTAAACATGCGTTCCATACTGACGAAAAGGATCCGCCTACGCTACTGCTGCTGCTGCGCTGCGTGTATACGTTAACTGCTATCTATTTATACGAATTCGTAGCCGTGGGCTCGTCCGATGGGCGCGTGAGCGATCTGTCGGACCGCGATCGAGGTTTCCGCGCGCCCATCGAGAAATTATAACTGTTTCCGATATGCCCGCAGGACCCTCGCACGGTCGTGTAATTAAGCCATTTCTATATTATATAGGATGAGAGCGCCGGATGAACACGGCCTCTCCTATCTGCCTGTCCACCTTCCTTCTCGTTGCGTTTTCGCGCGATACGAATTATACGCCGTGGTGCCTGAATAAATAACAGGGCCGTCGGACGCCATCGAACATCCCGTTTACTCAATATTTAATCGTCCATTGTTCGATGTTCTCTTATATTCGCATGTTCCTCTCTTTTTTATTACGCTCGTTCAACCGAGCCGGAATAATAGTCCTCGATGTAATCGGTGCGCATTCGTGAGAGAAAGAGAGAGAGAAAGAGAGAGAGAGATAGAGGGAAAAAAAGGAGAGAGAAATTTCTATAAGGAGCTCGCTATCCAACACGTGCAACCATCTTCTTCGCTCGTCGTCTTTAAGATATTATTCAAGGTATGATTCCAATTCATCGAAAATTCTGGAGGGAAACTCGACGCCTTGAAATTTACGGAATACTTTATGATCTTGGAGTGTGTCTGAATTATTTGCGAGCGCAACGAATGTGTCGAGGAGTTCGTCGCTTGCACATCGAGGAGAACCGATTAATTATGATGGGACGTATTTTCTAATTATTGTGAGGTCGCGTAAATAAATGATCAGTGCGATTAAACCACGCTTCATCTTCAGCGCGGTAATGAACAGTGTTGCTTGGTTACGCGTCGTCGTGACGGTAGTGTCTCTCTCTCTCTCTCTCTCTCTCTCTCTTTCCCCCTTTCCCTCTCCTCTCCCTCTCTCATGCACTCTCCGTTCCTCTCTGCCTCTTCGCTTAATATTCGTTAACTCTGTTAATTGTATTTTCCCCGGCGTGTAAGAAACGCGCTCGCGCGTCTTCGGAAGCGTTTCTTATTTAAAATATTTTTCGCTGTTTCATTCCGGTCTTTCTTTGCTATTACGAGTTTAAAACTTTTCACATTAAGGACGCTCCGCGCGCGCGCGAAATGATCTCTGTGTAATAACATTTCTGTTTTCGCCGTTCTGCCTCCTCTTCATTAAACGCTATTTATGTTTTTCCACGGCGGCCAGTCATTAATCCCGCGACGCCAGCCGAGCTGATGACACGATTAATTCGGCCGCGATGCGACGCTCGGATAAGGCGACGCGCGTCGTGTTGCGTCGTCATTTTGCGTGGCCTTAATGTGTTTCTAAGTATTTTTGTATCCGATCGCGCATATTACTATCCTTCTCGCGCTCCCAACATTTAAGATTTTTAATTCCTTTCTCTCACGCTCGACTAAATATATGAGTCTTACATAAGGTGTCCGACAATTCGTCATGCAGCTGTGGTGTACAGATAGAACTTATCAAACTGAACATAAAATCCCTCCCATTTCACAAACATCCATACACTGAGGGGAAAATTACCTTAAAATTAACAAATATTTCTTTGATGGATGCCATTAACATATTTATTTAAATCTAAATTCTCTTTATTTAAATCAAATATTGTTTACCTGATTTAAATATATGTTAATGGCACTCATCAAAGAAATATTTGTTGATTTTAAGGTAATTTTTCCCACAACGTATAAAGTTTTAAATTATCAATTAACGAGAATTGGTGTATGATTGTACGCGATACGATAGATGAACTGTAACGGCGACATTAGCGTCGTATGCTTGTAGGTCAAACTGGATTAAAAAATCCTCTACCACTTTGCAAATGGCTATGTAGATTTTTAGTTATTAATTGAAGAAGATTGAGTCCATGATTGTTCACATTTCGCCTTTACACCGCGATTATATAACAAATTTTTGAACACCTTGTATATATTATAATATTATCGTGACGAGAGAGGCACGACGGGCGTGTGGAAAGCTTTCTGAAACGATAAAGCTTTCGGAACAAGTATCCATTATGCAGTCGCTTCGGGGACCCGGATTTGTCGATAATATCGCACTTCTAACTTCTGCCACTTGCGCGTGGAACTTTTATTAAATTTACATACCCGCTGTGTCCCGGTCTCTATTTAAATCGGCATTCGCATCGTAAAAGCGCGTTAATACTACATCGCAGGTCATGGAGCGAAAATAATGGCGCCATATCAATTAATTTTTAATATAATTTAGCGGTGTGCTCGATCGCTATCGTCGGAGTTGGTCACAAAACAAGAAAAAATAGACTCCCGAATGATGCGATTCAGCGTCAACAGTTTGCGCGAAATCGCTCTCGTTTAAGAAAGATATGAATTCTCGTATTATCGGCGCTTAACGAACGATCGAAACGTCTCCTCTCGGTTATACAGGTTAAAATATAAAAGGCGCCGACATGAAATACTTTCGCGCGAACGCGAATAAATTGGCAATACAGTTGAATTCGGCCGCGCACTGCTAACGTGATTGAACTCGGCTGCGATGAATTTTGCAGATTTATCCCTGTCGTGGAAGTAACTGCTTCATCGAGTTAGTTAGACCGGGTGACGACAGAGCAAGAGGAGAAGGCGGAGAAGGTGAAGTAAGAGGAGAAGGAGGAGGAGGAGATTTTCATCGTGCCGTGAGCACGTTCGAGAGAACCGGCCTTAATTACGATCCTTTCCGGTGGTATCTGGTGGTAAAGACGGCCACGGCTTTTGGACGGGAATGTTAGATTAGGTGTTAGTTTCGTGCTGCTCGCGAACGAACGCGCGTTTACGCTCCTCCGCTCTGTTCGTGTTTCGCGTTTCCGCTTCTTGCCTCGAGCATATGCACCGGTGGCAACACGATCCAACCTTTGAATCGGAATATTGTTTCACCGCAAGGATATCACATTCGCGTTCATCTCGTCTCGTCTCGTCTCGTCCCGTCTTGTCGTGGCCAGGTCAATCCGTCGCTCGTGCCAAACACGGGCTCCGTCTTTTGATATGCAATATATAGAGGGTGTCCGACAATTTGTTTTGCAACCGTGGTGCACAGGTAGAACTCATCAAATTGAACACAGCATTCCTTCACCATTTCGCCGCGCAAAATTTTGAATTATTAATTAAAGAAGATCGGTGAATAATCACGCGCGTCGCCTTAGTTGAAAATAGGCCAACCGACCAATTTCTGTAGGAACATTCCGCGACGAGGACTTTCATATTGAAAGGGAAAATAAATTTTTGCTGACGGTGAGGTGTGAGGAGCGGCTCGCGGAGAAATCGAATCACCGACGAGTTCGCGAGACGTTGTTTTCTGTGGAGAGGAGAAAAAGAGGAGAAGACAGGAAGAGAGGAAGAGAGTGAGAGAGGAAAGCCACGAGCACAGGCCCTCGGATACACTTCCTTTCAAGGACCACTCAGCGACCGATCGAAAAGGCGTCCCTCTAAATTTCACGGCCTCTTCGCCACTTCCGCCGCCGTTACTTGCTCGAGATATGCCCTTCTCGTCTTACACATCGGTGACCCTTCTCCCGCAGAGTTTTCTTTCCATTTTCCTCTTTTCGTCCTTATTCCGTCAAGTTCTTATCTAGTCCTCCACTTGGTCTACCACGATTAGACGTGCCGCGTCTCAGAGGAATTAAACAATGATTTTTCCTCTTTCCGCTCCGGAGACCCGCTTCCGGACATTCTCGCAATCTTCGTCACTCGGATTCTCTCGATCCGTCCGTTCTTTCTCACTTCGACATCTGGTCTTTTCGACCTCGACATCCTCCTTCGATCGTTGAATGTCGACAGACGTGAACTTCTGAGGCTGTATGATTATCCGCATAAACGGACGGTCGATGATAGACCTTCAATTTTAGACGGCACGAGAAACTCGAATGAGCGACAACGCAGGTCGTCAAGAGCTGCCTAATTCGGTCGAAAATCGGCGCAATCGCGCGCCCTCGCGTCGGACCATCTCGTTAATATCTCTCGCTCCTCGTGCCTAATTTCAATTTTCATCGGACCAATAGCGGCTATGCTATTAGCGCGCGAGCGAAGGAGCAATTGTTTATCGACAGGCTGCAGGCAACACGACCGGGTTCTCGGATGGGCCGATTAGAAGGTTGCGCGCGAGCAAGTTATAGCAGCCCCTATCTACACACTCGCGAAGAAACCGCTGTGCCTCTCTCGCGTCGTATCGACTACAGATCGATCGTTCTCTCGTCGAACGATTAAGGTGAAAACAATTTGCGTTCAGGTGCCCCGGAACCCCGAATATCCTCCTCTTCTCTCTCCGCCGACCATCCCGGGCTGCCTCGTTCGTCGTTTCGTTAGCAGGGCGACCTCTCGACGCTACCCGTTATTTATGCCCGCAAATTGATAATTAGATTCCGTCCGCCACTCTCCCCCTCGCGCAGTCTTCCTTCCGCAGAAAATTGATTCTCCGGATTGCGCGCGCGAGAGAGATACGCGATCTTGTATATTTTCTTTTTCGTTTCTTTCTCCTTTCTCGTTCTCGCTCGTCGAAACCCTCGAACCCACTCTGCCCTCGTCGCGGCGAAGTTTCTGATTGGCGGGTCTTGGCATTCGCGGATCAATGGCGATTTAATTAAAGATTATAGCTCGACGAAAATTAAGATTAATCGTGCCCCATCTGCGCGGTGAAGGGGCACGCGGTTAGATGCAGGAGACCGCGCGGGATGCAGGGGGAGCAAGAGGAGGAGGAGGAGGAGGAGGAGGTAGAGAAAGAGAGACGAGGATGAGGGCGTTTCACTTGCCGCGACCTCGCGGCCAACGGCCTTAATTATACGAAGAGCGACCGAGCTCGCTCGACGTTGTCGTCGTTGACGTCCTCGTCGAGGCCTACGTCTCGAATGGAACGAGGTCGAGGAGAAGAGCGCGCATTTCTTTCTCTTTCTCGGCCGATTGCCGCAACATTAAACCCTCCGCGAGTCAAGAAAGAGAGAGAGAAAGAAAATGCTTTCGAAATTTTGAAAATAAGATTCTGCTCTCTCTCTCTCTCTCTCTCTCTCTCTCTCTCTCTCTCTCTCTCTCTCTTTCTCTCTCTTTCTTTCTCTGTCTCGCAACATCGCGCTAGGAGATGGATTTCCAGTTGAAACACGGACTCGGACGTCGTCGATTTCCGCATCCGGGCCGGCGACGTCCGGCTGTTTCCGCTTAGCGTATTATAGCTTTCGCAAGCGCGCGCGTTAGTTATTACGCTCGTGCTTCTGGATAAAATGTGCCGAATGCATTACTCAATTTTCTGCGTAATTAATTGGCCGTTCGCGGAGGTAACTCGATTCCGATAACGCCGGCGTGTAAAACCGACGGCAGGCGTTTGCGAAATTTGCGTCGCGCTAATTCCGCGGATTCGAACGCGCGCATTGGCCTCCGCGCTTCGCCTTGTTTGCACAAAAATTATAGATAACGTCCGCAAAATATTCGAACTCGCGGGCGCGCGGTTACAAATATTATCGCGTGCATTTAAACTATTCAATAATTTCGCCGTGCGAAAGTATGGTTTTAAAAAGGAGTCATTTCAAACATACGCCACGCTTATATCTTAACCCATTAAGGCCCAAGAGAAAACCGTTAAGGATTTCAAAAACCGTCTAAATTAGGGCAAAATCATACATCAAAATTTGTTAAAAAGTGAAAAAAAATGTGTGTTGGATTTTAAAATTCAAGATGGTGGACCAATATGTTGGTCCGAAAATTTGAAATTTTGACCTATTTGAGTGAAAATCCGTATAGGGAGGATTTTGGGTTTGCTGAGTATGAATATGCACTTATTTTTTCAAAATTTTTCAAAACGTACTTTCATTGAAATAAATCAAAATTAAAAATTTTTGGCCGCCATATTGATTTTTAAAGTCAGAAAACCATTTTTCTTCTACAGTCTGCTAAAGTATGATATTTTGCTCCAAAACAAACACCTTCGAAAGGTAGCTTATAATTTGGTTGGATTTTTCGCCAAATAACAAAACTATGTCAAATTTTCGCATTTTTGGGCGGCCATATTGGATTCGCCATTACGAATTTTGAAAAAATAAATGCATATTCATACTCAGCGAATCCCAAACCTTCCCAGTACGGATTTTCACTCAAATAGGTCAAAATTTCAAATTTTTGGGTCGACATATTGGTCCGCCATCTTGAATTTTGAAATTCGACACAAATTGTTTTTTTACTTTTTAAATTTCGACGATTGCCTAATTTAGATGGTTTTTGAAAGCCTATCCTTAGCGGTTTTCTCTTGGGCCTTAATGGGTTAAAATAGTTGACGTATTAAACAGTTGACGTGATAGCAATAGCGATAAGCGATTGATGTGGGAAAATAAATTGCGATAATTGATATAAAAAATAAACATCGATTGCGAAATCTACGGGTGAGCTGCGCGGATTCGGTAACGCATGTTGAGCATGTTTCGTCCATATATAGTTTCTGCAAAATATTATTGAAAACGAGAAATATGCTAATATTTTTTATGTAAAATACGTATGGTGCGTATATATACATATATGTATGTATGCAGATGAATCACATCAAATTATTTGTCATCACACTTTTAGATGCAATATAAATTAATTTCCAGTCTTCAAAAAATTTCTTACAATTCTTTGATTATGGGCAATACATTCTTAAACGCGGCTGTTTAGAAGAAAATGAAAAGCCGATGAGACTCGAGGTACGACGTTTGCTGGCACGAGATCGTCGTATCAAATTGAAAGCGCGCTCTAATGAAGCGGAATAATCGCCGTCGCGGACAATCGAGAGATCTGGGATATCTATATGTCTACAGCCGCGTCGCGTTGCCGGAGAAGCCGATCGTTATTGATTCGAAACGAGTTGGTAAAGAGACCGCTTTAACGAACGCGTGCGCACTTTCACGAGGTAGAGAAGAGCGGACGCGCGCGATTTTCCCCGGATAGAATTATCGTTAAATCATCGACGGGCCCGAGAGGGGGGAGGGATGAGAAGAGGTGCGAGGGAACAAAGCGGGAGCGCGCGATAGCGCGGGACGATCGTAAACTTTACGACGGCTTATTTCAGTCGCGAGGTGCGTTCGGTTGCTGTTCTTTTACAGCGTTCGGGGCTGGAGGGGTTGTCTCTCTCGTCTCTTTCTCCTGTATGAATCCACCTTTATCTGCCGCCGGTGCTCTCGCGTGGAGAGCGATAAACAATTGATTCTCTCGCGAAGAAAATGGCGCTTGTCGCGATTAGAGAGGGGACCCACGTCTAATGACATTTGCTCAGTCAACAAGGGTGCATTTGCAACGCGTGCACCCTCCGCCGCTTTACCGGCGCGACGTGTCCGGGAGAGAAGGTGGACTCGTAGGGGTGAAGTCGTGAGCAAGCGAGCGAGCGTGAGCTGGCGATTCCGTTGTTTTCGAATGGGGCAAAGCGAAGCGAGCAAACTTTTCGGGACAAGAATAACACGCCGTTTTCACGATCAATATTATTTTTCATTGTTCCTGTATTTGTTACTCGCGCTTGCCAAAATAGTCCGCACGGCGCGCCGGCGATATTTGTCGCATTCGACGAGCGCGTTTAGCGTCACCGTCGCGTAGGTATGTTTTCGAAGGGATGATTCTTGGCGAAACCAGAAATTATTCTCTCCTCCGTCTTACGTCTTCGATGCAAATTTGACGTCGCGCGTTTTCGCGGATATGATATTCCGTGGTATTTCGACGACTACGGCGATAAAACGGGATAACCTCCCTCGCGCGTGCGGACGGGACATGCCGTAAGAAAATGATTCCTTCCAGGAAGTTAGATAGCCGTAAAAGCCGCGTAAATCAAACCATGAAAGATTTACGGTGAGTCACTATTAACTCTGGATTTATGTACTACGTCAGCTGCTTGTATCAGGCATCGGCCGTTTAGCCATCCTGCCGGGGTTTGTGAAAGAAAGCACGCGCGTCGCTTCAATTATGTCGTCGCGATCGCTGCGACAGCAGCATCCTAGATAGATGTTCATGATTATCACGAAATGAGACAGTCGATGATGTGAATTTTATAACTTTTTAAATTACACTTATTAAAAAAAAACCTTACTGCATTGAATTAATTATGAAATCTATATATCATACAATAATGCATTTTTTTGTTATGTTGGTGGAGAGCAACAAATTTATCAAATGGCACATTCAGATGTTCGTTGCGTTTTACATGACATATTGTCTTGAGTAAATCTTGATAATTTGTTCCATATTTCTTTCGTATTTCTCTCTTTTGTCATTCTACGTGATAAATGAGTGTCATGTGAACCACATATAACCACTCAACGTTTACAAATCGAGTAGTGAAGTTGCTGCCAAATTTACGTACACAATTTGTGTCTGGGGTGTTGCCTCGCCGATAAAACGCGTCCATTTATCGATTTACGAATGACGTCGAACGTGCACGCGGACAGAGTTTTATAGTAAAAATCATTATAAAATTTTACAACTGAGAAAGAAATTAACATTCAGCAATAATTTATTATTCTTTCATTTTACAAATGTTTTATATTGACATTTTAGAAGCAAAAATGTGCTAATAAAAATTTTTATTAAATATTAAAAATCTTTATTCGGTATTCTTTTCATGTGCACTCGAGATGACAGTGGTTTTTATGTCAAGAAGTCGTCAAATAAACTTCATTTAATTAATTTTAATGATATTTTAATGGGAAGACGATAAAATTAACTATTAACGTTCAAACGATGATGTTCCATTTAATTTCTAAATGCGTCCACTTTGCGAATTCGATCGAAATACCGCGAAACGGTCTCCGTTACTTTATTGAAGAGTACAAGAATAAATTATTCACTCCCTCTTTCTCGTTCTCATTTCAAAGTTTTTAAAGTTATCGAGGTCCAATTCTTAAGACGAGATTTGAAGAAGAGAATCGCCCGGCGGCGATTTCGCGAGCGGCTTGATCGATCAGATGTTGAGACGCGCCGTGATACGCTCGTTGCACGATAATCAATATTTATGAAATTTTCGTCAATTTACAATCAGCGACGTAATTTCAGCGGCGGCTAATTTGTAACAGCGCGCTCGTTACGGCAGAAAAGTGGACGATCGCGGGTAACCACGATCATGCGGAACGTTTGTTTTTAGCGGGCGTGCATCCGTGGTGTATATGTATCATATCACGGATGTGAAAACGAGGGGCTCGTTATAAACGTTAAATAATATTCAGAAGAGTCATCCGAGTCCGCAGAATAAAGAATCCCAATTGCGGCTGTATTTATACGGATGTGGTCGACGAATTTTCGGATGTTATTTGCCTGTCACTGTTCGCGACTCTGTGTTCCGTATGTTTTATGTAATAAATATCGATATATAAATTTCACGGAAAATAACAAAACAATTATCAACGAAGCTCGATACCGCGCGTATTTCCTGCTTCACCGCTCATTAAGCAATTAAGTGGCAGATCGGACGATCACGAGGATCGTTCCTCTTACTTTGTTTCCCTAAAAATTGTTTGCGTTCGGAAAAGCCTGCGTTTCCACCCGCGCTGTGAGAATTTGTTAGAACAGCAGCTCTTCGCCATCTGCATCCGCTGGCATATATCCGCGCACTTCACTTAGATCGAAAAACTTCGCCACTCGGCGTGGGCGAACGTTCATGTCGAGTTTAGACCGAATCGAAATAAAATGTCGTGGATACGAGTCGGGATTAGAAATACGAAAGTCTTCGCAAATAGCGGAGAGGAAGAGTGGGGAGGTGAGTCAGGGAAAAGAAAGAACCCCGCATAGAAATTTCTCAAAATTATCCCAGCATAGGTTCTTCTTAGAGTGCCCAAATTTGTTCCAAAATTGATTATCGAATATATAATACTGTTACTTGAAATTTGTCCAGCGTGAGATATTTTGAAGGTCTTTTGAAAATATTTTCTTTTAGAATTAGACCAGAGTTCTCCAATTCAAGTAGACCAAAAAAGATGAAAAAATATGACCTAAATATTTTTTGTACTTCTACATTTGTGTAGAAGTGCCAAATTAGAAAAAAATCGGAGTTTTTGGGTAGGTTTACTTGTGAGTCTTTCACTTGAGATAAGTTTCATTATTAAGAAAAATATGTTTGGCATTTGTAATTATAATCACGTGGTAAAATAATTACTATAAATTATGGTCAAGTGAATCATTTTTATTAAATTTTACCATAACGTTAGTGATAATAGTTTTGTATGTACGTTATTACTACCATTTTTATGTTAGAACAAGCAAAGAATATGATTGGGACCGACAGAGTCACTATAATTTTCATTAGTGGCGGGCCACCTCTGTTGTCTCGATTAAGGGGGGAAATCCAATTAGAACGAGGAAAAATAAGCTATTTTCAAGAATTTTTTTGTAGGAGAAAGAATTTTTCTATATTTTTCAAACTTAAACATTTATTTATATATGTTTTGGACTGTCCATACGTATTTTTTTTTCCAAAAATATTTAAAAATGGCGGACATATGAAGCATCCCATTTGGCAGGTACGCGTGCGAGTTGCTCAGCTGCTGGACAAATGGCGTCCGTGATATTGATCCTATAACAGGCAGCGAAAAAATTCTTATTATTTATACCCATAATTCGTAATTGAACCTAAAAAAATTGAAAAAAGTCAAAAATTTTGAATATGAAACGCTTATGAAAATAAATTTCCATTTTTTGACGTTTTCTCTGCACAATTTTTGCAATAAATAAGTGATTTTTTATTATAATTTTCACAAACATTTAGGTTCACCGACATTGTACTGATGTCAT
>NW_022639535.1:179517-211741 GCF_010583005.1 Odontomachus brunneus
GGACATTTCGAATTTGCACTGTCGTTTTGTACAGGCCGAACTTCGGAGCTAAACTGAAAACCGGTTCTGCTCGATGCCAGCGCCAACGGACCCAACGGTTTCGACTAAACGTAACAATAGAAATAAAAGCCATCTACCAGGGGTGCGTTCCAAAACCTACAGTAAAACTATAATTACATCTCTATACGTTTTGGATCGCAGCCCTGAAAGGTAAAATCCCCGCTCCGGGTGAGTATACCTGCTGCGTGCTATTAGAGCCTCGACGCTGCTCAAGAGATTTGTTGCGCTCGGAGGCCATAACTTCCGAACGGCTGCGAATTTCGATTTAAAACGTTGGGAACATATTCTTACAATGTTAAATAAACATTTTATGCAAAAAAAAAAAATTCGATTTTTTGAAAGTTCTAATTGGATTTCCCCCCTTAATCGAACCTCCCCGAAAATTGGAATGCGCAAAGACGCGGTTTTTTTTTCGCAAGATACATCCTCTCGAGGTTAACTGACGGACCCGTGAAGTGTTTGAGGAAGAATTCGGGTAACCACTTGGCCGATCGTGAAATTAACTGTAGCCACCGCTGCCACCGTCTCCGCTGATTATTGTTATAGTTGGCGGCGTGCCATCGCCGGAGTTGGCGACCGGATGCCTCGGGTTAGTCGCGACCGGAGATACGAGTTCGACGTCTCGCGACGGCCATTCACTTGAAGATCGAGGGAGGAGAGAGGGAGAGATAGAGAAAAAAGGCAACGGATTGCGGGAAAATTGCAGTGGTCGTAGCGGTTGACGACCGTGCGGCGTGAACCTGTTTCATTTCATACAGCGAGTTAATTGCGAGGACGTCGCGTGACCATCCGATGAGGGTGTGTCCGGGATATGCGATGCAGATTTTTATTTATACGTGTATGTTTTCTTTTTTCATACTACCTTCTTTTGCTTGACGTTGCGTGCTCGGCCATTCACAAAATCATAACTCATCGGAGTGTCTCATGAGGGAAAATGCGAGGGCGAGGAGAGGACTAAATGTGCATTTTCATCATAGGCATACGTCGTGGGGAACTAACGCGCGAATTCTCTCGTACGCACGACTCAAGGTTAACTAATTAACAGCGTAATTAGCACACGGTTCGGCGAAAATTTGCCTTTATCGGCCGTAATTTGGCGGCGGACTAATGAAATTTCTCTTAATATATCACGTGCATAATCATTGATTTCTCTTCCGGAATAAATCTGTTCGTCAGCGGGTATTGATACAACAGGGCGAAGTGAAAGGCAATTAATTAAGTTCTGTTTGCAGAACCGTCCGCTGATTGATTGCGTGGTCTTGCGTGAAATACGTTTACACGATTATTTTGCGGAAAGAAATTTAATGCGCAATCGAGTTCAATCGCATTTCGCCACGCTCCCTGCGTCTCCTTGATAAATCGCGAACTGACTTCTCCCTGCCCTTCTCTCTTCTCCCCCTTTCTCTCCCTCGCTCACTGCGTTTCGCAAATAAATTGAACACGCGAAGAACAATCGAAGAAAAAACTCAGTGTGTGCACAGATCGAGTACACTCAATTTAGCTAATTGGAAGAGGAATATTAATTAATCGAGTAAATAATTAACGATCGGAAGTGCGTAATGAGATAGTTATCGAGTTTCGATCGACGATGTGGCGGGACGCGAATTTTCGCCGCGTGAATACGCCGCTCGTTCGCTTCGCTTCGCGGCTCGCCGGCTTTTTAGCGCGCGCCACGTATAAACGAGACCCTTTCGCGCCTCGATAATGCGCGCGGCGGCTCTCTAATAACGCCGTGTACACGTAGACGGCGGATAGGAAGTAACGCACGAGAAAAGTGAGACGCGAAGTGAGTTTGCCCGCGCGACGACGGTATCATTAATCAAACTTGCGCCCAAGTATAGCCGGGGCGCAAAAGGTTGGAAATTATCGAACTTGCCGCGAGCCGACAACATCCTTGCGGTATCGACACGCCGATCGATCCAGCGCCCAGCCTCTCCGGAGACGACCCCACTTTCGAAACGGCGGGAAACATTTTCGGTGAATGGCAGGGTGGGGGCGGTGGTGACGATCGAATTATAAGCCCACGGTCGTTTTAATCGAATCACGTGCGCCGCGAACACATGTGCGCGGGTGTCTCCTCTCCGCGAGGAGGTTTATCGCTGTCGGCGATGTGGTTCGACGAGGAGGTGCAGTCGAATCGAATTGAGACGAGCAGGGAAACTCACGGCCCAAGGCGGGAGAAAAGGAAATCGCCTCTCCGACGCGGCGTTCCAGAAAGGAGAAGCAGGTGTCGCACACTCCAGGCTGGGACACCGTCCGTCCGTCTGACCGACCACGTTTCATAGCACTCGACGTACCCGATGCGCTGCAACGAACGCTTCCTTCTCCCGGTGGTGGTAGAAGCATATGTACTTTCGTATAAATGCGTTTGTGCATGCGGTGCCAGCTGGCGGTACCAGTGGTTTATGTGTGTATATGCGTATGTGTCTGTCTATGCATGCATGTACGCCTGCCTGTCTATCTGTCTGTCTGTTTGTCTGTCTGTCCGTCTGTTGGGTGTGTGTGTCTATGTATGTATGTATCTCTGTCTTTCTGTGTGTCATTTTTCCTCACAAAGAAGTAACGCGACCAGCGACTTACTTTTGATGCATTACGTCCTCGTCGTTTATTGTATTTTTCTCTTCCCCTTTCGCTCGCTCTCTTTCTCTCTTCTTCGCTCTTCTCTGTGATCCCGCATGTTGTTGAATCCCTCTTCCACCTCCGGGCCCGCAGCTTTTGTACGGTGACGAAACCGAAGACATGAACGATCGCCTGCCTGCCTGCCTGTCTGCATCTCCACTTTCTGTTTCTTTCGATTCCGATGCATACCCTGCTCTAGATGTACTTTCGCGTGCTTGCGAAGAGTGAAATCGCGCAGGGAGATGATGCCGCTTCAGCTGGAGCGACGGGATAGACTTCCGTTTGCCTGTTTTCTCTTTTTTTCTCCCTTTATCTGCGCACTTGAGATTTGTCCGCTACGATTTCTATCGATAATTCGCGCTGATTTACACATTGTTGCGCGCGTACTCTCTCTGTTGAGGCTCTTTTTGCTATTCTCTTTTTCGGTATTTTATATTCAGATCAATATCATATTTCACGAGCGATTTTAGCGATTTATCGTATTACATTTTGTACGTTTGGCCTTTAGAAGTCTGTTCCGTTAGCAAATGGGAGGAAAAGGAGATTGCGGGGAACACGCACGCGAAGAGAGATTCGATTTGGTTGGTCGCTATCGTTGGAATGGAACGCGGTTACGACCAATCGTATATATTCTTTTCGTACGAACCACTTATCAGTAATGATATCGACGTGTTTGCGCGCGGAATGCGTTGAAAGTACATGGATATACAGATGAGAATTTTCTCACACGATGACAACGCGACTGAAACTGGTTTGTGCGAAAAGGCTCGCTTTACACCTCACCTTAGATTCACCAGCGCATTCGTTCAGTGTCCGATCAGTATCGGTATAGTTCCACTTGAATTAAGCGATGAGAAAGACACGCTCAACTTGTCTGCTTACGCGCCGGCATGTGCTCGCTGCAACACAAACAGAATGCAACTATAGCTTGAGCGTTTAGTGATAGTTGATGTGTGTGTCTGTTGGTCTTGACTTTGATTTCTTATGTTATCCCTCGTGCACGGTGCAACGCCTTGGCAAAGCCTCGTTAACGGGCGGCCAAGAGTGGCGAGCGATGATCGTATAGGCCAATCGAGGTCTTTGACGGTAATTATTATTGCATATACATGATTTCTTCCTTTCGTTTTTGACTCTCTGATATATTGGCGAACGAGTAGTTGTTACAAACATAGACACACATACGTACACATCATGTATACACGAGAACTCGAATTTGCCTGATACTCCCTTTTCACGTGATTGACACTTGAGCGACGAGACTCTCTCTCTTTCTCTCTCTCTTTCTCTCTCTATCTCTATCTCTCTCTTTCGTCGTTTATATGCATACAGCCCTGCACAAAGTTACATTTTGTCGCAGATCAAACACGAGCGCTTCTGGCATGTATGAGTGTACATATATACACACATATCGACGCGTGAACGTTTCGTGATTTAAAATTACTTTTCGGTAACGTTTGTACGAAGTTACAACGGTTAATCACATTCCGATTGTTAGGTATGTTACTCTAATTAAG
The DNA here is from genome assembly GCF_010583005.1 of Odontomachus brunneus. Taxonomy (NCBI): domain Eukaryota; kingdom Metazoa; phylum Arthropoda; class Insecta; order Hymenoptera; family Formicidae; genus Odontomachus; species Odontomachus brunneus. Next base: position 183,711 of record NW_022639535.1, read on the forward strand.
CTTCCAGTAGGAATTTCTTTGGCTACCGCGAGATTAACGTTCTAGTTTAAAGCTTAGGAGCGATAGAGGAAGCCAGAGAAAGAGAGACAGAGAGAGAGAGAGAGGGAGAGAAGAGGGCAGAAGGAGAAAGAGAGAGATTCGGAGTGATCAAAGTCAAATGTCTATTATGCGCATCCCAACTTCCCTTTGCCCGCGTAGTTTCACTCGGTTAACATCGAATTGGCTTTTTCCTCGTTTGTCCGCTGTGCCGTCAGCTCGTCGCGCTCGTGCACGCCTTTCCGTCTCACATGTTTTCGCCTTTTTTTTTACTTTTACATGTATCGACTTTTCTCTCTCTCTCTCTTTCTTTATCCACCCTCTCTCATTCCCTTTCGCTCTTTCTCTCTCAGCCACACAAATACACACATACACATGTACCGTCTGTTTCTTCTGATTTCTCTCTCTGTCTCCCCCTCCGCCCTCTCCTCTCACTTTCTTTCTCTGCCTCTGGCGCGAACTAGTCGAGGCAATAAGATGAGAGTACGCCACCTGTTTCCAAGTGTTATGAGACTTTCGGCCGGTCACGCCTGTGTCTCTTCACGTACACGCAGCGGACTACATATGTACGACACACACCGCGGACACGGGGGAACGCCGTACATTTAGAACAACCTTCAGTGCACCTCCGTTAACACCAACTTCTGCCCATCGACCCCATCGTCGCCGCACTTACTCCCGTCGGATTCCCGAGATTATGTCGCCGCTTGCGCGCGCGCGAACACGAGTACGACAAGGACGACCCTTAAACCGGGTTCTCTCCTCGCGCTGCGGATATCCACGGCGAGTAACTTGCCCGGCAAGATTCTCGACGACGAGATTCTCGGCGGTATCGTGTTTCTCTCTCTTGTCGTCACCGGGGATTGTCGTGTAGATCTTGCAAACGGAGCGAGAGATGGACGGGGTGGTCCTCCTCGGACTCCGTTCGTCTCCCTTATTCGTTTCGACGCGTTAATAACAATATATATATATATATATATATATATATATATATATATATATAGTCTTCTGTAGATTTTTATTTGAGGAAACACAGTCGTCGAGTAAAAGATTCGCCATAACGAAAAACATACATCGGAGAGGCTGCTGCTCGTGCCGATGTCCCTTTTAAAACGCAGGTAAGAGACTTGGTGTTCAAGACATTGTGCACGCACCACAGCCGTTCCCCACGTTCAACGTTTTCGCGCGCAGCGCTTTTGTACCGGTGTAAGAAGACGTACCGATCGATCGTTCGCGCACTCGTAACCAGCTGTGCACACGTATTTATCGTATCTCCGGCGCCTCGAATCTCACCGCGTCTGATTTATTCCCGGCGAGATACGCGCGCGCGGCCGCTCAACGAGAGATCCTGCACGGCAATTTTTCCCTATTCATCATGTCGTATAACCAGCTTGTTGCAGCAGCGACGGCGACAGCAACAAGGTCACGCCGGAAGCTAACGTTAACGTTTTCAAAATCGCGGACATTCTCGCCGTCGCGGTCATTTCTCTCCGTCGTTCTGATTTCCAAGAGCTTTCGAGGGCATAGAAAATTTCTTGGTATCTAATTCATCGAGTTCGATTTAAAAATCCACCCAAAATAGTATTGGTTTCTGTTCGGAAGTGTTAAATTTCAAACACGCGATTCTAAGAGGGGAATCGAAGGTTTTCCCATTATTCTACCTAGTTTCCATTTTACATTAGAGTTGGGCAAAACGTATATTGAATTTTCAGATATTTTTAGTAGAGTATTCAGAGTGTAAAAAAATATATATTTTTTTTTATTTTTTGTTCCATCGAATGTAGTAGTTGATATAAAAATGAAATTGTTTTGTTTTGATTAATTCTATAAAATTATGCTGACGTTATTGACTGAAAAAATGTTACATTTCTGTTTCAATTCCAGACAAAGAACTTATGTTTGGAGCATAAATGGAGTTCCCAATTGATATCCTAGTGGAATGATCAATTTTAGAGCAAATTTAGGACGTTTTAATCGCATTAATTACGGCATTAAATTCTATTTTATTGAAATCTATGATCTGATGATCTATGATCTGTATGATATGTATCTGAGAAAATCTTGGAAAATTTCTGTGCAAATTGATCTTTTCGCCGTTTGTCGCGTGCGTTTTCTTCTTTGTACGAGAAGCAAATCTTTCTAACTCTCTGTCCGACACGTCGTAAACGCGAACATCATCGTCGTGGGCCTTTCTTTCTCTTCTGTTTCTCCTCCACGGAGATACCCTCCCTGGAGAGAGATGACAATTCCGAGTAATGATTACCGAAAATTGTTTATTCCAGCGCGGGCGCCCGCAGGGTTCAATTTTTCGACAAAAAGCTCTGCCCGTCCTTCCCGTCGCGCCGTTATCTCGATTGTACCACTTACAATGGCGCGGGCATTATCCATCGACTTTCCCTTGTATAAGTTACCGTACCACGTGGCGCTGGCGGAGCGATAGTAATACGCTCCTCTGTATGAACTACCGTAATGCCGAGTGGAACAAAGCGCAGCGGCGAACGGATGGAGAAACTTAATCTTCCGCGAACGCGTTCCGCAATGTAATGAATGCGAATAATACAGAAACGGTAAAAGGTACTCTGCCGCCCCCACGCTTCCCCCTCCCTTTGCCCATGCTCTTCCGCCGTTATCGGAGTCTCTTATCGCGGCTGCCTATATATTAGAAACTTGTTGTATCGCCGTCGCGCGCCACGTGGATTACATCGCGGAAAAATCCTACGCGTATGTATATGTATACAAAGTACCTGACAATTCGTTATGCAAGCGCGGTGTACAGTAGAGCTTATCAAATTGAACACAAAATTTCTTTACCGTGTCTCGCAAACAACCACGTAAAAAGTTATTAATCAAGGAAGATTAGTGAATGATCACGCGCGATGTAGATAGACGAGCTGTTATGGCGACTGTATGCAGAAATATGATGCATTATCGCTGACGATCATGCACCAGTCTTCTTTAATTAAGAACTAAAAATCTACATGGTTATTTGCAAAGTGGTAGAGGACTCTTTCGTTCGTTTTGTCCTGATGTGTAAGCACACGATGGCAGACGTCGTCGTTACAGCTCATTCACCATCGTATATCGCGCGTGGTCATTAATTAACTTGTTTGTTGATGTTTTAGAATTTTACGCGGCAGTTTGCGAAATAATAGGAGAATTTTGTGTTCAGTTTGTTCTACCTGCACACTGCGGCTGCGTAACGAGTTGTCGGACACGCTGTACATATGTATGCGTTAATGAAACTCAATTTTGTCTTCCAAACGGCGATACGTGGCGCGAAGCACTGGCAGCTCTCTCCGCGCGAGAGATACATCCTTCTCCTCTCTTTCTTCTTCGTCCTTTCGATTTCATGTAAACGCGCGCGCGTGTGCTGGTGGCGCCGTCGCGTGCGCATTAATCTTTGATAGAGAGTGCGCGATGATTATTTCACGCGTGCGTCAGTAGGAGAAATAAAGCTTCCGGATGTTCGGAAATAAAAGACACGATTTATTATGCGATATTTCGCGTTCACGCGCGCACGCGCGACCGTATGTGAGCGTTGAGCGTAGTATATCACGCGTTTACTACATTTTTGTGAACGCGCCAGAGAATAATTAGAGCGGCGCGCATTTATCCCACCCACACACGCCCGCCCGCGAATCGGCGCGAGACGGAGAGAGATCATCGGGGATTCAACATCCGCTGGAATATTACCCGGACGATATTCTCGTTGCTTTCTTGCGATTCCACCGCGAGGTTTCGCGCTCAATTAACTATTCTCCGTCATCGTCTCGTCTCGCAAACAACAAGCGTCAAAAGTAGTATCGGATTCTCTGTCAGATTTGTTAGAATTAGGAATGGAAGAAATTTCCGCGTTTCGTGGATCTTTGCCTGTGTTCCGCTGGCGGATTATAGCGTGTCGAAATAGCTGCGGGAGTTCTGCGTATTTATTGCCACGATCAAGCGTTTAATGATGCGTCGCTCTTCCGCAAGATGTAACTTGCATTTGTTTCGTGCAATTTTGTCGGCGGTTTTCGACTCGCCGTGGGTCGCGCTGCGTCGTGCGCTTTCGATTCAGGGGTTGGTTTAAACAGTCCAGTTTGGCGTCGGCCGGCCGACCGACCGACCGCGCTTTCGATAGCGGCTAATCGCGGGGCGAAAAGCGGGTTTGCGGTGCAAACTTTATTTCGCGCTCACCGCCCACCACAGTGCACCCCCGATCGCGCTCCTGATCGCACCCCCTGACAGCGGCTGTGAAAAAAAAATGAGCCCACTGCATAGGGTAGGTGTCAAACAAAAGGGGATATCTTTATTTTTGAATTCAATCGACTTTCTCGGGCAAAATCGCGACTTGCACTCCCGAGTGAATATCGATGCTTGTGTGGTGGCCGGGCGACTTCACGACGTGACTTCACCACTCGAAGCTGCGCCGAGAGAAGGCTTCTGATGCTATCGCGACCACATAGCTTCGGTGATTTCTCTCGCCCCGTAGAATCTCTCCACGGGCATCGATCTGTCGTCGTGTAGAGAATCAAAGGTCTCGAATCGCGGCGGGACTCTGCTCCCTGTTTTAGATTCGACGCGACGCGCGAAGAAAGAGGAGCCATCGTCGTTCAGGAGAGGGAGAGAGAGAGAAAGAGTGTTAAACGGTGGTTCCGATCGTGTACGATCGCCCGGAGCCAGGACGATCCGCGACGACGTGAGCGTTTGACACCCGTCGGAAGTCGACATTATTCTCCTCGTCTCTCTCGCTCTCGTGTAATACTGTAACATACGACTGTCACTCATTAAAAGTCAAGTAGTTGTTTCTTTTTGTTCTTCTGATTTCTTATGATTTATATATGTTTTTGTTACAGGGGTCCCGCGAACATTTTCGGCTAGGCCTTACCGAGGAGGTTGGTTCGTTTGTTTGGTTTGCAATTAGGATTAGTCAGTAGATTTTTTTCTCTAAAGCCCTAGTCCTCTCCTTTTACTTTCTTCTTCACGCGTAATAGATCTTCGCTTTTACATACATATAATACTCGTCTGTCTCTCTCTCTCTTTCCCCTGTAATTCTCTTACTACTTCTATCTCTCTCTCTCTCTCTCTCTCTATATATATATATATCTATATATCTCTCTGTCTCTTTCACTATCTACCTTCCCTTTATTCTCTCTTGATGCCTCGATCGTCGCTCGACCATGCTAACACCAATCACCACCTTTTGATCGTTATTAACCGTAGCATATATATCTATACATACGTAACATGCAGACTCGATCCTTGCATATGTGTACTTAGACTCACACGTATCAAGATGTATGTATACGCATATATATGGATATGTCTATATCCGATTATATTACCGATTGATTTTCATATCAGCAGTGTGTGACTCACCAAAACTCCGATTATATATATTATATTATACTCGATTGACACCAGACTTGTTCTCTTGTTTTGTCTCGCAGGTCTTCGTATCTCTTAGCTTTAGTTGATCGATGTTTAGATATGTGATATTACTACATCTCCTTATCTCTGTGCGTGCCTGACCGTCAATGCGCGCATCTGACCCGCCCGACCATCCACCCAATCACCCACAACACTACCACCACAACTAACCACCCCCTTTTGTTGTATGTGCGTGTTCGTGTCGTGCGTAGGGATGACCCGCAATCCCGTCTGTTTGATCGTTCATTTATACTGGACTCGATATCTTAGCTGTAATGATGAACATTAGATAGCCGACTTGGATATTTAGTTTTAATGTCTCTCGAAAACGACTGCACAATTACCAGAGATATAATATATACACTTGTCCGTATGCTGCTTTGAATCATTCCATGATCGAAAACCATTGCATATATATATATGTATATACACATATATAAATATGTATATATTACATATATATGTATGTATATATATATATATATATATATATATATATATATATATATATATATATATATATAACACATCAGTATCTAGGCTCTGGATACTCGAAAAAACGCGACTAACGAGCTCGCCGCTAAACATTTTTATTATAATGCATGAGAACTAATATTTTATTCATCAGGTGATCGAATGAGCTAGAAAAAGACGCTCGGTCAAGAGGGATCTCCGTCGCCGGTACGCCATTTGCGGTAAGATACGCGACTATATTAGAAAATCCTTTCATTTCTTTCTTCGTGTTACACGCTCGCGAGCGTAGCGATGGCGGACTCCGCTATTCTTTTCTAGTTTTTCTTCTCACAACTTGTACCATTGTAGTCGTCGAGGAACAACCGATAGCGCGGAAATCGATGATCGCGGGGATGCGCGACGACGAAGGCGAATGCGGCTCGTTTATCGAGCACGATAAATGACGAGCAGCTTTCGATCGCTATCTCTCTTTCGGAGAGAACATTTTTCAGAGACGCCATTTGAAGCGATGCGCGACAAATCATTATTAAAGTACGCTGCAAATTTGCGCCTCTGTCCCCGAGCACTCGAGCACACCCGCCACCGTCGCTCTTTCGATTGCGATTCGCCGTCGTAATAATCGACTTAATCGACGAGCGGCGTTGACGTAGCGCGCGATATCATCCCTGCCGTTGGCGGGTAAAACGGATTAATGACGCGAACGATAGGGCCGGGGAAGGAAGCGGTGCCGCGATCTTAAAATCACCCCCGAGACGCGCGAGGGTGGCGCAAGAAGTCGTCGAGGCGTCAACAACGACGGCGTTTTTGCCGGGACGACGGCGACAACGACGACGTTTCGAGAGTATGGAGTCTTGTCCCGCCTTTCTCGTCTTCCTTCGTGGCAAATCTCGCGTGCGAAGGATCAGCGACATCCGTCGATGGCGCCGTTGATGACGACGCTTGCTCGACGAGAGTGTCTTCGGCGATCCTTGAATATAGTATTTCGCGCTCGCACTTGAGGAGAGACAGAAAAAGAGATATTTTTCTCTAGTTTGGGAAAAATATTCGCGAATTTACTCTCTCGAGGAGAGACGGCAGGTTGACATAGTCAGTTTTTAACGCCAGCGTTGCATCACAATGCATTTTCCTTGTTTGCGATTTCCTCGCGTAAAGACCCGCATGAAAATGTCTTGGGACCTAATTAGGATCCAACCCAATTTCCTAAAATAATTATGAGTTCTGGATAGAAGAGTAACATTTCAAACATGCTATTTTAAATGGAAAAACAAAGTTGTATGAATATTTAGTCTTCATTTTACAGTAGAGTTGAATAAAATTGTTGACTTTCCAAAAAGTTTCATTAGTAGTTTCATATAGTAAAATGCTCTTATTATTTTAAAATTATTTTATTTTTTCATTCTAATGAATACAAAAGTTGATATGAAAATGGGATATCTTGTTTGATATCATAAAAGTACATTACCGACATAAAAAAGTGCGAGTTTCCATAATATTTCCGTTTCGATTCTATTTTGATAGAGAAACCATGTCTGAAACAAGAATGAGGTTCCCAGCTGATATTGTAGTGGGACAACCGATTTGGAACAAATTAGGGCATTCTGATCTCGGTTTATACTGTAAAAATCTTCAGAAATTTCTATGCAGAAGGGAATCGTCGAGTCTTTGAGCTCGCTTCGCGAATCTGAATCTGGATTTAATTCCGGTAACGTGTATCTCTCTGTTGCGAATCGGCGCGATAAATTTGATTTCGCACGCTCATATGCGCGTGCTCAGAGAGAGGGAGAAAGAGAGAGAGAGAGAGAGATACAGTTCGCACGTGGAAATGACAGTGAGAATTTTCGTAACACGGAATATTTTATCAGGCGCTCGCTTGCGCGCTCGAACGCTTTTCCGCTCGTTCCAGCGGAACGTCGCGGGAAACTTTCTCGTGATTTAAAATTTTGTATAATAACCGCGGACGGATATTCGTTTCGCTTCTATAATAATGCCGCGACCTGATTCGGCGCCGGTCTGAGATAACCGCGCGCCCGCGCCGCGCCCCGCTCTGCAAAGGTCAGAATAATAGTCCGTCGGTTCGCGGCTGCATATTAAACGTCATTAAATTATGGGCGGCCGCCTTGGATTACCTCCGCTTACGCTTATAAGCCGCCTCGGTTTTACGAGGTAAGACGTACGACCGCAAAGATGGAAGGGCGGATAAAGGTTGGGAGAGAGAGAGAGAGAGAGAGAGGGAGAGAGAGAGAGTGAGCGAGAGAGAATGAGAGAGAGAGGAAGGATGGCAGACATCGAGGAGGCGGATTATTCTGGTACTTAAAATACGCTCCCGGGATCTTGACGATACTCCAACTATGAGACGGATATGAATGCGCGGATTAGTTTCGCGAGCGATAAATGTAGCGGCGGAACTTTCTGTCACCGTGGCGCGGCTAATGCGGCCATGGTCTTTTATATAATCGAGTGAACGTGTAATTGTCATTAGCTCCGGCGTCACCTCGTCATTATCATTGTCACCGTCGCCGCGGCTGTTTTGGCATTGATGGAAACGTTGACGGTAAATTGACATGAAATATTATAATCACACATATGTGAAATTAGAAGTGCACTCAAACAAGAATAGAATACCCCGAATAAATATAATTAACGTGTACGATTTTATCTTATTGCATAATGTAATTGCGTTGTAATTTGCGCGTGATCGTGCTTCTACTTTTCGGTTAATTTTGCCAAATTATCTTCGCGCCCCCTCGCTTTTCTATTAATTTATTTGTTAATTAAATCGTACGTTTGGTCTAATTGAAGCGGATATTATAATCAGATTTCTTCGGGATAATGAATGCCGTTATAGTTCTGTACGCGATTTCACGGTATTTAACCGTATTACGCGAGAATACGCGCTTTTTGTGCTGCGTACACGATATTACCGATAATGCACGGCAACGTGCCGATCGTCAATACCTCGCTCCCGCTCAAAATTATTTAAGCCGACTATAAGACTATTTCGGAAGAAATATCCCAAATCAACCCCCGAAATCATCACTGAACCATCACGCGTTATCAAAATATCCCAAGCGGAATATTTTCTACGAGCATAAATAAACTGCATCACAATAATATAATAAAGGGAAGAAAGTAAGATAAAATCTCCACGGAAAAAAAAGATCTGCTACATATGGACAACTAAACTTAATTTGCTGTATTAGGCACTTTTTCTTTGCTGCAGAAGCCAATTTCCTTGCTATGATAACAAGAAAATCTTCTACAAAAAAAGTAGCTAAAGCAGCAAATTAGTTGTCGATTTGTAGCAAATTTGCTACAAATTTTCTTGTTGTAGAAGCAGACTTTCTTGTTATCATAGCAAGAGAATAGGTTCCTGCAGCAAGGAAAAAGTAGCTAACACAGCGAATTATATTTAACTGTCTATATGTAGCAAATTAGTTTGCTGCTGCAGCAAATTATTTTTTTCCGTGTCGAAAAACTTCTCAAAACTGCAAGTAATTCCGAGCATTAGGCCATATTATTTTATTTTGACGCAATAAATGATTATTTAGTGTCATTTTCTTCATGTAGATGTCTTTAAAATAGACTTGCTTCCGAGTTATTTAATTATCTGAATATTCTTTTTTGTGTATTTTTATTCAGCATCTCAGCGCAATGTACTACAGATTTTAACGACAGATAGGATTTATATATGCACGCGCGACAAGCAATTTAATAAATATTAATGGTACGAATTTGATTAATAGAATAAAAGACAAATTTTATTTCTTCATAATTTCTATTATTTTTATATTTTATGTAGCGCATTGTGAGAATGTACGTATTTTAAACAGTAAGAAAAGAGTTTTTGATACATTTGGAAATATATCATGTACCGTCGTCTGCGTCCCGACATCTTGCATCATCAGTTTTGACTGTCTAAAACACCTGCATAGCGCATCATAGCGCATAGGATATTAATCCGTGACATACTCGTACAGATGCTATTTGATTGAAAAAAAACAGGTGTTAATTAACGCGAGATATCGCCAAGAGTTAGATTAAATATTTAACGCGAGATATCGCCAAGAGTCGACAAAATATTTTGTGTGAGAAGTAACGTGATTCTGTGTAAGACATAACGATTGGTCATGAAAGAGTGTATGAACGCGAAGTGTACGCGAAAGAAAAAGTATCAAAACAATCGGCAAAAAAAGTAAACTCAGCGTCGCGCGCGATAACGGCGGTTGATTCCCCCTCTCCCTTCTTAGTCACCGACCGTCGTCATTAGTCACTGAACGCCGAGCTATAACACTATCAAAACAGTCGCGATCTTCAACGCGGACGGACGCGTCTTCGCGCGTGGCGCACTTTAACGTACTTAACTCTACAGTCGTCGCGCTACTTTTCGAACACGAGTCGGCGCATGGGATCTTGAGAGACCTCAAATTAAAAAATTATTTTATATCTTTTATGTTGAGAATAAATATTTTCTTAAATATTTTCTTTGTTTAATTAGGTTTTTGGGTTCATGTAAAATATAAGAAAATACTATTTTTGGTATAATATTCTCTTAAAGATCCCATGTGACGACTGTAGGGTTAACACGTCTTTTCGATCGAATTGCATCTCCGAGAGTGTCAGTGCCAGTGTCACGACGGGAGTAGTCAGGATGTTGGAGAAGCCAGAACGGAGAGAACGCAGGGGTGCGAGCAACGACATGTCATATATTTTCAAGGTGTGTTATTTATTGTATAAGTCATTTATTGTATAGATTTCTATTTTTAACGAATTTTTGACGAGCTTGTCGGGATATAGAAAAGATCCAAATTGAAAATTAGACCAACATTCGTAGTTAATAATATAACAAATATAATTACAGCTTTATTTATTTCATTATTCGTTAAACCATATATATTATTACATTTATACTTATTACATTATTTTACACCAGAAATAACGTTTCAAACATCTGGATAATGATCCATAAATTCGAAATTGTAATTAATTATGAAATGAAAAAATCACAGATATAACGTAACTCATTAAAATACCAACCATGAATATCGATCTTAGAATTTAATAAAATTCTTGTGTTTATTTTTACGTCTATAATAATGCTCCTCGGGGCGCGCACGAGTTTGACTGTATTTACATCTGTTAAAGCTTTGTTTTTATTTCTGTTCAATCATGCTATTGAACGAAATCCAAATCTCCATCTCTATTGTTAAATAGCATTATTGAACGCAAAATACGTTATTTTTACCTTCAGAGCTTTCACATCAGCTCTTTCAAGAGTTTCAAATTCCATCGAGATTCAACGTCAAAAAAAGGAAAAAAAGATTATTAAGACAGAAATGTGTTTATTTTCTCATTAATCCTTGTTAAATAATATAAAATTTGCTTATCTCTCACATATTCCATCTATAGTTGAATAAGTTACAATTAATACGCATCATTACGTTATATAATTAATATATTGCTAACTGAAATTAAGAATAAGAGCAAGTGAAATATTGAGATATTTCGAATATTAATTCTGAATTGAGCTTTTAAGACTCAACATCTTTTTTTCTTTTTCTAATGTTGGAAATCTCGATAAGATTTAAAACTCTTAAAAGAGCTAATGTGAAAACTGTGAAAGCAAAAATGTGTGTATAAAATATTGTGCGTTCACTAATGATATTTAATAATAAAGATTGAGATTTGGATTTCATACAATAACAGAAATGGAGAATGTGATAATAAGCAACTGTTTGAGGTAGGTCTTTAGTTCATACAACGTTGCCTTAAGAGCAAAAAGGTAGTTGATGTAACTAAAATTAATTCATTTTTGGTCCCACTATATTTCTTGCAGTAAAATAGTAGTAGTAACATGCATATAAGGCTATCACTAATATAATATTAAAATTGAAGAAAAAATGATTTTCTCTCTCTTGATTGTAATTTAAAGTAATTATTTCCTTATATGATTATAGTTACAACTGCCAAACATTTTTCTCTTTAAAATTCTTCATTAATTCTTCAAATTCGATGAGAATTTGCAGGATTAATATAGAATCAAAATTTTGACTCGGGTTCATTAATACACACACACATAGAGCGTTGAAAGACGGTTTAGACGCGGCGATAATTGGACTGCTCCGTATACGGAGCGGTCTCATTCATCCGCGTGCGAAAGAAGATCGCATCCGCTCAGAATGGACAGTAAAGTAATTTCTCGGCGCTTTATTGATGAGACTATCGAGCGAACGAACGAACGAAGCATTTCCCCGTGGACGAAAGGCGCATAGAACGCGAAGGCGAGGGCTAGAGCGAGAGAAAAAGAGCGCTAGGATTTATTCGTGCTCAACGAGCGAGAAACGACGTCGTCGTCGTCGTCGTCGTCGAAGGATCGACACCTGCGCCCGCGGTTCGCTCGTCGCGTTGTCGCTCTAAATATCGGCGAAGGAAGGGTAAGAGGGAGGGAAACGCATGCGAAACTAGCAAGAACGCTGGGAGAAGAGCTCGTCGCGCGGACTTGACATTTCGCCCGAAACTCCGGTCTCGGCGCGACTTGCCGCTGCGCGTCGCTCGTAACTTCCTCGATGAAAACTGCATTACCGAGTTACGGAACGGCGGCCCGGCTTTCTTGGACAGGTGCAACGGCGGCACGCATCGCGCACACACGTCGTCGTATCGCACGGTACGATACGGGCACGGCGGTGTACGATACGGTGCGCGGCACGTATGCTCGCGACACGGTGTCGACTATCGTTCGAGTTGACGTTAAGAGAATGAAGGTATTGTTTCGAAGGGCAGAATACATCTCCGCCAACCATTGTCAAGTCCGATTATCGCCGCGTCTGACCAATTCTGTATCGTCGTGTCCGTGTGACCGATTCTGTGTTACCACTTCGCGTTCGCCGACTTTGAGCTCGACCATGTAAAGACTCTGGTTCTCCGACGATGGTTATCGGGAGAACGTCGGATTGTTCGGCGGAACACGTTATTAATAGTGTACGTCTACTGAAGTAATATTAATTTTCAATGAGTGTGCATTGTCCCGGAAAATGAGAATCGCGAAATCTGGAAAGTTGTACAATCTCGCGAGAAGTCGTAATCCCAAGATCCAGGTGGCGAGACAGTTTCCTTAAATATAATTTTCCCGAAATACTGGAAACATGCAATTGTCTCGAAAAGTTATAGTCAGTATAACAAGACAATGATAACGAAAAATAAAGCTTTCTTGAAGTAATAATAGTTTTCAATACATTTTCTCGTTGTATTGTTGCTGGAATGTTAACTTTTTGGGACAATTGCACAATCTTAAGGAGAATTAGTGAAAATATTTTTCATTGAATCAGTAGACGAACCGATTAACTGATTTTCAGTGAAAACACTCCGACTTTACTGTTATTTCTCTCTCTAATTTTGACTATTAGAAATAAGATTTTACTGTAAAATCAGTGATACATAAATTTATTATATATTGTACCAAATCCAACTTTTTGCGTTTGATGCTGTAAATAATTCTGAAGCTGGAAACAAAAGCTTTCCTGTACCTTGTGTACTATTATATTGTATTATATCCGTTCGCGTAACGGGGATAGTCGCTGTTATTAACTGACCTTTTTAGCTGAGATTTTACTGACCGTAGTAGATTATTTAAAACTGAATTGCAGTCATAAATATTTGAATGAGAAATACATAGTTTGTACATACACTGAAAATAAGTTTGCGTGAATTCACTTGTTTTCTAGTGAAATACGAACGAGCTACATATCCAGTTGAAGTTACCAGAATTCTGTTCAAGTTCACAGGACTTCTGGTTAATTTGAACAGTTATAAATTGAAGTTAACCAGAAATTTAATTAACTTGAGCAGAATTCTGGTAACTTCAGCCGAACCTCTGGTTCTTTCATACTTCACCAGACATTTGGTTAATTCAATCAAATTTTTTTCCCCGTCTACCTTCTATATCTCAGAAGAATGTCTCGGTACTAGGATTTCGATAAATCGTCTCGCCACTCGCATTTCGGTTCGTTCCTCTTTCACCTACTTTTGTCTCTGAGAAAGACCCTATTGCTCTCATAAGCGTATCTCACGCGCGGTATTATTTTCTTACAACTTATCCGAAATTATGAATGACATGGTGATTCTCTGATTCTCCGATGAAGTGATTCTCACTTTCTACTTTCCGCGTGCACTGTGTTACACGATGATGGTTGCGGCAGAGGGACGCGAGGGGGCCGTGAAGCGGTTCCTAAAGCGCGCACTGCCGACAAATCATTCGAAAGGAAGCGCGACGCTGTCGGTTCCTACCGTTTCTATTCTCCGCTCGCTACCTACCCTACGGACGATTTGATTTATACGTCGATGTTGATTACAATTGATTTCAGCCCGAGCAACGTAGCTACTCGCTTCGCAGTGCCGGCTGCGACGTCACTTCGTCCGTTGTCGCATGTTCGTTGTACCTCACCCTCTCTCTCTCTCTCTCATCCTGTCGCGTCCGAGCTGGTGATTTTTGGAGCATCGGCGACAAGCGTCCGAGAAGTTCATAAATCACCAGTTGGCCGAGTCGGCCGAACGCCGACTCGCGTTTAATTTCCCAGTAGTAACCTCGCGCGAACTCATCGTTAAGAAACGGCCGATCGATCGCGCGCACGTCGGCGCGGCGCCATGCCGCCTCTTTCTGGATTCCTCCTCTGTACACTCGCGTTATTATCGGTCATTAATATTCACTCCGCTATAAGTAGTTCCTCGCGGCGGAACCGTGCGACGCCAACTCCCGCTGTAGCTTTGCGCGCGCGTCCCACTTCTGGCTCACGCCACTTTGATTCCGCTGATTCGAACGTGGCTATCTGCAGACGAGATCGTGCCATCGCGCGTGCTCGATTTATCTAAGACCATCGTTGACGTCGATCGCCCACCATAGATAGTTATTAAAAATATAGCCGGATAGTTATCCCCTCGACGATGGATCGACGAACTCGAAATTGTCACAGTCTGTCTGTCTGTCTGTCTGTCTGTCTGCTGTGGACACTCCGTGTGGCCGCGCAGGTGCCACCAATTTCGTGCCGCAACGTGTAGACGTAGAGTACGTATTCGTGAACACACACACACACTACGGGGAAAAGGGAGAGACCGTTCGGGGTAGTTCGCGACGTTTCCGTGTTCAACGGGCGAGTACGTGATTTCATTTGCGATACCGACTCACGATCGTTCTACATCCGTTGGAAATATGGGGCCTCACGTTCGTCTCCGCCGCCACCGCTCCTCGTCCGGCCCCGCGCTCCATAAAGCACGCGTCGGCCGACCGGCGTGGATCAGCGAGCGCGTTTAGCGCGGAAGAGCCCGGCGTGAAGAGCGCTTCCCAGATTTATGGCACCTCTGAATTCATGGTCGGTGTGTTGAAAGTAGCAGTAGACGGCTTCCAGCGGCCGATCGAGCGAAAATCGCCGATAACTCTTTCTCTCTCTATCTTGTGAATCATTCTTATTGAGCGACATCATTTCTCTACGCGGAGCAAACAGACAGGTGTCATTTACCCTCCGGCGCATGTCTCTACCCAAGTAAAAAGAATTCCAGGAAAAACTGGCCACTTGCCAGAAACTGGCTAGGGTTTGTTAGACAATAACTGTTCAGAAACTGGCCAGGCAAATACTAGCCAGAAATTAAGCAAGAAAAAATAATTAAATAATTAAAAATAAAGCTATTATCACTTCCATAATGTATGTGAAAAGATTATATTTTCTGAAACACGAGTTTTACATTATTTTTATATTGATTAATAAGATATTTTACGTAGAATTGAATAATGGAAAGTATTTGACAGAATTTTGTAGAGAAAAAAACTGGTTAGAATCTGGTAAAAAATTAATTAGAAACTGATCAGAAACTAACTTAGTAATCAGAATTTCTCATTAGTTACTGGCTAGGAAGAAGTCGTTCTTTCTGCTTGGGTACATAATACCCGCGACTGTGGCAGTGAAATGAGAACGTCCGAGATTCTCGCTGTGTAGACTCGTCCGCGTGGAGATCGAGACCGTGGATCGATGTCATGAGATTTGCGATGACGAATAGTGGAGGAGCAAGTCAAAGGGGAATTTATGGAGGAAAGCTTGGCGACACTTTGTGCACGGGGAAGGAAATTTACCGCTGCTTGTACAACTGTCCGCGAATCGCCGGGCACACGCAACGCAACGACGTTTCGTAAATAGCTTTTATCGTTCAATATCGTTTCCCGACGAAATAGCCCGACGTATATTTCTCGGTGTGTTCGAATGAGCGAGCGAGCGGGCGCGCAACGCAACAGCAAATTCATTTCATGCGACCTGCCATCTGAGAAGCGCGCATTCAAAGCGAATAAATTAATACTCGTTCGGCCAAGTCGGTCGCCCGATTTTCGTCGGACGCAATTTACCTCTGTCGGTGCGCGGTTCCGGAAAACTTTATTGAAGCTTTTTACGCTTAACTTTTAATTTCACTTCGCTCTCTTTCTCTCTCTGTATAGTCCTCCAATACAGCGTAAGTACTACGCTGTAGCATTTCACAGAATCATATTTTTCGCGTCGTCCGCGCGAAGCGCGCAGTACGACGTTCGGTTCCTTTAAACTCCACGACTAAGACGACTGAGATCGAAGTTCTCGCGAGTTAATTTTGCCACCTCGTCGTCTGAAACTTCAACGAGCGATTGAGTCCGCTGAGGCCTGGTATCGATGGCGCGCGACGCACAATGGACGGCGGTTGCGCGGCTTTACAGGTCGATTTTCCTCGGACGCGATTTCCCTCACGCGCGGATTCCTCTTCTGCGTGTTTCTCGTCCGACGTGGTTGGTAGCCCGATAAGTGTTTTCTTCGGGGCGAATGATTGGCGGGTGAATACCGCGGCGAGAGAATTTCCATCACAATGTCGGCCGAGATACACGCGCGCGCGCGCGCGAAATAAGAGGCAAGGAGAGGTCCTGCAAGCGAAGGTATAACCGGTATGTACGCCGGAGGGTAGAGAGACCCTCTCTCCCTCCCCCTCAGTGCTCTCTCGCGTTTCGCGCCGTGGTTTCGAGCGTTAACGCGTTCTTGTCCCTGCCAAAGTCGGGCTTCCTCTCAATGGCGAATGACGACGAAGGCCGTGCTTCTACCTGCGAGGGTGAATTGGCTAGAGGCGGTGACCGCCTCTCGGCACGACTCAAGGACCCTCAAATAACCGGTCATTGTTTGTGCCTCGCTAAAGGGCGAAAGGGACTGACCGACCGACTGACCGGGCTCATCTGACCGCATTCCCTCTCGCTCGTTCCCTTCGGGACTCGTCTCCGTGGTGCGGCATTTCGTGACCGACCTTTGATTTTCAAGTCGCCGAGCCCCGACGCGTGCCGTGCCCCAAGCTGGGTTCTAACTCTCTCTTTCTCTCTCCCTGAGACTTTGTTCTCTTTCTACCGCCTTCGATGCTGGATTAAAAAGCTCTTGATACGTAAGCTGATTTCGAGGATCTCCATCTAAAACATTCCGTTTGAGATTCTTTAAGCTCATCGTAATCTCGAAAGACGTCGCGCGATGTTATTTTCGAACGACCGTGAGACTCTTTTTAAGACGAAAAAGCGAGTCGAGTTTTCCTCTCGGACAGATTTTCGTTTTTCTTCTCGATCTTGCGACACTTATATGTTTTTTGGGGGCTTCTCTACGAAAGATGGTTAACTCTCTCGTTTATCGTAGTATAAAGTTCTTTTCTCGTACAATCATTTCCTCCGTCTACGAATTATATCTGAAAATAATCTGAAGTTCAATCGAAAATAGCGTCAGTATCGCTGAAATTATCGTTTTCTCATCGCGTCGTCGTAACGTCGCTCGTTCATCGGGGATTAATGCGCGCTGGATCGCGGCGTCCCGAAGTCGAAGCTGTTAATAAACTACGACCGTAATACGCCGTATTATCGGAGTTTTGAAACTCGTTATATTCCGACGACGCTACTTTTTTATTTACGACAACGGCCTAACCGCGTCGTGCTGCCGCCGCACAACGGCGAATCCAGTTTGCTCAGAGAATACGCAATAAGCTCTTCCGGTTTACGGTCGACCTCGTATATACTCGAGAAATCTCAGCAGCTGCGACTGCTGCCGCCATTGTCGCTGAATACTGACATTCGATCAGCGTCGCTTTTTTACGTTACGTTTTCCGCGGCGCATTCGGCTGCGTGTGCAGGTTAACGCAGCTGTTAAAAGTCCAAGTCAACGTAACGTCCTTTTTCGTTCGTCGCGAGATCGTCGGGTTTCCCTCTTGCCACATTTTTCGGAGCTCTCACTGTATTCTGTAAGTCACGATATCCGCCGCGCTCGCGATATCCGCACTACCACCCTCTTTCTAATCTTCCATCTCCCGGGAAATGCTCCCACAGCGTTACTTCTCGTAAGAGCGAAAATCACGGCTCTGGAGGTTCATTGCGAGACGCGCATCGTGCACAGTCTCGCTCCTCACCGCGCCCTTTAGGTCAGTTAGAAAAAATGTTAATATAAATTTACATGCGCTCTCGCATACATACAACCCGATATCACGCCTAAAATTTAGATAAACGGGAGAGACGCGGATAAAGCGAGGAGCAAACGACTCGCTTCGCAACGTGCTTCTTTAGACACGAAGGAAGATCTCGCGCGCGCTTTGTCCCAGAAGTTTTCCCTCTCTCGACAGAAACGAGCGGCAGATTAGCGCTCCCGTGGTCGCTTTGTGTCGAATTGATTAGAACGCGGTCTGCGCGTCGTCTTACGCGCGTCGGCCGACAATGGGATGAGCGTGCGGAGTTGCCGAGATATACGGAGGATTACGGGGAACGACCGCGGGGACGATTGTCTGTTAAAGGACACTGATCCCGGCTGTAAATTGCCGCAAGCCCGCGACAGGATTCACGTGTAACACGTTAACCAGAACTAAGGCGTCGGACGCCTCGTTGGGCGAGGGTGAGAGCGGGGCAAAGTGCGGGGGTGCGGAGGGTGACATGTAGTTGTCACGCAACCGCGCAAATCCCACGGGGAGAATCTTAGTCGCGGGATTCCTGAAAACGTGTCAAAAACATGTCGTCGTAAATTGCCTGCTTAAACCCATGAAATTAACCGCTTTACTGAATATTTTTGCAAATTCGTCGCGGCTTATTAAGCGCCAGAATGGGGGATCAGGGAGGATAAAGGCTTCCGTCCTTCGCGAGCGCAACGAAAATTTTTTTCATGTTTCTAACATCGAGTCGTCGTGTTTGTCATGTGAAAGCTCAACAGGAAAAAACACCGGCCGCTCTGGCGCGCATCGTGGCCCGCGTTGCGATCGGAACTCTCTACCCCTTTTTCCCCTATTTTCCTTTTTTTTTTGTAATTCCGCGTGCCGTCGGAGGAGAGGCGGCTGTTACAAGCGGGAACGATGATGGACACGCGAGTCGGATTCGCCGAGAGAGAGAGATAGAGAGAGAATGGGCGAGGAAAGGAGGGAGAAGGAGAGGAAGAGAGAGGAAGTGAGCGAGATACCTGTATCAATTTTATGATTTTTGCGCGAAACGCGAGCACGAGCTCGAGCGCGCCGTCCACGTTGATGAGAAAAAGGGAGAAACGCGAAGATGATGGAGGGAAGTAGGTTACAACGCTCGCCGGCGCACCCTCCGGTGAAACGTTGCCGTGCATCGACGCGCTGTAATTTTTATTGCCTCGTACGTCGAGCATTTAATACGCGAATCCCATTGCAGTGCGCGTTTGTGTCGGCCGACGGAAACGCCGTTACGTTCGCGAGTCGTTCGCGCTGCACAACGCTACGCGGGCACGACAAAAAAGTCAACGCGCAGGGAGAGACCGCGCGGAGAGCGAAATAAATGGCGTTTATTATTACGAAATACTCCGGCGATTCGCGTACGCTCATCATACGCCGGTAATTTGACTGTATAACATTTAAAAACGTAATTTTTTCACAGCCGTCGCCGCCGTGTAGCGCAAATTTTTTTCTTCCCGTCGTGGCCGCGGAATTCCCCCTATCAGAAATTCCGCTCGTATTTCGCGTTTTCCCATCTACTTAGATATATTGATAATGTGCGCGGCGCTGCGCTGCGCTGCTGTAATTATAACCGAATGGCCAGGAAAGAGGAGGAAAAAAGGGGAAAAGAGTCATGCACATATGCGCATGTGTAATACGCAGAGCGACAGAGGAAAATCGGCGCAACGCTGTGCTGCTCTCGGGGGTTGGGCAAACCGCGGCTTTGGGTGGTTGCGAAACGCGCAGCCCGTTGCCTGCACGAAGGCTGCGATTGTAAATCAATTAGCTCGCATTGTAAATAAATCACCGTTTTACAACTTCGCCGTGCCGCGCCGAACGACGTCCGTATGAAATTTATCGTCCATTTTCGTCCGTTTCGCTTTGATTTCGGCGCGCCGTCGTCGCGTTCAACGGGGGTGCGGGGTGCGACGCGACACTACACGACACGAGAGCGTTCCCCTTATTGCCTTCGGCCAACTGGCGCAACGATACACCTTCCACTGTCGCTCGTTGGTCCACTTTAACGACGTGGAGAGGTCACGAAGAAAAGCGACGCTTCCGGATAACAAGAAATTCCGGCGAGCCTTCTTCGGGAAGGTGCGCTCGTTCGAGTCGCATCGTCGCTGTAATTTAACGCCGGAATGACCAGGCCAGACCGATCGTACATTGACCGATGAGTATTTTTTAATAGGTGCTTTGAGAGCTTGTGCCTCGCTGAAGTACTTTGGCCGTTAGTATACTTATAAAGCTATAATTATTGCTGTGGCCGATTCGTTAACGAGTCTGTTAACAGCATCGCGATAATGCGGTCTGGCGATTTCCAATGTGTCCTTTGGTGCTCCGAGAACTTGATCGTTGTTCTTGCTGTCGTAGTCGTATCGTAAAGAGATTTCGTGAATTTCGCCGGGAGGGAACTAAGTGGTATTAATAAATCGCCCGTTGTCCCTCAAAGTGCTCGCTGGAGTCGCGGTTGCAAGTTAATCGCCTTTCCGTTCTCGTAGCTGTCCTCCGTTTCCCGACGAGCTTGATGCTCGTCTGCGCGAATGAATGCGCTCTTTCGAAAGCGACGGGGAATGGGACAGAGTCGCGGGAGCACCCGCGAAGCGTCGAGACGGGAATCGCCGCGGGGTTAGCCGGCTGGCTAAACTGGTCCACGGTGATGCGGAGATACACAGAGGAGAAAGAAAGAGAGAGGCAAAGAGAAGTGAAGAGGAGGAAGGGTGGAAAGGAGAGAATGAAGGGTGGAAGGTGCTATTACGTCTTCTGAATGGCAGCAACCTCGGGGCGGTTGTAATTTCAGGAAATAGCAATTTCCAGGCTAATTAATGCACGAAATATTGCAAAACAATACGCCGGGCTTGACGCGCGTACAATATAGCCGCGCTACACGCCGTCGTCGCGCACACAATGGAGCAACAACGCTCACCCCCGCGAGCCACCCCCCGTCGCCGTTACGACTTGTGCGTGTACGCTGGTGCGCGCGTCCGTCGCTCTGTCGCGCAACGTCGAATTCGCGAATACAGTTCAACGACTTTCGTCAATCCACGAGCTGAAAATCTGTCGCGCGCGAGACTTTCTCGCGGATTTTCTCCGATGAAAAGAGAGAACGCGACCTCTGGAATCTCGATAGAGATTTTATTAACTTGTGAATAGAGTTCTGGTAACTTCAAACAGATTTTCTGGTTCGTTCATATTTTTCACTAGAAATTTAGTTAACCCAACCAAACTTTTTTTCTCATTTATGAAAGCATTGATTTATTTTATTAGATTGCGATACAGACTTGTCATTTTTCTATTAAATTCTTGTAAGAAGTTTGCTCATCGCAAAGAAAATAAGTGAGTGAATGAGATAGAAAGTTCTCGCGTTAAGTGTTTATTAAAATACCGAGTTAATGGTGTTAACTTCACTCGGAAAAATTGTTAAACCTTCAAAATTGGATGATTTCATTTTTTGAGTATCCCACGAGCATATATCACGTCTGGTCCTTACTCAGTTGCACAAGCTGAGATTTTTTCTGTGCACTTAACGTTAGGTTGTCCTAAATCGTATGTGTCCACTTGTCAGTGGACGTTCCACTCATGAATGCATTTTCGAACCTGGTTTTGTTCTCTCTCTCTCCCTCCCTCTCTCTCTCTCTCTCTCTTCGTCTTTCTTTCTCGTATGTGTCGTAATCGCGGTGAATTTCGTAGCCAGCCAGGCAGTTGGCCGTTTACAATGCCATCGTCAAAGATGCATGCGGATACTCGTGCTCGCTTACTCGTGACTCGGACGTAAATACCAAATACGCGCAATAATGATAAATAATCGCGTTTACCGGCGCGCGTCGCCTCGTTGATTTATAGTATTACGTTATCATTTATTTATACGCGATTTTAATAATTCCCGTCGCCGCGGCGCACACGCGTGTGCACACGTAGCCGCCGTATTGCTCGCATTGCGCTCCGATAACACGCGAGAGATACGCTGGCCCGGCTACGTGCGCCGCATACTCGCGGTAGCGTGCTCGCGAAACGATGGACTAATTCATGCGTACGGCGAGGTAGCTCGGGGATCCTCGGTCCCCTCTCATCCCGCGGCACATTGCGATCAGATACCGCGATCCGTACTCGCCCCATCTCGGCGAGATGACGCCGCGCGATCCCCTTTTGAAAAATCCCGTCCTCTCTCTTACTCTGATTAGGTCCGCGTGCGGGGCCGACTCGTTAACGAAGAACTTGCCAATCAGCGCGACAATTGCGCGCAGGGTCTCGTTGAAAGTCGCTTTTCACACGCGCACGGCACAATGTCCATCTTCCCCTCTGTGGAGACCGGTACGCCCGTCCTCTATTGTTCTCCGAAGTTCACCCTCTTCGATCATGCTGATGATTAAAAGAATCCAATGGTATCAATCGGGGATTCTTTCTCTCGTCCGCTGTTGTGTCCGTTTGAAATTTCCGTGAACGTGCTCGCGTTCGTTTCGCCTGGCAACTCTCGTGTCGCACGTCACCGATGAAAATGACAGGCATTTTTCGCGTCACCGCGGCGGTCCTGAATTGATGATGACGCTATTGAGCTGGTCGACCCGCGGTCTGTCACATTTTTTTGTAGCCCGCCAAGTGATTCTGCAATAATAATAATTTCATTGGCCGCAACATAGAAGGTGTCATGAATGACACATATAGGAAGGATACGAGCAAAAAACGAGGCAATAGCATTACAGCATTATCGTTGGCTTACCAAGAGTGTAATTTTACCATGATTTTCTACCATTACATTCATATATAGTGATGAAAATAAATTCGTTCATAAAATGCCGACAATCAAAAGTAATTAAATTACTCGATAATTTAATTGCGTTACCGACTATACGGTTGATGAATAGAATTCATCATTTCTGTGGGGTCAGTAATAAATCTGGCGAATGAAAAAGTTAGTGATAATAAAAACATGAAAGTAGAATTTAAATATATGTATCAGATATAAAATTAAATTATCGAATATCGGAATTCCGTGTTATATGTCGGGATATGTCGGGACTGCAGTATTTTATTCAGCATTTTTCAGTATTATTCGTTATTCGGTATTATATCCAGTATATTTTTCTTAAATATAAAAGTAAAAAATCATTTTCGATCGGTGTAGTCAATGATGGAAAAATCATACACGGCCGCGAAAGATAACGCGGTGGACCGTGGTGGATCGTGGCTTGACCTGACCCGCTATCGAGGAATCCGACATACACGGCAACGATCCGACGTAGAACAGACGGGGCGATATTGCGGAGCTGGTACGTAGGTGTTCATAGAGAACGACGACAAGGGGTAGGGTAGGGGAGGAGGAGGAGGACGGCGGTAACGTTACTGCCAGTGTCGGCGTTAATGCTAATGCTAATGTCAATGCTAATGGCGTCGATGTCGTTCGGGGCACAAGCCGCGATCCACGTTCGCGAATGGACCGGCCGACAGGCACGTACCCGCGTTCTCGTTCGTAATTGATTATCAACGATTTAATACTCGATCTCGATAAGCCCGGCCAATCGAAGCCACGGTCGCTGTGCGTGCCGGCCGTATATCGTCTTGTCGCGCGGTTTTCGAGCGGAAGCACAGCCACTTGGCCGACGCACAAGCGCTCGTTCGCAAGTTAACACGGCAAAGAAAATAATTGGCGATTGAAACAAATATTATTAAAGAATTATTATTTCTGTCTTATTATTAATTGCCTTCCTCACAATTGTATCAAGCTCTCTACATACTATTGAATCCATGACTAGAAATTTGTTCCATTTATCCTGATTACCTCGATCCTAATCAGATACCTAATTCTAATCAGTTACCTAGTTATGTTATCAGTTATCTAGTTTGCATAAGATGATGCTATTCCGAATTCCGATTCGAAGACATGTAACGCAGCGTGGCAATGAGGACCTCATCAGTAATAAGGCAACCACATAACGTAATCACAAAATCACTCGAAAATTCGATCTCTCTTTTTCTTTCGTTTTCTTTTCATCGTCGACACACGAACATGCACGAAACACACGCACGCACGTACACAGTCACGCGGCACCGATGGTGGCACGTGACGCGCGAGATTTACGTGGCATAATAATTCGCCGTCATCGCGAATCAACGGCGACGTATTAACCGTGCAGCGTTTATTAAATTCGACCGATCGAGTCCCGCGATAGTCCGCCACCGATCCCGTTATACCGTGACCGTTGTGTCTGGCGTTTTCGAATAATAATGACGACGACCCCCGGTAGTGGCTCGCGCGACGAACGTGACGTGCCCGGGGTTGGAAAAAATTCCATCGTCGACCGAGGGTCGCGCGCGTACGGCGACACAAAGACGACGCGGTCGACGACAATCATGCCGTTGCCGTAGTCGTCTCTGTGTAGTCGTCGCCGTCTTCGTCGTCTTCGTCGTCGCCGACGTCAACTACCGCTACTACTGCCATTATCGTGGCGCATTTGCATAAACAGCCGCGACTCAATCTCTATGCTAATCGACTTGTCCGCGTCCGAAAAGTACCTACGTTAGGTACACTTATATGTATGCGTCGGCTGTACACACGTACAGACGTGCACACAGGCACAACCGCACACGTATACGTGTACGCGCGTCTGTGCGTGTACGCGGCTAACTACTAGCTTCGCCGGATTATTCGCGCCGGAGTCGGCCAGCAGCCGCGTCGCCGATTGGCTTTTAATTAATTGGCTTGGTGCGCTCCCACACGCCTCCTTTCTGCCGTCTCTTCTACCTCCACCTCTTCCTCCTCGAATCCACTCTCGCTTGCGTTCGCGATCGCGAATTCGCTTGCGTAATTCCGATTAGCGTGTTCTCGTTGAGCTTCCTTGGGGTCGCGCGGAAGCGATCATCATTTTGCGATCCTGCTTCCCCTTTTCTTCCTTTCCCGCTGGTTTGTTCGCGTGGATGCTTCGACAAGGATTGAACGAGTTGGGGAAAGAAAATGGATAAGAAAATTCGGGGGAGAAAGGGTCGCTTGCGAAAAAACGATGGCGATATTTCCAGTGATTTTGATGAATAGTTTTGATCGTTATCGGCGATTATTATAAATCGCGCATTTGCAAATTTAAGCACAACTTTTCCCGTCGGTGCGGCGTGTAATTAACGAAGTTGGGACGAGATTTACTTTACGAAAACAGGCGGAGCCGCCGATCAAATATTCAAATATCGTGCTCGTGCACGCCGCCGTCTAAGTTTCGGCTAAACGCTAAAATCTTTATCAATGTTAGTCTTTGTCAAGCAAATCTGAACCGCTGTGTATAGAACTAATCGGTGGCGCCCTTTGTTGCGGTCTCGCCAGCCCTTTCCAGCTCTTCATCTCCACGGTCTCTCTCCCTCTCTCTCTCTCTCTCTCTCTCTCTCTCTCTCTCTCTCTCTCTCTCGCCCGTTCGCTGGCTTTTGCTCATCGCGATAGCTTTCCATCTCCCGCCGTTTTCTTTGTCGGGTTTGCCGTTTGGCCGCGGTTTACACTCCAAGTGTGTCCGCGCATCGTCCGTAAATCAGATCGCGGGCTTCGTATCGAAAACGCCGGACAATCCGCAACACGGAGGTGTGCGCGCCAACGTCGCGTCACTTTCAATGCGCGCGACCACGCTATCGATAATTGACGGCGGGATTTGCCGGTCAGCGTGCGTTTCGCCGCGCTTTAACGTGAAACGCTGGCGCGCACGGTAATCGGCGACTTTGACGATCGGCCGCGTACATATGTGCGTACGTATGCACACGTAAACGCGATGCCGTCGCGTCGCGGCAGTGTTGATTTTCCCGTCCGTCGGCGTCGACGAAAATGACGGACGCGCACGCGCGCGCCACCCACTGATGCCGCCGGTTGAGACAAATAGCGCTAATAATAAATAACGGCTCACGTCCGCCAGCGCGGCGCAAGAATACGCGAAAAATTACGCCACCGATATCAATCCGATTCTCTTCTCTGCGCGATTCTGCGATTATATATTCGGTGAATCTGATAATTGGGCGCATTAGGGGCGCGCGCCTCGCGCGCGTTTGCTTTTGCACAGTTTTTGGGAGCGGGCAGACGTGCGTGTACGCTTCGCGTATGAAAGCCAGAAAGCACGGGAAATTAATGCTCCGCTCGCGCGAGCGACAGTGGTGGTATGTGAGACGCGAGTGAAATGGCGCGTGAGAAGTGCCGAATATCAAATATTGTATTTCGCCGAAAGAACCGGCGTGAAATTAACTTAATTCGCTGCCGCATATATTCGGCCGGAAAATCACATGCAGAGCGGGTTTAATAGAGCGTTCGTGGCGAAAATCGGCGCGAAAACCTCTGCGCGGCCAGCACCCACTCTCACACTGCGCGACACGCACGCGCACGCACGCATACACCGGCGCACATTTGCTGTTAACTTAGCGACAAGGATTATTTGACATTGTAATAGGTACCATGGGAATTTAGCCGACTGTTTATTTTATGCTCCTCTGTATTTTCTGTCTATTGAATTTCGCGAAATTGCATCGCGAAACATTTATTCTGCCTTAAAATAACACTGCCGTACGCTGACTTTCGACGCTTTTATTTCCCCGTTGACGTTTTTATTACCGCCGATAGGGAGTGCGGAAAATTTAAGTGAAATTTATATTTAATTCCGCCCACACCGCGCTTCCCCTCGCCGTTTGCCTGTCTCCTCGCCCCCGCTCCGGAAATGAAGATACGCGAGGAAATCTGTATTAGTTGAATCGTTTGCCGGGAGTAAACTGCTTTTAAGGTAAAAGCAAACACAAAACCTGCCCGCTCTCTACCATTTTCGATTAGCTGCTTTTCGAAGATTTGTAAATATTGCATTGTATACCTATCGCCGACCTTCCCACGGGGCAAATATACTGTAAATTATTATCGCGCCGCTAATGCGTTATTACAATTGAACGGCGCGTAATAATTCAGCGCATATTCACCGGTCACCGCAGATTTGGCGGATCGAAATTGTTTGCGGAAGTTGTGAAATACTTGTATGCACCACTTCTGTATACCCCTACGTCTCCCTTGAATAATTTTTCGGCATCGCCGTGTATACGTGTGTTTTTTTTTGTTATTTCTTTTCACACACTGATGTCTGTGGAAGAATCGGCTTCGATGTCCGTTGAAGCTCCTTCGATACGACAGGCGTACAGTGTAGGAATCAAAGCAAAATCTAGTGAGAAATCAAATTTCGTACGTGTATGCTGAATTATCTTTACCTGATATATTGGTCGCTAAGCGACCAATATCAACACCAATCTGTAGTATTCCTCACGATGTTCCAAATGTTTATTTTAATTTAAAGCATGATTTAGAATATCTCGACCGGGAATATCTTAAAATCTCACGCTATGCGACGCGGCTATCAATAATAATTCCACTCGTTCGACACCGACTATTTTCTCACGCCGGGAGCGCCCGATCACTGACGATAATTCCGCGTTGGCGAATTTATCGCTCGCCGAGCCGGAAAGGATCGCGTCGTTGAGTCTCGCTCTCGCGAACACTGACGAGGGCCACGCGCCTTAAACGTTCCTGCAAAGAGATTTCACTCCCTCGGCTGAGGCGTCCTGCCTCCTTCATCGGCGATCTCGCAATTATCATTTCCTCCCTCGGCACGGAGAGACGTTTCTTTTCTTTCTTTCCTCTTCTTTTTTCTTTTTTTTTTTTTTTTTTT
>NW_022639535.1:211751-216751 GCF_010583005.1 Odontomachus brunneus
TCACTCCCTCGGCTGAGGCGTCCTGCCTCCTTCATCGGCGATCTCGCAATTATCATTTCCTCCCTCGGCACGGAGAGACGTTTCTTTTCTTTCTTTCCTCTTTTTTTTTTTTTTTTTTTTTTTTTTTTAAACGAGACGGTGGAGAAGCCGTTCGCTGTACGCACGAGGAAGACAGTGAATGAATAAGAGAGAGAAAGAGAGATAGGGGTGGAAATCGTTTCATTAGAATATATTCAAATTACCGGCGGAGTCTCATCGCCGATTCGTCGGGGTGGCCGCAATTATTTCTCAGGTAGCATTATCCCAGACTACGAGTTCTATCCTCCATTTTACTGGATAAACCTGCTGGCCGTCTACATTTCCTCCGTCGCCCCTTTCTCTCTCCTCCTCTCCATCTGCTCACAGCCCACCCTCGTCTGCCTTCTACTTACTACCTTCTGCTTCTGCTCTTCTCTCCCGTCTTTCCCTCAATGGACGCTTCGGCGTTTTCCATTTCCTCCGTTTCTTCGCCCTTTCTGTCCGTCCCTTCTTTCTTTCCTCCCTTCCCCGCTTGCCCGACTATTCCGGTTTGATTATTCCGTCATAGCGACGTAATCGCGTAATAAAGCATCGGGTCTGAGCGCGGTATTAAAGCGTCAGCATAAACTTGGCGCGCGCACGAGCGACGCGGTGATAAAGAGTAGCGGCACATGCTCCGGCAAGGAAACTGCGATTTCTTCGGTTTCGTTCGGTTCTTCAGTTTCTCGCGAGAAACTTAAGATACGAAGAAGAGAGCTCCTTTCCGTTGATAATTTGCGCGCGAGTGTTCCGCACGTTAATATAAGTTTCTCAATTACTTGGTTTTTTAATTTGGTGATCCAGGATAGATGAACAATATTAATTCTTTAATTAAACAATCACACATTTACTTTAATTAATATAGAAATATGAAACAGATTACAAAACATATTATAATTTTCGCACTGGCTTAATTGCCACAACTAACGACAACCTTGTCTCTTATCTTTCTTTTTTTCTTAACTCGCACCGCTTAAGCTTCTCTGTAGTGCGATTCTGTAACTCGTTATTGCAGTTAACGACAGTTAATTCGTTATCGTTAATTGCAATAACGAATCTTGATTTCACCTTTCTCTTTCTCTATCTCTAAACCACTCACTATTTATATACAAAATCGACAGATATCATATCACCGCTTATGCCTTTGTATATCGACCTATTTCTTTTCCTATAAATATAAAGACTAATAATAATATCAGAAATAACAACGCTCTATTTTTCACATTGCCTAAACGCCAAACAAAGAAGCTTACATTAAGATTACTTTCGCGCGACAACTATTTATTTATAACATATTCTAAACTGGGCGAAGAAACAGTCGAATAGTTAATCTCACAACAAAGTTATAGTTATTCTTGTCACTAATTATGTCGCTAATTATTTTCTCGTTATTCCAATGAAAAAGTAGTAGTAGCGATATGTAAGGTCATTATCATTAATCCGATAGCAACATAACTCTATAAAATTGGTTCTCCTGATTGTAATTCTTTCACTACGTGACTATGGCCATAAATATCAAACACCTTTTTCTCAGTATAAGAAGAACAGATTGCAAATTTTCCGCAACCAGATGAAACGAAATTCTCACGCGATATATCCCCAGAATTGCGAGTGATGCGAGGCGAAGCGCCCCTTGGAATTCGGAAACCGCGGTTTCCGCAAATCTTGCGCGTTTTCGCTGTCTGAGAATCTGCGCGGAGAAGCCAGAGCGGACGCGGAATATGTCGCAAGGATTTATTTCGCGCAGCACGCTTCCATAATCGCGTCGCAAATAACGCACGGGATTACGCGGGGTGCGCGCACATATTCGCACAGATTCGTGAAAAACTGACACGCCCGCTGCTGGTTGACGAACGGCCGCTCAATTATTACCGCACGCGTAACGCGCGGTGCGGCCCGTTTCGGCGATTTTGTCGTAGGGCCGGTTTACCTTCGCTGCGTTGATGACGGTTTCATCGCGATAAATAGGGCCGGCGAGTGCACAGCGGTGAAAAACGGAAAACAAAAAAAGTGGGGAAAAAGCGATACCGGCCGGAACTATTTTTTTTCCATCGCGGATAGAGCGCTTTTTTCCGGGCGCGGCTAGGGGTGAATGAGTGACAGACAGACAGAGAGAGAGAGAGAGAGAGAGAGAGAGAGAGAGAGAGAGAGAGAGAGAAGGGAGGGAAACGGATAACGTTATCTTTCGGTGCTGGTTTCAGGTGGCGTTTTACAGGCAACGCTGGCCGTGTAATTCAGACTGCGGACTCGATTATTCCGCTATCGAAGCGTAATTGCGTAATAATGCATTGCCGTCGAGCGCGTCGGTATTAAAACGTCAGCTCGGTCTCCGAGCACGCGAGCCGACCGCCACGCTCTCGCGCGGGAGGGAAAAGAGCGACGATAACACGCGGCTATTGCGAGGCATACGTACTCTCTCTCTTCTATTCTCTCTCTCTCTCTCTCTCTCTCTCTCTCTCTCTCTCTCTCTCTCTCTCTCTGTGGCAAAGCACTCGCGGCAAAAATGCGCACCGAACGGACGCCGAGTTTTTTAACCGTCGATATTTGCCATTTATATTTGCCTTCATTGGACGACGGCGGTGATGGTGGCGGTGAGGCGGCGACGTTGCGCGTATTTTCGCGCTCGGACGTGTATAATAATGTAACGCTGCGCGCACGTATACGTGTGCATTAATCAATCTCGCAAATGTTTATCGTCATCCGAAACAATGATAGCGGATCGCGCTCCCTCGCGATCGCGGAGAGCGGGAGAAGGACGTGTAACCGGGGCGAAATAAATTTTGTTGTTTTTTTTTTATTCTTTTTCATTGTTCTCTCCCTTTTTATTTTACGCGCGTTTCGATCAGTTCGATCGCCAAATACAAAACAGCGATGCGGAAAATCCAAGAATGCGACCCGATTTGCATGAATTATATGAATGAAAACATGTGTCGCGCTTCCCGCGCCTCCCCGCTCGCTCCTGTCCGCGCGCGGGTTTTTCTGGATCAGTCTGTGTTTTATGAGAGCGCCGCAACGAAAACATCAAACGCGCGCGTTATTACTCCGTTCATCAATGTATGTATGATGAAAGATATTCGGGCTATTGCGGAGCGAATTAAAATTTTAGGAACGTTAACATCCGTACTAACGAATCGTTTGCGTTGTAATGTAAAAGAGACTAAAAATACACGTATCTCGCTTCTTCCTTTTTAATTACGGTTGACTGTAAAAAGGATATTACTGATATTCGTTTTTAAAAAAACAAATTCTTTTTCGTAAACGCTGCGCGGTTTTCAGCGTCGGGACCGAGTTTGTATCTGCGATTGTCGAATCATATATGCATGAAAGAAAAATCCATTTGCTGCAGCTAATCACGGCTTGCTGAAAAATGTATTTATGTAACTAAAACTATTGCTGTAACTAAAACTGTTGCTACTGCTGCTATTACATCGGTTTCATAAATAAATGTATGGCAGCTATTTGTACTGCTAGATATCTATATGTTGCAACGCACGAAGTTTCCACCACATACAGATTCTTGCTGCAGTAGCTAACTTTTCTTTTTCCGTGCGACAAACACAACAATTACTGTATCCGCGCAGACTTCGCTACGAGGAATTTAATATAGAGACGCGATGGAATTTAGTACCGAAATAGAGAATTTTTCTCTCAAAGCTATCGAGAGAGAAAGATAGAGAGGGAGAGGAAGAAAAGTATAAATAGAATGAAGGTAGATTTCGCGAGAAACCCGCGTTGGCAACAGTAGAACGCTGATGTGTCGCGAGTACATCTGGAAAATCCAGCTCGACCAGCTAGCACGTTGTATTTCCAGCGTTTCACCGTGTATCGGACGTGGAAGCGACCGTGTCGCCGTGCGACCTTCGCTGCGAAATTGGATTTCCGAAATGCCTGGACGCGCGGCTCGTTTCCGAGCAGAACTGAGTCTGAAGAGAAGGAGGAGAGGAGAGCGAAGGACAGAGCACGACGGGACGTCTCGATAAGCTAAACGTCACGCGGGGGTGTTTCTGCTTATTGTTTGAGTTACGTATTGCTCGCATTCCAAAGAACACGAGGTGGTAAATCGCGAGAGACTGAGGGAGGAAAGGGAGAGAGAACACGATATCATCCCTTTCGCGATCGGAAAGGAACCCACGAGGACAGGTAAGAAATTTCGCGCGCGGAGGACGTACGGAGCGACGCGCGAAAGTAATTTCGCCGATTCGACTGCGGTATTTCAATGCTGCCGTTTATCATCCCGTTCAGCTCCGGCGAGGGCGATTCCGGCCAGACAATAGTCGCGGTTTTGCCAGTTGCCGTAAGCGTAATGCGTCGGCTATAAATGCAATAACCCGGGAATCTCTATCCCTCTGTCTCGTCCGCCGTCCCCGGTCACCGGAACACGAATCCACCGCCGCGGCAACGTTCGCGTTCGCGGAACTTGTTTGCGCTCGAAATATTATTGCCGATCGCGAGCTTAATATCCTGACCACGCTAAAACCGGAATGGTTGTATGAGCTTCCGCATCCGTCGAGACTCGAAAAGGAAGTAACGAGTCTTCTCGCTCTCTACGACGGCGCACGCTACGAACGCGTCACTTCCATCTCACCCTCTTCTCCCTCTCTTCTCTTTACTTCTTTCCCGTCTTATATTGCGCTCGTTCTTTTTCTCCTTCTCCTGCACCCCGGTCGGTCCCTCCTGAAATATGTATGTATCGCATTGCGGATTCGAGGCTCTCTCTCGATCTATCGCGGCGACATATACGGCGACTGTAAACTAGGATTGACTCCGATATCGAAGAATGAGACGAACGGTGGGTAAGCCGGGATTCGCGATTTATATTTGATCGAGTTCTATGCCGGATCCTACCCGCCGGTCAATCCTTGGTCGGCGAGTGTACCTTTGTAACAGGCGAGAAAGAGAGAGAGAGAGAGAGAGAGAGAGAGAGAGAGAGAGAGAGAGAGAGA
>NW_022639535.1:216907-220646 GCF_010583005.1 Odontomachus brunneus
GAGAGAGAGAGAGAGAGAGAGAGAGAGAGAGAGAGAGAGAGAGAGAGGTGTTCTTCTTGCTTGCCCGCGGCTATAATTCGAGGGAGATCTTCCTGACGACGTTGACGGCTCCTTCGGGAACGGGATGCCCGAGATAAATGGAAAACCTGGGCCGTCGAGGCCCGTCGTCCTTTACGCTCGTTCCGAGGACCCCGGCCGTCGTATGGCATAAGGGGTGGCGGCGGCGCTGCTGGTGGTGGTTGCATCGTGCCGCGTCCTCGACCGTCCGCTATTCATACGGGGACTCCGGGGGGCTACTAACCGAGAGCTCGCGCCGATAAAACGAGACTCGCGACGCATAAAAAGTCATAATCCTTCACTAAGGGACTCCAGCTCGCCCGGATAGAACGATCGACCTCTCGCCGTATTCCCGGCGCTCACATTCGAAAAAAAAATGTATTCTGAACGACGTCGTTTTATTTTTTCTCTTCAATGGTCTCTCTCTCTCTCTCTCTCTTCTCCTTCTCCTCCCTCTTTCTCAGCCTTTTTCAGAAAGAACATTCGATTCGCTTAAGCCCGCTGAAATATGTACGATGTTCGTGCGCGAAGACACAGGTCGTAAAGTGAAATTGAAAAAAGAAAAGAGCCACGCTTTTAACGAGACACCGATAGCAGACGATTTAACGTCGGCATGTGCGCGAGTGCAAGCGCGAACGAGCGCGTCTCGTCTTGCAAGAATGGAAAGTTCGATAATTTGAATTTCTTTCCGAGACGTGTCTCTCTCTCTCTCTCTCTCTCTCTTCTTTCTCTTCGTTTTCCTTTTCTTTCCCTTTTTTCAAGGCGCACCCCGTTCGCCTACCCTCGTCACTGATGCGGTAGTATATTATGGAAATGGTACGGCACAGAGGGGGGTTGTCACGGTGCGCTCGCATTTTTATAAACTTAAACGTTCTCGTTTCTTCTCATGCGATGACGAAATGATAGACTTTCCGCCGCGTAAGATAATGAGAGCGCATACTTAGACATTGCTCTTGCATCGAGGACACGGCGAACCGTCGTCGTCGTCATTGTGTCTCGCCGTTCTAAATAGCCCGCCGTATTAAATTTCAAAGTAAGAAACTTGCAAAGAATAATTTTGGAGCTGCCTCCGTCGGGCTCGTATTACCCTTCTGATGTTACTAAATGGTCCTGTGACCTCCCAGAGGTTGTATAAATTTGGTTAACTATCTATCTTTCTCTCTCTCTCTCTCTCTCTCTCCACCTACGTGAGAGCGCAGGAGAGTGCTCTCTCCCACGTTTCCTTTCTTCCTTCAGCTACTGTAATGCAAAACCGGCTGCGTGTAGGCTTTCGAATTTGTTTCCATATTGTTTATTATCGTTACCGATTCCGATAAAATAATTGAAATCGGACGCGATTTTGTGAAAACTCACTTGTGTATTTATGGACTCCGCTACGTAGGACATATTTTTTAATTGTGTTTTTGTGCTCTTTGGTGGAAATACGATATCCGCGGAATAAATTGTGGCGAATCGAGAAAATCACGAGTTAAACTATCGATTGTGCCAAACACAGTTTTCGTATCAGTCGTGTGTACACACACACACACACACACACACGGGCTACATAGGTATCCGATTTTCCCCTTTTATCTCATCCCCGTGGCTTTATGTGTGTGTGTGTGTGCAGTTTAAATTAATAATTCCGTTATAAAATTAATTACCTAATAACATATCTAGTGCAAACGCCAAGCCTCGTGCTGTATTACATCATACTGAATTATTGAAAGCAAACTGTCATCGTTAATTAGCCAATTTGCTATATAACGTTTTTACAAAAAGCGTTTACCCCTCCTTTACGAGCATTCTTCGCAAGTAACGTCATGAATTTGTTATTTCGAGCGCTTTCGGAATCTCTCGCGAACTGGAGGAACACGTCCAGCTCAGCTCACGCTGTATGAAACAGCCGCGCATAGTTATCGCGTGATATCGCCTCGAAATCCGGCCGAGAAGCGACATAGATAAGCGTCGAGCCGCAACCACGGCCCGCTTCCGTCAGGATGGAGGGTCGCTTAACTCGGTTAGTCCCAAAGTTAACGCGGCCGAATGGACGGAAGGGGAGAGTCAGTCGCAGGTAGTTAGGGCGAGTGTACCAGGGGTGTGCAAGAGTTTAAGGGCTCCATCGTCGGCTCGTGCGTCGCGCTCGCGCGAAACTTGTGGGGAACCGCCAACGCCACGCCAACGTCGGCGACGTGGACGAGGTCGACCCAATCGAGCCTTATTTATCGTCTTTCATCGCGCGGTCGCCTCCACATCGTCGCGTGGCTTCGTCGGCGAGAAACTTTATCCCGCGGCCGCGTGGGACTCCGGACTCGTCGTCGTAGACGTGTCCTCTTCGTCCGTCGTGGACTTTGGCCGACTTGTCAGCCGTACGAGCGACGGCACGTTGAACGGGATGTTGACAGTTTAAAAGTTCGCCATCTCGCCAACGGCTTTCGCCTCTCCCGCCGTGACGTCGTGATTCATGGCGGCGGTTCGGGCTCTTTCACCACTTCTTTCTCTGGGGATTAGAGTCCCGCGATTCCCGCGCCCATGAGACGCCGCAATTTCGGATGAAAGCATATATGACGATACAATTACTTGTACTTATGTGTGCGCGTGATGATCCGCTATTGACAGCGTCGCACGAAGCTCTTCTCAAAGGAATGGCGGCAAAAAACGAACTGACCCGAGTGGTCCGCGAGATTGCGCTATTCCATAGGTGAAACCACCAAGAACTTAGCCGCGAGTTAAGCGTATCGCGATGAAATCACGATGAAGCTTTAACGCAATCGACCGTATAATATCGGCTGTTTAATAATCGCATTTAACAGGAATCGTTGATCAGTTATTTTTACCTCGGCATTACTGCATGCAAAAGAGAAATAATTGATGATATAACGGTAATGCACACATGTCCGCGCACACATTCGCTTGCGCTCTCTCTCTCTCTCTCTCTCTCTCTCTCTCTCTCTTTCTCTCTCTCTTTTCACGTGAAATATTCATAAAATGATATGACACGCCGCCGGAGAGAAAATCACGCTTACTTTTTATTACTGAAAACCGACGTGTGAGATCGTATTCATTGTTTACGCAAGAGAATTTATTCGCCAAGTTACACGAGTTCTCCGACGACGACGACGACTCGTTCTTGGCCCATGTTGGAGAAGATTACTGATATCGTATCGATTTCCTAAATCCATCTCATCAATTTCTTTATTATTATTGAATATGAACATCTAACAGTAAAAATGGGTAATGAAAAATACAAATAAAGAATTGTTCAGATTGCATTTTATTTTGTGTGCTAGAAACATTAAAAAAGAATTAATGAGGTATAATGAGGTATAATTGATGAGGTATGATTTAGGAAACCAATACGATTTCTAATCTTTCTCATCCATTCCAGCTGCATTCTCTGCTTCATAAAGTAGAATAATCGTGCCGATGAGAAAACAAGGGGACGTATTAGCAGCAGCGGTCTTTAATAATTGTTAAAAATCCTCGGCAGGGTCGTAATAGAGTTTCTTCTCGTGCTTGTGATATAAACGTAGCCAGTGCGGGCAAGGAAAAGATCTTACGGGCGAAATAGCACGGTCAACTATGATAAATAATCTGATTACGCGACGGGTACACTGAAATCCGTTTAAAGGCTCGTGCGCGAAGGGCCGCCAAACACACGCTCTCTCTCTCTCTCTCTCTCTCTCTCTCTCTCTCTCTCTCT
>NW_022639535.1:221043-237107 GCF_010583005.1 Odontomachus brunneus
CTCTCTCTCTCTCTCTCTCTCTCTCTCTCTCTCTCTCTCTCTCTCTCTTCCTCTCGTAAACTATTCCTGAGCAAGTCCCGTCGAGAGTTGTTCGCGGTAAACACGACAACGACGATGAAGACGATGTCGATGCGCTTACTCACTCACCCTCTTATTCCCTCGTTCTTCGAATTAATCTCATCGCGACTCGCCACGTTTCGCGAATTTCCAAAGTATTTTTA
This sequence comes from Odontomachus brunneus, assembly GCF_010583005.1. Taxonomy (NCBI): domain Eukaryota; kingdom Metazoa; phylum Arthropoda; class Insecta; order Hymenoptera; family Formicidae; genus Odontomachus; species Odontomachus brunneus. The sequence continues at coordinate 221,265 of NW_022639535.1, forward strand.
AGTCTCTTTTAAGAAATTCATACGCGCAATGAGGAAAAAGGGCGCGGTGCATTGAGAAAAAGTAGCTCGCTCTTCTTCCTTCCCAATCGTGCTTTTTTGAGGGAACGGGAGTCCCGTGAGTCTACCAGTTACGGGATACCGTAACGAGACACGCTGACAGGCTGCTGCATGGAAAATTTATTCATCGCCACTATTCATCCCCGGAAACCACATCGCTCCGCGAAACTCGTGTCCGTTGTATAACGCGAATTTCAAGAGGATGCTCGGCCCTCCTGCCCCTGTGATGAGGATCCGCTTTTTTACTCGAAATTAATCTTTATATCCCTTTGGTGGAACCGCATGCTCGCTCGCTCGCTCGTTCGTTCGTTCGTTCACGAGTCCGCGGATGTGCCGGGAATCAAATGCAAACGTAGTTAATTGAGAAGTTTTGAATTTAATAAGGATTTAATTTTACGATAGTAGTGTTCGTTGTAGTAATACTCCTAATTATGACATTTGTAGCTTGTGCTCATTTGCTCGTTCCTATTTTCGGCCTCTATTTCTCTTTTTCTCTTAAATCAAAAAGGACAGAAGAGCGTGGGAAACTCTAATGGAGGGTCGTGTGCGGATACGTCTCCGTGTTGACGGGGCGCGCTCGAATAGCCCACTTTTAATCTGGCAGCTTTTGCTCGGAGTTTCGTGAATCTGAGGAAGCATAAAACGAAGTACCGCTGAGGCGAACGGATATACACGTTGGTAGACGGGCACGCGGAAAGGAAGGAGAAGCAGAAGAAGAAGGTCGGGAGCCGCGTAGGGAATCGCGCGAAAAGGAAGCGCGTCGTGTCTCGCCAACGTTATTCGTCGACGTTATACTTGGCGTACTTCGTGTACTTGGTGCGAGCGCGTATCTCCGGTTTACATATATATACGTATGCACGTGTATATAAATCGTTTCCGTTTCTTCTCGACAACGCGATTACGGTACCGTCTTGCATATCGTCTGCGCGGTTTATATTCCGCGCGTATCGCGTCGTGTTGTGCGAGTCGAATCTCTTCGCTGCGTTTAACCCAAGTCGATCGTCCCGCAGGGATTAACAGTTACGATTCGCGACGTACGTTTGACGTGTAAACATCTGGATTCGTCTCGAAATATGTAATAATGCGTGTAATAACGATTGATGAAAAAAAGTTTGATCGAATTGATTTGCATTGATAAAATATTAACGAGCCAGAATTTCGGTTACCAGAATTCTCTTCGAATTAACAAAATTCTGGTTAGCCAGAACCGATTGATTCAACCAAATGTTTCTTTCTCGAGAAGTCGCGAGAGTATCAACAATTTCGAAAGACGCGGGGAAAAGTAAAAGATGGAGGAAAAGGAAGGAGGAAGGAAAGGATTACGCTGACCGTAACAGTTAGGAAGTGTTCCGACTTTTCAATCTGGCATCGCAAGCTGGGTCGTGACATCACGGGGTAGAAGGGTATGAATACTCGCTGACGAGTGACAAAGAGGAGCCGACGTTGCCGAACGGGGGGGAATACAGGCGCGGCCATTCGCGAAGGGAAACGTAGGTGGTTGTCGACGCCGAGGACGGGCCACTTTTTCTATCCATTCTGACGCACCGTGAACAATCTTTCGCCCTGTTCCCACCCTTCCACCCCCTATTCCATTTACCTGCCATTTTTCTGGCAGACCCTGCCTCGAGTGCGCTCAACTCGACGTCGCCCGTAAATTCACCGGACGGACGGACATATGGACGGGCAGTCGACTGGCTCGTTGGCTGGCTGGCTGGCGTTTCGCAAAATTTCCTTTTCCGTGATTCTTTCAAACTTTAGACGCGACTGGGCGTCACAGGCGTACGTATTCGCGTCCGTGCGAGTTCGTCCAGAAGGAATAAAGCGTGGTTGACTGCGTGACCAAATGACTCGCGATTGTTGCACAAAGGGAAAGAGAAAAAAGAAAGGAAGAAAGAAGGGAATGCCTTTGTTTGGTTTGCGTTCCATTTGGCTTCGGTATCACTCAAGTCTCGTCGTCTGTTTCGTCGCGATGAAATTATGCGAAACGCGGCAGCTAATTTACGCGTTGAAGTGCGACTCGAGCGGCGACTCTGGCCGGCGAATAAACCGGACACTTCGTTGTTAATCTCGGTTTAGTCGTTAATCCAACGTTACGAGCGGCTCCGGCTATGCGAGTCAGAAGGCAGAAGGGCGGAACACGCGCGTTAGCCAGATACCGACTCGTCTCGCGATACGAAGGCCACGTTGGTTCACGCGAGACGAAGCAGCGGGGGGTGGAGGAGACAAGAGGTGTGAAGTAAACTCGAACCTTTCCTCTCTCTTGACCCGTGAACGACCCTAGAACAGCGCAACGTGCGCGCACCCGTCTCCGCCATTTTTCTCCTATGGGATCTGCCTTGCAGAGAGCGCATCGCAGAAGAGAAAAGGACGATGTGGGGCACAGGGAGAGGACGCGGGGAAGAGGGAAAGGGCGAGGAAAAAGTGGAGAGATTGGAGCGGATGAGGGGAGGTGAGAGAGACGTGAGGAGGCTCTTAGCCCCTTCGGACGTACGCCTGGCACGTGTCCTAGTGGCACGTGACAGCAGCCACCTGGGGAAATCCTGATGGTAAATGTTCCGAGAATATATAGTGTACGGGTAGTTACCTCACGACCTACCCTATCTTCCACCTCTCCGCAGGCGACTCGCGGCTCTTATTTCCGCATAGAATTCGGAAACGAGACGCGGACTTCCGCGAGGACGGGTCGCGCTGCGTCCATCCATGACGTGCCGCGGCCACCTCTGTGCGCGCGCGAGTCAATCGGGATGAACTCACATTAATTTCTTCAGGGATATTCATACATATGTGTACATTTAGGTGCGTTGAATTTCTCCTTTTTTATCCAAACATTATTGTGAATAAATATCTATTTATCTATAAATATTTATCACAGAACTAAAATTTATAAGAGCAAAAGAAATCTCCTCACACGATTAACATTAAGTGATTTTCAATAATAAAAGTTAAGCAACTTTCTATTTAAATCCTTCAAGAGATTAAACGAACGAGATGCGAAGTTATCATTAATTTAGGTTCTTAATAATGAAGTTCTCCTCAATTGAGAATATCATTTGTCCCCGATTAAACTTTACATATTTCTGACTTTGACCGCCATCTACATATTAATTGCGAAGATTTTTCTTCACCTCTTCATTCATTCTGGAAACATTGAGATTTTAAAATTCACGACCTCGCGTTAATAGGAATTTCGATGAATCGAGTAAAGAACGTGCTTCGATAACGTGAGATATCTATCTTTCTCCGTCTCACTTTCTTCTTTCAACTGGAAGCAAATCTTGGATAATGAAATGAGCATGGTGCCGAAAAAGAGATTAAAATACAAATTCAACCCCGGTATTTTCTTCGGGAGTCCGATATTCACTCGGTTCCTTTGTAACCGGCGCGAAGTCGCGTTATATAATTTTACGGATTGCTATGCGCTTTTTGACAAGGTTACCGTGCCGGGCGCAATATGAAACAAGAATTTCGTCATGTGGTTGGCGGGGGCGGTTGAATTACGGGTCGTTGTCGGAGAGAGTGAGAAAGAGAGAGGGAGAAACAGTGAGCGAGTCAGATAGGGAAACAGTGAGTTTCGAACCTCACCTGGTTTCGCCTCCTCGTTCCGCCACCGGTTCTTCGAGACTCCCGAGAATTTCTTTTTATACCTTTTATTATTTCGCGCGCTATATCGCACCGTTCCGGGATGTTAATCCTGCGACGACGGTGATGGTGTAGGATCAAGAGTCTGCGGGGCACAAGTAAGAAGGTTGAATCCGACCGACCGACCAACCGACCGTCGCGTCGCTTATTACGCTGCAAAAACTTTTCTCATTTCGACTCCTCCGTGCCCGAGAATGTGAAATGTATCGCGACGCATGCCCAAGCGAGCGAACGAGAGAAATGCGCGCAGGGGGTGATCGCGGGAGATAGCTTCGCGCCCGCACTTGGCCTCACCCGAAATAGCCCAAAGTTCCAGGTGACCCGCGCGATTCGCGAGAGACGTCCGAAATTCGCGACGATGTTCTTCAACCCTCCCTCGCGCGCTTCGTTCTGAGCGCATTCGGAGTGCGCGTTCGAGTTCCATCGCGCTCGCGATAATGCCCCCGTGATAATGTCAGCCGTGACATCCGGGATACGTAACATTGTCCACGCTCACGTAAGTTTCGATTATCCGCGCGTCACATTGGGAATTGAAGCATTAATCGGGCCTGCGTACAGTTGACTGGCGACGTGAAGCCAAGCGAATGATAAGCCAAGCGAGGAGGCTCGCAGGACAATGACACGTGGAACACAGCGAGAAAGTAATCGATGAATAACGATGAGAGATAGGCAGATACACAGCAAGGGAGGGAAGGAGAGACGAGAAAAAGAGAGATAGAGAGAGAGAGAGAGAGGAAGGAAGGAAGGAAGGACGAGACAGACGTAGAGAGAGAGTGGCTTCCGCGGAAATATGACGGGATTTCGCGCGGAATGAACTCCGAATTATGCGTCGGACAAATGCGCGGCCATGAAAACTAAAGTTTACTTTAAGCTTTGAGCCGGCGTTACACTTTCCGCCACTTACCACCCGGCCTCGTAATTTAGACTGCGCCGAGGCGGCCGTCGGAAGTAAGGGTGGCTGACGGTGGCAGGGGTGGTTGAGAGGGGGTGGACGCCGGTCGTAGCTGCGCTCGCAGCTGTGCCCGGAGCTACCTTTCTGGCGCTCACGTACTTCTTCCTCCGCGAGATACACCTACCTACCTACCTATCTACCTACCTACCTACCCACATACCTATCCAAGCAACCCAGCCACCTACGTCGCGCCATCCGCACCGTATCTCGGCGCACCTGCATTAACCGGCTAACCCGCAAGGGAGAGGAAACTCCGGGAAAGGCGTTTTCCTCGCCTTGCCTGCGGTCGGAAATTGCGGCGCGGCGCGAGCAGCCTCGGCGATTGGTCAAACTTACCGGAAGCGCGAGCGAGCGAGCGAGCGAGCGCTCGGCTATACCAGCAGACCGCAGCGTGGGCTGATCGCTAAAACCAACTACCGCTCTAAACCGCGGCTACGTGAGGGAGTTTCTGTAACTCGGTTTTGAGGACGGCTCGCGATCGCGTTACGTGTCCGGACTCCGCTGTAGATGGGTGGACGGCTCTCTGTCTGTCTGTGTGTGTGCGTGTATATATATATATATATATATGTGTGCGTGTGTGTGTGTGTATCTGTGTTTGCGACAAATAGATATAGATAACAACTGTCGTCGTTGCGGGAAGCAATCAGAATCGTACCGCGAGCAATCTGTTCTCCGCTCGCCTTTCGTTCGCTTTTTCCATTTCGATCTTTTTATCCGGCGAAAGCGAGACCGAACGTTCCTCTTCCTCTACCCCTCTCTCATTTCTCGCCTCCTGCTCGTTCTTGCCCTCCCGCTCGGTTTTGCGGAGTTGTGTGTATTTCGTCGGGTTAATTAAACGACATCGGGTCATTGTCGGTAAATAGGCGAGTTACTAACGTTAACGCGCGCGACTATCAACCGAGTTTCTTTGATCAGACCGGAGTAGCGAACGCGGCTGCGCTCTCACACTTGGCGCGGGGCGAGCTATCGTAGCCAGTTAGGATCCTCGACGATCCTAATATCTGAGAATCTTGTGTCAACGTGACCCAAATTCGCGGAGCTGCGAATGGGCCATTTCAGCGTTCCTGCGCAGACGTCGGAATTGTCAGCATACCGCGTCTGGCTGGGAAGGGCGGATACGGCGAGTCGATGAAACGTTGTTGAAATACAAGTCGCCAATTATGCCGAACGTCCTCGTCGTCGTCGTCGTCGCAGCGACGGCAGCACAGTGCGTATCGCCGGGTGTGGTATAGCCGGACCGGGGTGAAATATCTCGCGCTCGAACCGCTTGCACCGAAAGCTCGAGAACCGAAGCGAAATTTCGTTCGCGGCGAATTTCGCCGTCGCGCACGAGATCTCTCGTTACGATTCTCTTACGTGCACACACGCGAACATTTACGAGATCCATTCCATTCTGAAGTCGCGAGCGGGCGAACGACGATCGTGCATCGTCGTCGTCATCGGCGATCTTATCTCCCCGGTGCAGTAAATTAACCGTCTCGCCGTTGGCACGAGCGAGCGAGCGAGCGAGCGAGCGCGATCGGACTTTTTCAAGAATTTACACGTGTATAACAAATAATTGCCACGGATTACCTGGTTATTAATAGCAAAATGGCCGGACGACACGCGACACTGATTTTTGGAAAGATTTGCTAATGCCGCCATCATGCCGCTCCCGTTCGTTCGTTCGTTCTACGTATGGCAGCCTAGCGCGCGGCCGCTTCCATTAATCACCCATTACACGAACTTACGTAATACGAAACTGTCTTATCGGCCCTTAATCGATACCCGTCAGCTTCAACCTAAATTTACTTTTGACATTGGTTAATGGACGTCGCATTCCATCCCACGCGACAAAACATTAATTAATGCCAATTAAGCCGCGCACACAACAATTTACTGCCAGTCATTGTATCACAACGCTTTATCTCGTTTTCTCTCTCTTTCTCTCCTCTCCCTCCACTCTCTCATCCATCGTTATGTGTGCGCTCGTTACGCGGAATGATATCGTTAAATTTATCTATCGGATCGGCTCATTGTCTTGCCAAATTTGTTTACGCAGTTTCAATTTTGCCAAAGTAACTGATAATAATTAATGTCGATTGAAATCGATACTCCGCGTTTTACGCGTTACTAATAACGCATAATTTGTACGTCAACCCTCGATTCGAGGCGATTCTCTTGCGGCGCAGCGTGTGTACAGTCGTTCTCGTGATGTCGATAAAGCACTTGAAGTCGACGCCGCGTAATTAATATTATCGTATAATGGAGGATACAAGTGATGCTTAATTTGCCTCGATACGTCGCGTTAGAGACGAAAGCGAGCCGATCTTGTCATCGGCGAAAATCGACGTTCACACGATTTTCCAACTCCGAACGCACGCGCTCGCGCGAGCATATCGCTCGTTTGAGATCGCAAATCGAAAAGAAGCGGGATTGGCAATTCGCGTGACTCGCCGAGTATCCTTACAATTACGTCCACGGTATAAGCACGAGGCGTGATGTCGCGATAAAGCCGCACGTATAATGGAGCGGCCGCGCGCGAGAGAGGCGCTGGCATGATATTATTTAGAAATTTAAATGACGCGACTCTCTCTCTCTCTCTCTTTCTCTCTCTTTCCTTTCTTTTCTGTCTTGAATTCCTCGCTTCGCGCATCCTTCTCGCGTGAACTGGAAAAAAATTCGCGATCTCGATCTAATCATCGTCGATTGACGATGGCGACGTCGTCGTTGCCGCCGCCGTCGTCAGTTTTTCAAAAGATTGTCGTTGGTGAAATGGAAATAAAATTTCGACGTTATTCCGGAACGGAACACCTTGAAATTTACTTATTCCGCGGCGATCTCGTATCGACGCGTTCACGATATCCGAAGTTATGTTATTTCTGACAGGCCTGTCGATAATCTCGTTATCTCAGCGTCATTAAAAGTCGCGGTAGAAAATGCTGTTGATCGGATTTATTCCTCTCTGCAATATGCAAAGCCACCGTGGCCTCTGTGCTCCTATATTTCAGCGCGTGTTATATCCAGTTCACATATTTTTCCACATATACGCGTATTAGAAACGTCATCAGCGGGAAAGATTTACACAGGGAAAACAAAGAACATGGAAATGTAAAAATGGACGGATGTGAGCGACACATAACAACGAAAATTACGCGAATCGAGGACTTTGAAATCGAGAGCATGGACCTCTATTCTATAGCAATTTTTATTATAAAATTCTTCCATGTACACGTCAGCTTCCCGTGCACTATAATCGCGGTGGAAATAAGAAGGAAAAGGGGCGGGAAGAAGATATCGAAAACAAGAATCGCGGACGTTCCACAGGAAGGGCTGGCGTTCGCGCGCGGTATGAAAGAGCCCGGAGAGGAGGAAAAAGTCGACGATGACGGTAATATCCCCAGGATAATCCTTTGCCGACGGGATTGAGGTCAGGAATCTTTAATCTCTCCGCCGAAAAGAACTCTGCGCACGCCGCTTCTGCTTCGAAGAGCGAGGAGAAGCGAGACGGTTATCCGGCAAAATCGAAACCGGCGAAGAATCGACGGCTCCTCTCCGACTGGTTCTCGTCATCATCGTCGTCGTCGTCGCCACTGCATATTCGCTAGCCGTGATACGAACTCCTTTCCTCGCGCACGGCCGTGTAGTCGCGATTGGAATGTCGGTCTCCCGCACCATCTCTGTGCACCATCTCTTGCAACCTCTTGGCATATATGCTCGCGAACTTCGGTAACTAATTTGGAGACTTCTCGCGTACAATACATTGAGTTGGAGTGCGCTTCCGACGTACGCGCGGTTTCCGATTGCCAATTAAAGTTTACTTATATGTCCGTCGATGAATCGCACGTTCGCACGAGATAAAACCGCGTGGGAAATGGTTCTCATGGAGAAACTCACGGGGAAACGATGAGCGCGGATCTCGCGTTGAGCGCGGTGTATCCGTGCTAATTGAAAAATACGCGGATATTAACGGCGCACTGCACCTCGCGGAATCTCAAATCACCGTTAGCACTCGATTAGCGGTGTTTTCGCCGATAAATTATACCGGAATAGTAATACTTGGGATAATAGCGCGACGAGGCGGCGCCGCAATGCGGTGGTAATAATCCGCGTGGCATATCCCTCCGGAAAAAGGAGACGTTAAAAATGCGGAGAAGACAATAACCGGGACTAAAAGGTCAGAGCAATAGGGAGGAAGAACGAGACAGAGAAAGAAGAATGGATAGTTAGATAGATAGAGAGAAGGGGGCGGTAAAAAGAGAGCGAGAAAGGGTCGGCTGGAACGAGAACGAACGGGAGAGAATGAGAGAATCGCGAAAAATGGGATGAACGCAAGCGCAGTGGTAAGGGCGAGTGTAAAGCCAGCCGCGCGCTCTCGCCAGCTGCCTCCTCTGATCGCTATCCCGGCGAACTTTTATATTATCCGATCTCGCGGGCGGATAATGAAAGAGGCTTGAAATGGGGTGAAATCGGCGCGGGCGATCGGCGTGAATTCAACAGTCTCGCTCGCTCTTATGTCAATAAGTACGAGTTAATCAGCCGTTCCTTACGGCTAACGCCAGCCAGCCAGTCGGCCGGCCGGCTGACCAACCGGGACGAATGGGATCGCGCGCGAATCGGATTTTAAATTAAAAACTTTCTTATTGATTCGCCCTCGCATGCTTTCTCCTTTCTCTTCTCTCTGAGCGAGGTTACTGCGTTAATCCACCGCTGGTCGCCGGCGGGCGGTTACTCTTATGACCGGCCACTGTACTTTCCGCGAAGCGCGTGAAGTTCCCACTCTAATCCGATTCATCTTCCGGCTTTATCGACCAGGCGTTGCTATAATCTGAGAGCTAAGATGGATGATGGGGCGCTCGCGCTTACACAATCTCCCTCCTCTCGCCGGCACTGCAGGGATCCCGCACACGCTCTTTTCTCGTGTTCTGTCAATTGATGACGTATTGGGGAGATAATTGTTGACGCACGCAAGACGGTGATTCTTGCACTTTCTTTCTTATTTTATTTAGTGAACTATTTGTGAAGCCCGACCTCTTTGTGTCGAAAAAATAATACACCTCTTTTCCGAAGACATCGTTTACAAATCAATTGATGAACAACGAGCATTAACGTACGATTAAAAATACGCGATATTCGGCCAGCGGCGACACGTATTGTCATGTGTATTCAATATATATACACATGACACGCCGTGGAAATAGCCGTTGTCATTAATCGTGATATACTAGTATAACGCCGCAGTGACCAATTAAGCGCTTATCTGTTTTTCTTCTCGCTGGCTCGATAATAGCGCAACGTAAAACTCGCCTGTAGCTCCCGACGCCATTCGTTCGCTCAAATCGATCCCAAATGACCGCGGCGCGTCCCGTCCGCCGAACTTTTTTTACAAACATTTTACACACGAACGTGGTCCGCCGGCAGCGCTTGCGCGCGCGCTCTGGTCGTGTGTACGCTTTTGTCTCATACGCGCTAGAGTGGATTATGCACGGAAGAAATAGCGTCAACGGTATATGCCCAGCCGCCGTGTGCTGCATATGATGGCGCGGAGCGGTGCTCGCGACATTCATTTAACCGCATTTCTACGGACCGGCTAAGTGTCGCGCTTTCGTTACTGTAGCCGGTTTACAATGGACGCGGCAATCGCTTTTGCCGTCATACACGCCGTTGTCCGGCCGTTGGACACCGGCAATACGATACGATATTAATAATACTCGGGACCGGCCGGCCATTTATCTCGTCCTGTGCGCGGGCGTAAGTAGAACGAGCGTACGACTGACGCGGCACCGGACCACGTATTCGCTTCGCGGATTAAGAACAGCCTTAGGGTGAAACATTCAATTATTGATCCTCCTTAGTCTTTGACACTCTACTCTCTAAATTTCTTGGAGTGAAAATATTGTCACTCTTGCAATAAGAGTGAAATATTCACTCCAATCGAGTGAAACAGTCACTCCTGTGGCAATATTTACTCTTCATAGAAGTGAATGTTTCACTCGATTGGAGTTAATATTTCACTCTTATTGCAAGAGTGGCAGTATTTTCACTCCAAGAAATTTAGAGAGTAAAAAATCTTGGTTTTTCTTGTGACCAGCGGCAGTTGTTCGTGATTTGAGTTGTAAAGTTTCCTTTTGGAATCATTGAATGCAGGCAGGATATTTAACTGCAATGCCGTTCGCTTGAATCTCGGCCTCCAAGAACGATTATTTCGAAAACGCGTGCAAGTTGCCTCTCGCGTATCCGAAAATATAACAGGAAACGAAAATAGTTGAAGGAAGATTTCCTACGGAAAAAAAGGATTTGGTGAATTTCACGGTGTATGGACTTGTAAAGCATCTCTCACTTGAGTTTTTCTGCGTTGCTTTAACTATTAGCACAATTTAATGAACTCTTGCTGTTAATTCCTTTTCACATTTTTCTTATTCACATATTCGACTTTAGAATTCTACGGTGAATCTACTGTAAGCTGTAAGGGGAGTTGTGAAACTCCAGGGTATAAATCTAAACTCTACTCTCCCTACTACTCTTGTTCTCTCATGAAACGATCTTTTCTGCCGTTTTCACCGCGGCGTAATTTTGCTCCGTCCCGGAATTAATAATAATCCCCTCAGCGATGTACCTTCGTCGCGATGCGCAAGGAAAAGGACTCAATTGAGCGCGCGGCGTTCCGCGCGCGCGTTCTATCGAAACGCGAGGCCAGCCCGCGAATGCGATACCGCACTGTATGAGATGAGGTAACTTTCGCGATTCCCAAATTGATAGGAACGGAAAATCGTGCCTCGCGCCCGTTCCAATTCGCACACTCGCCGCGTGCGTTTAATCAAAAGGCACGTGCACCCCTACCGCCCGTGTTGGCTCTCCCTTAATTGCAATCAGATTTTGCCTGGATTGATCTGTGACAGGGTTTCACGCGATACCGGTCGGACGAACGAATCCGCGCGTTTTACCCATTAAAACCGCCGATGGCGACCGGTACGACGAAGAGGGTAAAGAGAGAGAGATATTTAGAGTTAGAGAGAGATATTTCGTTCGCGGCCGTTGTAAAACGCGTCGCGAACCGCTGACATTCGTTCCTCTCGTTTCGAGCTGCAAGAGTCGACTCGCCGCGTTTCGATATCGGCTCGAATCGAGTTCTCCGTCATATGTCTTTTTAATTCCGTAACGTCACGGGAGCTTTGATTTTCGCGCGACTTCGTTTTTGGAGGATACTTTTTATTTAGTATTTACGGCTTTGTCGAAACGGGACACTCAGCACGATTGTGATTAATTCGTGTTTTTTCTATATCAAAATTTAAAGAAGACTTCTTTAGAAGCTTCTAAAATGGTTTCAGCTTTTGCGCTGTAAATATTTTCAGAAAATGAATATCTAATATTATTCAATATTTGATTATTGAAAATAATTTACACGAAAAGAAACTATAATATTCAGTTTATGCAATTATGTTCACAAAAACAGTAATAGAAATTTAAATTTGAATTCGATGCAGTAATGGAGTTAAAACCATTGGCAAATTAAGGATATATTCTTTATTGAGATTTAAAGAAGACTTCTTTAAAAGCTTCTAAAATGGTTTCAGCTTTTGCGCTGTAAATATTTTCAGAAAATGAATATCTAATATTATTCAATATTTGATTATTGAAAATAATTTACACGAAAAGAAACTATAATATTCAGTTTATGCAATTATGTTCACAAAAACAGTAATAGAAATTTAAATTTGAATTCGATGCAGTAATGGAGTTAAAACCATTGGCAAATTAAGGATATATTCTTTATTGAGATTTAAAGAAGACTTCTTTAAAAGCTTCTAAAATGGTTTCAGCTTTTGCGCTGTAAATATTTTCAGAAAATGAATATCTAATATTATTCAATATTTGATTATTGAAAATAATTTACACGAAAAGAAACTATAATATTCAGTTCATGCAGTTATGTTCACAAAAACAGTAATAGAAATTTAAATTTGAATTCGATGCAGTAATGGAGTTAAAACCATTGGCAAATTAAGGATGTGTGTAAAGTGGTTCAAGGAGCATTTTTAAGAGTACAGAAAGGCAATATCGCGTATACGAGCGTCCTGATTATTTTAACGGCCTCGAGGGTCTGCAATGTTTGGAAAGCGTTGATTGTTGTGATCTTTCGATCGTCGAGTGTTGTTGCTGTTATCATTTGTTGGCGGACGACAACGGTTTGCGAGTGGTGGGGAGTCACTTTGTTCTTCCTACCGTGTGTGTATTGTTTTGATAATCCAGTGCGTCTCGAACTTTCCCCGCAACCGAGTCACTACGTTCCAACGAGCCAACGAGCGACGCGCGTACCGTGACACGAACCGCGTGCGAGTATTGACGAGTGAATTGTACTTCTCTGCGCGAGTGACCAAGATATTTTATCGACTCTTGAAATATTTAATCCGGCCCTCGTCGACGTCGCGTTTGTTAACCCGCGATTATTCTGTAATCAGATCGTATATTCGTGAGTGTCAGTGCTACAAGTTAATATGCGGGGCAGCCGGGAGTGTGGAATGCCAGTTCGAGAAAGCTAGAACGCGACACATCATACACTTCCAGGTGCACGCACACATATTTCCAGGTGTGTAAAATTATTTGTTACACGCGATGCTTTCGATTTTAATGCGCGTTCAGCGAACCTACCGCGACTAAAGGGATAATCTAAAATCGAAAATCTCGAAGTCGAGATCTAAAAAATAAGTCTGGCAATTATGAACTCGCATTTATATCTCTAACAATGTCCTTGAGACCGCAAGTCTCATCTTCAATCTGCAAACGCTCTTTTTCGTTTCTGTTTAGATATGTTATTATACAGAATTAAATTTAAGTTTATTGGCATTATTGAACACGTAGTTATTATATTCACTTTACAAATCTTTCTTTTTCCAATCTTGAATTTGCAGCTTTTGTAGAAGTTTTTAACGTCAATTAAAAGCATAATGAGAGAATAATGAGAATGGAAAATTTGTCTTATTTATTCATTAATCTCATTATTTGCCCATCAACTTTTATTAGAGTATTTAATATTTGTTTATATCGCACACGCATATTTATTATATTCAATTTACAGCTAAATTGAATAATTAAGTAATCGAGTTGTACAATAGGTGATAAAGTTACTCGATTAATTCATTACTCATCGAAATTAAGAGCGGATATCAGTTGCAGATAGAGAGACAAAATATCGAGATAACTGAATATTAAATTATTTCGAATATCTATGTTTACTAAGAATATTCATAACTTCGAAACTGGAGTCACTCTTAAGACTCTTGGTAGGTCTTCATTGATCACTTACGCTGGCGACTCGTCCGTAGAATTTTGCTGTAAAGATTTAATTAATACTTTACACATTTTTCTCGTTATATCAACTTCGGAGACGTTATTATTGAACGTCTTCCCAATAGTTCATTATTCCCATGAGAACAGCAGTTTTTCTTGGGGAATAGCAAACACAAGTCATACAGGACGCGCGTTGTTATTGCACGGAAAAGCCATTAAGTGCGTAGCAAATTCTCCCAGTGTAAGTGGCCGAGTCTCAACACGGAGAAAATCACAGTAAATAATTATTCGCGACAGCTATAGCGTTAGACTCGAAGTTCTCCGTTGATCCCACAAGTTCAACGGAATTTGCTCAGTCGATGTCGAATCTAAATTTCGACTCGGGTATCCCTTGAGAATTTCCCGCCATTGAATTGAATCACAATTGCGCCGAATATACCGCAAGCTACCGCGGGTAGATTCTGCACGATGAGATTAAAGCTGCGGTGACGTCACGAGATTAAAAATACACACCACAACGAACTGGATTCGTGCCGATCGAAGCGAGGCCCTCGTAGCAAGGCTCTTGCAACGACTATTTCTCTTTTTATTATTAAAACCTGCACGAATTCGGCCGGTGCGAAGTGTCGAAATAATACGAACTCGCGCGAAACGAGGACGATGATGTTGACGTGATTCAAGGTTCGTTTAACCAATTCGACATTAATCTACACGCGATGCGATTTCACGTGCGCCTCGACCGCACATCGGCCATGCGCGATCGCTGCGAACGTTTTTTCGTGAAAGACACGAGAGAATATTTGTCTTTTTCTTTTCTTTTTCACGCGACATTTACGTAAATCGCTTTTCCTCTCTACCGAGTGGAGCGGTGGACGTCTTGCTCGACGTCAAACGCGCCGGGCGTTCGTGCCGCTCTCGCATACCTCCTAACTCGTTCACGGAGAATTACTGTACTTCGATACGAGGCGACGCTAACGATCAGGTCGGCTACGACGACGACGACGTCGTCCGATACTCTTGTTGGAATTTCCTCACGAAAACACAGCCGTCGCGTGTTTGAACGTAAATCGACCACCCCCGCTCTTAGACGGATCCTTCCCTCGTCCAGCGATCACTGAGCGTTGCAGTACATTGTGGGTCGTTTTGTCTCCGTGTCGATTCGCCCGCGGAAGATTTGACACGACCACGGGTGATATCAACGATCAATCTCTCGACGTTCCAATTAATCCTGCTATTAATTATTTCTAGCTTCATGAGATTGTATTTTCATGCGCTTTGCAAGATTCTTTGCTTTCTTAGAGAGGTTTTAATTATCAGTTTTACATTTAAGATTGCCTTAAGTTCATCTTGAGATATGAAGCCAATGAGACGCTTCTTATCGCATCTCAAAATGGCTTTTAAAGTGAATCTTAAATTTGAAAAATATATTTAAATATAATATTAATATCGTCCAAAAATATCCGGTCTCCGATTTTCATAAAATTGAAATAGTTCCAAATACTTCCAAATGATCATATTTAAAATGTTCTTTTGACGCAATTGAAGATTAATTGAAATAACATTAAAATAATGTAGTTATTTCCAAAAGCTTACAGACAGATTATACTAAATATATGAACGTATATTTAAGCTAAAGGGTTGGCTTCCTACTTCGCAAAATTTTTATTTAACCCAACCGTATCACTGTTATAAGTGATTGTTTTAAGTCCTTATTTTATCATTATCTAAACTTTTAATTGCACCCAGAAATCTTTTAGATATGTTTATTTGAGAATATTTGGTACCATTTTATCGAATTTTATGCTAATCTGAGGGTGAATATTTGTAGAATTGCAGTTTATATATATAACGTTTTATATAAATAATTACTTCAAATTTAAGATAAGACTCTGCGCGTGTATATATATATATATATATATATATATATA
>NW_022639535.1:238351-250076 GCF_010583005.1 Odontomachus brunneus
ATATATATATATATATATATATATATATATATATATATATATATATATATATAATGGAGAACTTAGTCTAAAGCCAATATATATATATATATATATTGGCTTTAGATTAAGTTCTCCATTACACAGTTCTAAAGCTTTTTGCTCGCCTAATGGTCTCATAATGCCGTATAAAAACCATCTGAAAGCCTATAAAACCGACCGCACCCTCCGACACGCGCGCGAAGTATCACACTTCGTGTGATATCGTAAAGAGGAAATTTTCGCGAGTGTCGGCGACAATCGTGGTCGCCGTCAGCTTTAATGAATTCCGCTGAATACGAGCGTGTCGCGAAAAATTAGTACTCTTCGACGACACGCGGCTCACGAACGATCAAACTCTCAAGGACGCGTCGCGGGGTCCCCTCATTTTATCGCGCGGGACACGCGATCATTCGTACGTAACATGTAAACGCGATGACAGGGCCACAGGGTCGTTGCAGCCAATTGGCTGATAAGGCGACTCCGTTTCTCCGCTCACAGCTCCGGTCGCAAAAAGGGACGCACGGTGTAAGACGATTTTGCTGGTAACACGAGCTGTTCGAAATAGCCATCGCGTTCACCCCATCTTTCTCTTTCCTGCTCTCTCTCTCTCTCTCTCTCGGCTGATACCATGCACGATAGTTTATGCCCCCCTCGATAGGGAGATCGTACGGCAGATTGCGAAATGTGTCCGGGTCCGGATACCGTGGCGGTATATTGCCGCTCGCACTCGCCCCTGCGCTCTCGTTCTTGCACGTGGTGTACGTGCAGGTGCAGGTGCTCCCGGGGAGATCATGCCTGGACGATGTACGCACGGTACGTGTGTAGCCGTGCGATTTTCTGTGTTACCGTAGTGGCGGAGAGTAGTGCGGCCAATCCGCGCTCATCTACGTGCAAATACAACGAGGAAGGCGCGCAGAGGTGACCGAGAGGGTGAGCGACGGGGAAGTACGCGTATGTCACGATTATCGAAACGAGCCACCGATGGGATAAAGCACTTCGATTTGTAGTTTAGTATTTCACGCTGCGGTCGCGTTCACGCTCGAGCTGCCCTCGAGCTCACTTCGCTCGAGATGTCGCGGAATTATTCGTCGTCAAAGCCTGCGCTGCGAACAAAGTTGCACGTCATCGAGACGCCCATTGCGTTACACCACGGCAGTGATCCCGCGACCGCGAACACGCGGACGCGGATTTCGCGATAATGGGCTACTACGCCCTCTCGCTGTGACTCAGTTCTGCGTAACATTGAAGTTTCGGGGTATTCTGTCTTCATTTTCCTCCCCGCATTATAACGTTGCGCCAAGTTTCACGGTTGTCGGCACCGTTGAGTCGATTCACGTAGATTTTTTTATACTCTCTTCATACTCTTTATACTCTCTTCAAATTTTATTATAACGTCAGTGACAATAACCTTATACGCATGTTACTACACAGAGAGAACAATTTGGTCGAATCAAATGTACGCTTCTTTGGAATAGTCCAAACAAATTTTTTGATTGATTGAACAAAATTTGTTGGAAGCAACAAACATATTTATTTGCTTAGTTCTAGAGAAATATTTCTGTTGCGTCAACCAAATAATTTGTTTGGACTATTCCAGAGGAACATTTATTCAATAAATCGTTCTCTCTGTACTATTTTCTTTTTAGAATTACCAAAAATATATCTGAAGCCAACAATGTTATTTTAATTAGATCAATCATTTTTTCCCATCAAATAATTATCGTTTGAGTAATTCTTTAAGAGAGTTATGTTTAGATTTGTTATAGCACATACACACACACACACACACAATGTGTTTAGTTTGTAAAATGTTTGGTTTGATTATTATCAGTTTTTTTTTAATATACACACGTGTGAGAATATTTTCGCGACTGACAGTCAGGAGGCGCGCTTTGAATTTTTGCAACATGACGGTATGAGACATCTCGATCGGGATAGAGTTCGACGCGCGATAGCCGACCACGGGGCGTAATGCGAGCCGTAGCGCAGAACACGTCGCTGAGAAGCGCATATTGGATCCTCCGGCTTTCACGGGATCTCGCGCGCTGCGGGTTCGATAATATCCATAATGCCCCTCGATAGCCTCGGTACTCGTCATTTTGACGGCATCCCTCCACCTTACCGTATATCCTGATCTCGAGGAGGCGGGTGGTAATCTACGGCGGCTTCTCGAGAAACGACGCCTCTGACCTTTCAGGTGGGTCACTGTATCGTAATAAGTCCTTAGGATTTATACGGCCTCGACGATATATAGTATATAACACAGCGCGAGAGCGGCGCGCGCTCGGCAAATAAAATAATTTATCCGTCCTCGTCTACGAGCGCTCCCGTGCGTACCTCGCTTTAGCCCCTTCGCGTATCCTAAATTACACGATAATGCACGGGGTCTTAAATTTTCCGCGCGGCAGAAACATGGCTGAACACGCTAAAAAAGCAGACGAAGGGGGTGCTGAAAAGGATAAGAGCGAGGGAGAGTGAAAGAGAGAGAGAATGCCAGCCAGATAGAGACAGAGAGGGTTGGGGGAGAGTGACAAGAGGGTGGTAGACGAAGAGTTAAAGAGAAAGAGGTGAAAGTTCGCGAAGGTAGAGTCGGGCTAGCCTGCAACTTGCTGGAGTGGGACATGAGAGATGGCGGGGAAGAAAACAACGAGCCAGTTACTCGTCGCTACTGAACAGTATTTCGAAATCTAAAGCAATGGTCTGGTTGTGTGTTATATCTTTCCTTCCTTTATTTCCTTCCTTCCTTCCTTCCTTCCTTCCTTCCTCTCTTCCTTCCTGCTTGCTTGCCTTCTTCTTCTCTCTTCTTCCTTTCTTTCTGCTTTCCTTCTTTCACCTATTCATGGTACTCATAGAGGACTATGGATAAGAACTTGCGACACGCGCGTACTGTACTATTCTATGTCGGTAAACCGTATCTAATGAATAGATGGATGGCGATACGAATGTGTTCGAAGTCGGAGTAAATTTGTTCTCTCTCGAACTGCTCCACCAATCCTTGCAGTTGTCTTGACTTTTTAGTACGCTGAGGGCGGAATCTCACTGCCCTTACCGTTCTCCGCGAGTAGGCGAGGCAGATTCATTTTGTCGCGCGACGCAACGACGCCGGCGCGGCGACGATGTCACATTGAGATTGCCGGCAAAAAGCGCCCCGAGCTTATACGTATCGTGTTAGAATTTTTTCACCCGTTTGCCCGTAGACGCCCAAGCGTTTGAGCGGGATTCATATCGCTGAGGTCCTTTTTATCGGCGCGGTGCGGTGCGTTGCGTTACGTGTCGACGGCGGAGAGACGTCAACGACCCGGCCAACCCGAGTCCTTTCGTCGCGTAATACACAGTTACGTCCGTAGGCAGGCAGGCAGACAGACACGCGTTGCCTACGTTGCTTATCCGACGTATAAGCCGGCTATCCAATATCACATTTTTTTCCCCGAGATCTTATTTGTCGAAGGCCCTCTCGAGGGGATCGCGACAGCCGAAACAACGACGATGAAGAGAACGGCCGTCGTACAATATCTCCCGTCCATCCAATCCAGAGCTGTATCGGCTGACATCGTCTTTACAGGCGTCCATTCGTCCGTCCGTCCGTCCGTCCTTGCGTTAGTTTGTCCGTTCGTCCACCCCCCGCGAAGATCTCTCGTCGATTTCGGCGAAGATAGAAAACAAGTCCCCGGGGAGACCGCGCAGTCGGCCCCTTAACAGCGCATGACCCTTTTCTTTCCAAATCTTTCCCGTCCCTCATTTCTTGCCCTTCTCTCGTGCCCTTCGCCCGCCACGATGTATAAAGAGAAAAAGGGAGGGGAGAAGAAAATCACCGCGTTTTCGTGCTCTTCACGAGGACCTTCGCCGCTGACGACGGGGGGCGACCTGCGCGTTTAGCGCGTTGCACGTTGATAGGATCGCTTCCTGCGCGTTCCGGAGAAAAGTTACGGCTATTCTCCTATATGTTTAGAGACGTCTGAGTAAATATGGCTAGTGCCAGTGTTCGAACGTTCCTATTTGTTAATACCATCGCGCGGTAAGCGACAGCGGCGACTCGTAGCGAATGAAATGCAATTCGGCCGTGAGTTAACACATTGAATGTCGACTTCAAACTTTTTCTCGAACCATGCGAAAGTTAATTCACACGTTAAGCTCTTTTCCATCTCTCTCTCCCCCCTTCTCCCTCCTTCCCTCTCTCTCTCTCTCTCTTTCAACATCGTTGGCGAGCGAGAGCGCGTATCACTCAAGGTAATGTGATGAAATGAGCGCCCACCTGCGCGCCCACTTCCAGCCCATCGCGAGAACGGGAACGAAAAGTCAAGTCGTAAATACATAATATCGGAGTGCCGATGTACGCGAAGAAGAGCTGCTTCCGCTTATTTATCATTCCCGTGTTCTGTTCACCTCCTGGCGGCCATTCGGTCGCTGGCCTCACCAAGTAACAAAGGAACCAATCGATTACTCGCGTGGGATCGGACAAACGGCGGTCTCTCGCGTCCGGTAGCGTGCAAGGGATAAGCATCCATTACAGGCACGTCCGCGGTCGTATATCGCGCAGCCGGGGCTTTAGAGACCTTACGTATCTCTCCGCTTTAATACCGTAACTATAGTGGTGCACACAAGCTCCGCGTGGCGTCGCGTCGTGTAACAATCAGACTTAGCGGACTCGCGAGAACGCAGTTGCGACGAAAGAGAGGCGGTTTCGCCGTTGCGAATTGTTAGTTAGAGCGCAGAGCGGCTCTCCTCGCGAATGTCGCATCGACCGCACGGAAAGAAAAGATTTCTCTGCCGGAGCTAGTCATGCTTCGCTGAAAATATATTCGTGGCTATAACTAAAAAGAAATTAGCCGTAGCTAATATTATTTTTTTTGCGTGCGTCATCGTGCATCATTTCGCGATCGCGAATAACGTTTTTGCCTCTTTCAGCTGTTGCAGAAACGCTCGGTTGTTTCGCCTTCTGGAAATGGATAACGTTATGACAGTTATTCTATAATTGTGCGAGCGCTCGATCGTTAACTCATGTCGTTTAGTTTCAACGCGGCGGTAAAGGCTCTCGAGATCAATAAGTTCCATCGCGAGACGAAGTTGTCACGGCTGGTGAGAAGTTGCAGTGACATAAGTATAACTTGACGGCATAAGTAATGTGTATATACGTGCGCGTGTATATCGGTGTGTGTGTGTGTGTGTGTGTGTGTGTGTGTGTGTGTGTGTGTGTGTGTGTGTGTGTGTGTGTGTGTGTGTGTGTGTGTGTGTGTGTGTGTGTGTGTGTGTGTGTGTGTGTGTGTGTGTGTGTGTGTGTGTGTGTAAGTGTGCGTGCCAAGTGCAACGTAACGGCACGGTTCGATGGGAGCGTGGAATCGTGGATATTATTCTTTGTCGAAAGCCGGCTTATAACGCCGTATTGATCCCGACGTATAATCTAATGGGGAGGGAGGGCCCCACTTTCCTCTCTGCCTCGCGTTACACTCTTTATGAGTATATCATTCAACGTTATAGCGCCATTTCACTAGTTATGAAGTAATAAGCACAGAGCAATTTATATGATAGCGACATGTAATAACGTACAATTCGTTTCATCACCTGTCATTTCGCATCGGGTCCGCGGACTATAAAGAACTAATGCAGATTGCGAGGATAATTAAGGACTATCGGCTATCACCGTAATTAACCGAAAAAAGGAAAGAATTAAAATTCCTCTCTTTTTTAATTTTAATCAACGAATGCGCCGCGCGAGCGGTCGATTACAGCTGGACGATCGGAGGAATCGTCCGCCCGATATTCGGGCGACAAACATTTCAAAGATTCAGGAGCAAAAACGTGCGCGAAATATCGAATTCTCCAGGCGCATCGAAAACGTTCGCGATAATCGTCGTAATGCCGACGTCATTGGCAGTCCATAAATATGTTAGCTCCCTTGAGGGAGGTCATTGTCTTTCTCGCTCTTTCTCTCACCCTTTCTCGCCATTTCTCTCTTTCTCTTCCTCTTTCATTCCAACTATTTTTCCCCAGAGTATGGGAGGGTAGGAAAGAGGGCCTGGATTGCCTGCTATTCACGATTCGTTCCTCGTCTATCTGTTGAACCCGCGTCCGGTCTTCTCTTCCTTCCATTTCCGCGTCGGACGTGGAAAATCGCCGTCTATTTCGCAGCAGTCATTGCATTCTCTTTCGCTGAATTGTTTCCGGTATACGTTTTAAGGCAACGATTGATGCATTAATCCGACGATGCTATCTTGACCCTTCAGAATACCAAACACGAGCGAGTAATGCGCGCTGATCTAAAGACGTTCCGGGAATTTTCCTTCTCCTCCCTCTTCTCTTTTTCTTTTCCTTTCGCTTTTCACAATAGATTTCTCCGTTTCTAATACATATCTGCGAAATGCGCGTGTCGCCGAGAAAACACGATGCTTCTTAGATTGAGATGCGAAGAATTATGCGGTCGTCGCGAGGTCCGTTGAACTGCAACGGGGCAGTCGGTCCGTTTATACGCTCTCTAGGACACGCTAGAGAAGTGAAGTCGCGCTCTTATTTCGAGAAGAAAACAGGCAGGACGATCGATGTCACGGACAAACGTCTTACGTGACCGAGCCAATCTTTAAAACTAGCCCCTCGCCCCACTCTTGTTTGTCTCTCTTGCTTCTGGAACGCGCACGCTTCGGGGCACGTACGCTCCGTACGCTCGGAGTCTCTTCTCCGTGGCCCTTCCCCACGTTCGTCCTCGCGGGCACCCATCTGCTCCAGGATTTTCTCTAGTCCTGCGCGCCTTGTTCGGCACGGAGCCGGACAATTCCGCGCACGTTCGCCGAAAGGCAGAAGGAACGGAACGGGGCTCGTGCCAAGCGAGTAGCAAATCGAGATAGAAAAACCAAGAGACAAAACTGTGAGATCAAGAGCGAGAGAGCCAGTGAGGGAGAAAGAGCGCGGCGGACCGACGCGCGGCGATAGAGGGTGACGGAGACGAAGGGGGTGGGTGTACAGACAAGAGGCCGCACTGTATCGGTGGCCACGAAGACAAATGATGATTGCGACAAACATTTCGGGGCATCGCGTCCGTCCAATCCGAGCGGGGCAATCCTGGCACGAGGAGAACGCTCGATTTCATTTTCTGAAGGAGCGACCGACCGACTGACGAAACTTCTTCGCCCTGAATGTAGAACAGCACGAAATACACGTAGGACGCGACGCGACACGGTGCGATTCTCGACGTCCCGTTCTCCTCTTCCTCCTCTTACATCGTGCCGTGTTCCCGCCGTGTTCGCCGGAATAAAAGAGAGATCGATGTCGGGGAAGAACCGCATCGCTTCCGCAACGCGGACTTTCGACACGCCGGAAGACGTTCGCTTCCAACACACCGGGAGAGATTTCGGATTCGCGAGTGATGAAATTACATCGCCGAGGAACTTCCAACCGCGAGACTGTTAATTATCTGCTATGAGAGGGTGGAGGCAGGGGGATGCAGATGACACTTTTAACACCAGTCTGCAGAATATTTGGCAGCGATAATGTTGGGAGAAAAAATATTTAAGAAATAAAAGATATTTATTCGGGGAAGTAAAATAATATATTTACTTAAAACTAAATTCTTTATTTTAGTAGAATAAACAATTGCTTTCATAAAAAGCTAAGGTTCTAAGAAAATGTATATTTTCTTATTTTGAAAATAATTTATATTGATATAAGTAAAAATGTTATTAGTACTCACTGAATAAATATTTTTATTTCTTTTTATTATTTATATTTATTTATATTTATTTATATTTATTTATTTATTTATATTTATTTATATTTATTTTTTATTATTTATATTTTATTTCTTTTTATATATTTTTATTTCTTTTTTTTTCGCAGTATAGTAGTTAATTCGTTATTGCCAGGGTGGAATCATTTTGATTCCCTTAATTATTTTCTCACTTGCAACCTGTCTTAACATTTCCAATTATTTTTTATGGAAGGAAAATAAAACAATTACAAACATTCTCTTAAATTGTTATTTGAGGTCAAAGTGACTAACATTGACGATCTAGAGCTAACTTCACGTTTCTTTCCCGTTCTCGATCACGTTCGATTGCACTCTGTTACTTCAGGCATCATTCTTCGTGATATAACCGCATCGTATCGACAATTTCTCCGCTTAGTGACGCGTTTTTCTTCTGTCCATGTGATGTAATTGCGTAACGACGTGTGTGGAATGCACGAGGAGCGAGAAGTCAAGTGTGTATCTTCCGGAGCGGAGTAGTTCGATTCGACGATTGCGTCGGAGCGTTGGAGGTAACGCGCACGGTAGGGTCGAGTGTGTAATCACGAGGCGGTGACAACGCGTTCTTTTTCCAATTTGCGCGAACGAAGGAGAGAAGTCTCGATGCCATAATTGAATAGAAATAATTACGCGGCTCTCGGGCTATGCGGCTCCGGCACGCTCTTTCCCCGCATGGTCGCTTCAATTTCCGCGGTTGTTCCATATTTCTTGATAAGACGCGGGGTCTGCGGCCCCGGAGACACCATAACGCTGCTGTACTCTCTTTCTCTCCTTTCCCTCTCGCTCTGTACATACGTACGCGGATCGCAACGCGGTGACGTCGAGGAGAGGTTACGGCACTCTTGGGAACTCGGTTAATACGTCTTCCCCGAACCAGAGGTCTACCTCTCTGTCACTGCCTCTCTTACTCGACCCTTTCGTCCTCCATCTCTGCACTCACATTCTCTATCTCTTTCCCATTCTCTTCCCCTCTCCCTTTTCTCCCTCTTCTTCTCTCTCTCTCTCTTATACTCTCCTTCTCTTTTTCTCTCTCTCGTACACACACAGATAACCCCTTAGCGATCCTCTTTCTCGTGCCGCTCGTTCCTCCTCATCCCGCTCCCTATCCTCGTTTCCGCCATATCCGGAAATCCCTCGCACGTACTGCTGATTTCATAATTTCGGCATCTTGCCAGGACGAGCGTACGTGACCGGTTCTCGTGTCCGAAGAATCATAGGTCGACCCAAATATCGTGACGAACATCGTCTAATGGACAAATGGTTCTGGAATGTAAATTGCGCGCCCAACGGCGGCGGTAGCGGTCGCTACACATCGCGTTGTTAAAATCGCGCAATAAATCAAATCGCGCCGTATCGCGTTGGCTAGATTCGTTGTAAAAATAGAATGACTAACAAAGACGGCGTTTTAACTGTTATAACAGTATTGGTCGCGGCACGTTGACTCGAGGGAGAGAGGGAGAAAGAGAAACGAATGCGGCGATTTATATATTTTTGCAAACACAATGCGCTCTCGCGTATCCATTATCGCGCGCGCGGGTGGTGCTCGTTGGTTTCCGCATAAAATTGCCGATATTTTCGCCAGTCGTCAAATTGACAACTGCTCCGCCGGATCGCCGATTGGAAATCACGTCACTTATTGATTCGCCATCGGGCGTATCGATGCGCGATGAAAAAATTCGTCAATATTTTTTTGCCGGCAATGTCCAACATGTGTATGCTGGCTACCTGCGTACACCTATACCTACATATCCCGTCGCTATTCGCATTTCGCGAAAGAGAAAGGGAGAGAGAGAGAGAGAGAGAGAGAGAGAAGGAGAGAGAGAGCTTAACTAGGAGTATTATTCGTCGCACTCGATGAATACACATAATACAAGCGCATTACCGCGCTGACATCATCAACTACCCCCGCAATAAAGGGTTCTGCTACCATGCTTTCGTGTAAAAACATGATGACGTTCTGTAATAGCCGGTAATGAAAGGTAGGGAAACGAGGAGCGTTAGAATAATTAATGAGATAACAGGCTCGCGGTCCGTCCACAGAAGGGCGAGAGTGGATTGGTACTTATCCGTCTACTACTCATCCTTCCTCTCTCTTGCTCTCTCGCACTTCCTCTTACTTCATATAGTCATCTTCTTCCTCTCTCTCTCTCTCTCTCTCTCTCTCTCTCTCTCTCTCTCTGTCTTTCTCAAACTCTCGGCAGTGTTCCACTCAATATGGAGGTGTGATTAATGGTGGTAATATGCCCGGTCGTTGTTTCTGACTAGAGGGCATATGCGCGCGCGAGTTCATTCTCCAAGTGAGCGCGAATACAAGAGGTGGTAGAAACTCACTCGTAACCGCAAGATGAGACTCATTGTTTTCCATGAATTTCTGCGGAAAATCTTAGAAATCGCGAAGAGAATTATGATCGTCTCGATTACGACGGCATGATCCGCCGGCGATCGATCGTACGTTGACCGTGTCGGTAACCGACGGGGGACACATATCATCTCGGCATACGTAGGGGGAAGCACATAGGCCATTGTCGCTATAACTCTGCGTATCTGTACACAGTCCTACAGCAAGACGGAATATTCTCTGTTGTCAAGAGAGAGAGAGAGAAAAGGAGTTAATATGATATGATGTTACATGCGTTCACATAAGTGCGTCCGATGAGACGGCAGGACGGGCGGGGTAGACGAACAAACGAACGGATAGGGTACGGATATACCAGAGAGAGCTGGATCGCGCCATACACACCGGCAACCGCCGCAGCCGCCGTTGTCTCTGGAGAATGCCAAATGGAATCTCTGAATTCTGTCGGTCGAGCTTGAGCTACGCGAGAAATACCGGTATCAATGCGTACCGTTGCTCGCTTCCGTGCCCGACGGGATGCGCCTATCCGTCATCGTCACTTAACGTCGTCCATTGTGCGCAATCCGTGATGGCCTCTTTGTCGTACTGCGAGTAATATCCACCTCCTGGCCCCCTTTTCCTCCTCCTCCTGCTGCTCTTCCTCCCGCACACCTTCGATCGTAATATCGGCATCGAAATACGGTATCGGGAGAAGGCGCATCCGTTATCTCTCGCTGTATTAGCCGGCGTTTGATGCTCCGATCTTTTCATTCTACTCTCTGTCTCTCTCTTTCTTCCTCAACGCGCGAACGCGCTCGCGATCAATCAGCGATGATATCTGAAGAGGCGGACGGAAACCGCATCGATATTGTGCTTTCAAACGAGCGAAGCTCGTTGTTCGGACGCGCGAGCGATCTCTAATTCTACATCCGGGCCAGGTTCATCGTACTCTTCCGTTTTCACTGGATTTTTTTACACACACACACACATACACACACACATACACACACACTCTCTCTTTCTTTCTATCATTTTTCTATCGTCGTTCTTACTCTTTTTTCAATCAAGGAATACAGTGGATAGAAATCTTACGATATCGACGTGTCGTTTCACGTATATCTGTCTTTCTACATCTTGTGATTAAATAAACGACGCTCTCCTATCGACTTGGAGTTCATACTACGCAAGATTCCCGCACAATGGAGCGTTCTTTCGAACAATAGGGCGTAGTATCGCTTCATCGTGTTCGCAATATATATATATATATATATATATATATATATATATATATATATATATATATATATATATATAGAAAGACAAACAGGGGGGGGAAAGAGAGTTGGAGGAAAAGGAGGAGAAAGAGAACAGAGGAGAAAGCTGTCGGTTTTCCGTTATTGGCGAGAACCGCGACAGGCAAGGCAAGGAAAGATCGCGTGACGAAATATATTTCAGCGAGACCGTGCACATATCGAGCTCTACGCGCGGGAGGTATTTAAGACAAAGTGGTAGCGAGGATGTAGGGGGCGGAATTGAGGACAGATACATAGGTGGATATGAAGAGGGGGCGGAGGAGAACGAAAGAAACATGAGAGGCGGATAAACGGACCAGAGAGCTAATCGCGCGCGTCTATTTT
>NW_022639535.1:250282-274460 GCF_010583005.1 Odontomachus brunneus
GGGGGGTGGTAGAGTGTAATGCTCTCTCTCCCTCTTTTTTGCGTCTCTATCTCTTTTTTTATGGAACATAACCGTCTCGCGGAAGAAGGTTATTACCTTGCGATTCCCTGAGGATGAACTAAAAACTCCTTCGAAAGAGAAGAGGGGAAAAAGGAGCGAGGGGTGCGAAGGACTTGCATTCCTCTTTCTCTCACGCGCTTGCCGTCTCTCTGTTCTTATTCCTTCTCGTTTTCTTGCTGTTTCTCCTCTTCCACGTCCACCACATCGCTCGGGTCTGGTCCTGAGATAGGGTGAACGAAGCGAGATGCTTCCTCTCCTTCTCTCTCGCTTTCTCCTCTTTCTCTAAATCTCACTCTCTCTCTCTCTCTCTCTCTCTCTCTCTCTCTCTCTCTCTCTCTCTCTCTCTTGCCTCCAACCCTCACCGGGTTTTCTCTCGTTCAAGCTCTGCGAGAGACGAGTTACATACAGCGGCAACGCTTTCGAAAGCGGCGGGGCCGTCGCTGGCGCCGGCAGCAATCCAAAATAGAGATACAAAAATCCTCGGGAGGGTAAAAACAGAAGCTCGATAAGAGCCGTCTCGCTCCTGCATTCTTCGCGCACCTACCTTAGTTCTCTCACTCTCTACCTACTCACCGCCATCCCCGTCGCGCCTTGTTCTCTGGCGCGCTTTTTTTTTTCTTCAACTTCACGCTGAAAAGAAGACCGGGTAGAACGCGAGAACGCGAGAACGCGAGAGGGACGGCCGATTCCTTCCGGGCGTTTAACGCACCGCGGAATCGCGCCATTCTCTTCGGCTCGGCGATGACGACAGTAATAACAGGGAAAACGGCTGCGCTATTATGTATCCCGCCTTGAAACGAAAACGTTATTGTCGAAATAGGCATCCCCGCGACTCGTTCGCCCGCTTGCGATCGATGCTATTAGTTGTTTCGCTCTTCGTGAAAATACTGGTGAAGAGGAAGAGAGTGAATTTGACAGGCGTAAAAATGAGAAAGTTTGATTCGGTCGACTTGGGATATTCCGAATTGTCGGGCTAACGCTTCGGTATGCCTGTTGCGCAACCATGCGCGGGGGATTATGTTCGTTTCAACGAATCGTTAGCGAGGGCCGAAACGAATTAACAGGTAGAGACGCGGAATGCACGATCGAGCGCGCAAATGCGGGGAAATTAGATCATGAGGCGCGCGTGTCGACGGCCGCGGTCAAGTACCGACAGAGAAAATGAGCGAATGCGAGAAATAATATGAGAGAGGCTGGACTCATAATAAAATTACCGTAAATTATGCCAGAGCCTTATGCGACGCGCGCGCACGATCAAATTCAAATGCGAGTTTGCTCAGCGCGCGTTGTGTAAAAATACAACACGGCTGTTTGACGAGCACAATAGCGATTCCGTCAGACTTACATTCTCCGTGTATAAGCGAGCACGGGAAATGCAAGAAAGAAAGGACTATGCAAAACGCGGTCTTTTCCGCGAGTAAAATAACACGGCTGGCGAAGAACACGCGCCGGGCAGACCGATGTACAAGCGCGGGAGAGTAGGAGAAAGAGAGAAAGAAAGATGGAGGGAAAGAGTGAGAGAGAGAGAGAGAGAGAGAGAAAAGGGAAAAGTAAGTAAGGCAGCGCATACACTTTCTCGTACCGATATTTATTCTCGTTTTCACCACGGCCGTAATGTTTACGTAATAATTGCGAGTTTTCATGATACTCATGCTGATGAGTTCCAAACCGCCGTGAGATAATGGATCGAGAACCGAGAAAATGCTCGAGCGCGTTCGCTGTCTCTCTTCCCCGTGTTCTCACACGCGACTCATTGTACGAACAGGACGAGACAGTAACAATGATAAATTAGGCTATCTGCCAAGAACAGCGAGCACGACTTTGCGAATAACGTCCCGCGCTCTCCCGTTCCAACTTTACGAGCTTGCTCGCGCGCGCTCTTCGGGATCACCAATTAGATGCATTTCGTACTGCCGCGACGAGGGCGGCAAGGAGGGGGGCTATGTGGCTGGGGGTGTGCAGAAACGTGGGCTCTCTTGCCGCTGCTGCTACTGCTCGGTGCGCATCGGAATTACTTCAATTTATCAATTTACGCCGGCATTACCGTAACCAATTATTATTCGCTGCAGCTCCCGCCGACGGGATATACGTATTTTCGTAAATTGAGCTCGGGCGCTGTTGGCAGTATTTAATGCCAATTTAAGAGCGAGCCGAGGCGAGACTCCGCATTCATCTAAAAATTAACGGATTCAATGTGTTCGCGTCTCTTGGTTAGTTTGCGCGCGAGAAGCTCATAATTGCGTTGCGCGAGAAAAAGAATAAAGGGGCGAACGTTTCTTTGGGGGAAGAAGAAAGAGCGAAAGAATCAGCGACTCTTTCGGTCGAATATATCGCGGTATTTTGCAGATTCTTGCCCCCATTTCTGTCAGAGCGGTAAACATGATGAAGGTTTTTTCAAAAAATACCCCATGCGAGGGAGAAAGAGCTTGTAAAGAGAATATTCAATAGTGATTAGTGAATTTGCTCATTGCTCAAGTTTCTCTACTTACGTTTCTATGTGTTTCCGGCCTTTCTCCTGACTGTTTTTGCCATCTCGGCGATTCATCTCTCGTTTTCGCGCCGCGCGAAGCTCACGCTCGATACACACACCTTGTGTGGGCACAATTCCGCACGCGAAAGCAACATTACGCTGTAAAACATAACGCGCTTCTTTTTCTTCTTTTTTTTCATGGTCGCCAATGTGCGCGACCGACGTGTGTGCCAAAGATCGTCTCTGTGAATACGATTCTCCATCACAGGGAAGCTGCTGTTTCTACAAAGCGCAGTGGAAAGTCGGGTTTAATTCACGAGCTAGGTCGATCTTGAGTTGTATGCAGCGGCGCGCGTACAACGTCGACACTTTCGTTTCGATTCGTGTGATTCTTTAATTAATTGCTATGGACATATATAACCACGCGGGGTAAATTTATCAGCGTGTCATGGGCGAGAGAGCGGCGGGGATGCGACACATTACCCGATTCAATAAAATCATAAGGAGGCAAGAGCGAGCCGGCCGAATTTGAAATAGAACGTGGTCGAGATACCGCGTTCCCCGATCGATCGCATAAATTCATCTTCTCTCTTCCTGAATACCACTCGACCGAAAAATGCTGTAACGCCGGCTACGTTCCGTATAATGCAATATTCTTCGTATAAGCGAGATGCATCTTGCATGTCTCGATTTTTCCTCTCTCTCTCTCTCTCCTTCTCCTTCTCCCTCCCTCCTTCCCTCTACATTTTCCTTTCCTCCTCCTTTCTCTTTTTTGCTTCCTCGGTGCCGATTCTGTTCTCGGTGGAAATTCGATTTACCTTATTACGTACGATACATTTATAATGCTTTTGTAGGATTACGCGGTCCACTTGAAGATAATTGACTCTAAATATTCCGCGTTTTGTAATCTTTGCGAAATCTCGTTAAAAAGCGCCCGAATTTACACACACACACACACACACACACACACACGTACACATATCCTGCAATGTGCGGCTTTTCAATGAGTGTCCGCGATACTCTTACCCTTCCTCCCTTTTATTGTAATCTCAGATATTTTTATCCTTCTCAAATTAACCTCTTTATATTATTTTTTTAATTAAACAGAGATATCCTCCGATATATACAATATAATTTTGGTCGAATTCTATCTTGAAGAGAGAGAGGGGGAGAAAGAGAAAGAGCATGGGCGAGCGAGATAGAGCGAAAGAGAGAAAGTACAACGCAAAACGCAGACTCCGCCGGTTTCACGTGTATCGCGTGGGCAGAATTTAAATTGAATATTAGCAGTAGCAGGTAGGGGGAGGGGTTGACAAAGAGCCCACTTAACGCTAAACCTGCGCTCTTATCGTTCGAATATTTCGGCGTCCATTCGGCGGACGGACTTCGTATTCCCCGTAAGATAGCGCGTGCATGATGACGTTTTTGGTTTTTGGTTCGGGGTAATTCTAGGTGAGGACACGCGACGAGAAAGTACTCGTGAAAGTGGCGGTTATCAAATTCATCCGTGGAATACGCTATTGCAATTTACTTCGTGACGTCGACACACAAAGCTACCGATACACACACACACACACACACACACACACACACACACACACACACCTTTCATCCCGTATTAATCCGATGACGCGCGGATAAGGAAAGACAGAGCACAGAGGGGAGAAAAAGGAGAAATCCCATTGCGCAGATTGACTCGAGCCGATAATCGCTGTTAATCTTAGCCCCGCAGATTGGACATACGTCTTTATCCAACTCCCGCGCGCGCACACTCTCGCAGCGCGGTCCGCCTCCTGAATTCTACATGGCTGTCTGTCGTCCGTGCGGTTGGCAACCGCGAGACAAAGGTCGATACACGACCGGCCGGGCGGGATCTCGCAGGATTCCCAGGACCTAACGGTCACGAGGGGTTGAGGGATGAGCTATGCGGAGAGACAGTGGGCGGAGGTGAACGAGGGAGGGAACGAAGGATATATTCTATGAGATATCTATCCGTAGGCGAAGGACTCGGACCGGTTGGAGAGGTTGGTTGGTCGGTCGGTCGGTCGGTCGGTCGGTCGGTCGGTCGGTTGGTCGCTTCCTCGGTCGCTCGCTCGCTCGGCCGGCGATCTTGGTGGAAGTAGGTCGAAGTTGCTTAAAATGGATGAGATCTCGGACCTTCCGGCGAGTGGATTACCCGCGCGGTCGAGCTAGGCTATTCGTCAAGTCTCTAGCCGAGCGGTGGTGGCGATGGCGGTGGCAGCGGCCAAGTCGCGCATCCGAATATGCGAACCGGATCTGTGCGTTCTCGCGAAAGAGATCGCGGTTATTATAACGTATCAACGTCGACAGGCTCGAGGATGATTGGGGAAAACGCGAGCGCTTCGACTCGAATATCGCCGCTTTTCACGCAAGCAAGCGATTTTCGCGATCGTTAACGTTAATCATTCACTTGGAGCGTGAGGGCACAGCAAATACGTTAAGTTAAGGGTCGCCTCGCTCGTATATCGCTCGCTATTACTTATTTATTGTATAGAACGAATCCCTCGGTGACGCGACGACGCGCTGCGCGTCTTCCTTTCAGTGGAGCTTACAAATCTCCCTGCGGCTTTCGTCGCGCGCGCGGCTTTTTACGACATGTCCTCGTCGTGAAAGGAAGCTGGACGACCAGTCGTCCGAGTTTCCGCTCGAACCTTTCCCGCGACCCTTTGGCCGCGATTGACGTTCTAAATGATCAACCTTCCAGAAGAGAAGGAGAAAGTGGATGGGAACCGAACCGTGAGCTACGTGGTATGTGTGTTAGAGAGTGTTCTAAATGGGGTGTGTGCCGCGTAGAAGCGAGCGAATCGATCTAAAGCATTTTACGTCGGTTAGGATGTCTGCTGAAGGGATGCGAGCTCGGAAAAGCCGGACTTGCGGGTTTGCGTGGACGAAAAGCTCCGTCGAGGCTAATCCTGATAAATATTTGCCACCTTGGCGCATATACACACCGCAGCCACAAGAGGGTGTCTTTACTATTAAGGCGCCGGCGGCGGCACCGCGTTGCTTTCAAAAGTTCCGCGCGACGACTCAATCTACCCTACGGAGCAAACAAAGTCCTCCAGACCTTCAGCAACACGATTTTCTCGGTCTCTCTCTCCTCTTTCGCCCTCGCTCTCTTTTCTCTCCTCTCTTTGACTGCGATCGCTTCTCCTTTTTTTATTTTCTACTGCTTTTTTCTTTTATTTTCTTACACCATCACTTCTCAGTCTCCCTGTGCGATGCAGTAATTTGAATAATTTACGTCGTACCATGCGCAAAGAACAGCCGGCTAAATCCGCGATTATGGGACACTGTTTTATATATATTATCAATCGATTGCGATGCAAATTCGTGCGCGAGACACCGCATTCCCGTGAACAAGCTCGATTCTTGCGACACGATGACACATTGATCTTCTCGCATGCCTTCCGCGTAATAAAGAGGGGGGGACGTGTTACAGCGCGTATAAAATTATTCAATAAGACATCGTCGGGTAACGAGACCAGCGCTCAAGATCGAAAACGTGACAGAAGGCTCATCCTGCGCGCTTTCATGAGGACTCACCTCGAATCCCCTCATTGGAAGCACCTTCAAGTTCCGAACACGCCACGTCCTCCCGCGACGAACATATTTCTCGCAGTATCGATAATGCGCCGAAGGACTCTCGTAGAGTACTTTGGCCCGGGTCGAACTTGAAATTTCACTCTCGCGCTACGCCTTCCATGGGATATATCGAATAT
Organism: Odontomachus brunneus; assembly: GCF_010583005.1. Classification (NCBI taxonomy): domain Eukaryota; kingdom Metazoa; phylum Arthropoda; class Insecta; order Hymenoptera; family Formicidae; genus Odontomachus; species Odontomachus brunneus. The sequence continues at coordinate 256,553 of NW_022639535.1, forward strand.
TTCATAAACGAACGAGACGCAGCCTGAATTCCGGAGGTACTCGTGCTTTAGCACCTTACTCTTTGGCTCACTCTATCTATTTGTCTCTCTTTCCCTCTCCCTCTTCCCGTCTACCATCGTACGTCACACCGTACGGCTGTGCCGGTCCTTACGCACGTGCCAAAGAGCCTCACGAGGATCAGAACCCGTAGTCTCCACGCCGTCGTAACGGTGAGAACGATTCGTATGCTCTACGCGGGACGGGATATTACGTTTCGCACGTGCCACGCAGCCGCGATGCTTTAACCGTCGACCTCCTCGTCGCGCGGAAATAAGTGCGCGTTTAAAAGGCCATTTCGAGCCGGTCAAAGCGCGCGCGTTCAACTCGATGTCGCGGCTCGGCGAGAACGTGCAGATCCTGGGACTAGCAACCGCGAGATATCTCTCGAAGGAAATGTCCCGTGTTTCGGATCAATGCAGATCGGAAATGAAATGGACGAAGCGTTCATTTTCGAGCAGCTGTGAGAGTCAAGTCGCGAAGTCCGAACTTTGCCCGTTGAAATGGCCATTTTGCGCCGTATCGCGTTCTACAGTTTTTCCGTTATTATTAATTTCTACAGCTAGCTTGTGCAGCTTCTCGTTCTCTCTTTCGTTGGTTCGGTCCTTTTGCAATAATTTCATAATGACGCAATCAATGTTAAATCTTGCACACGATTGAATCTTGCAGACATGACTCCTGCCAAAACAATCAAATTCGTGACTAGCACCGGTAGCATACGGTTTTCCGCGGACGTTTCGCGTTTATCCAATTTCACTGGCTGCATAGTAACAACCTGACCTAGATTGTGCATCTGTGCTGTCCTTCGCCGGTGCAGAACCGCGACGGATTTTATTTAAAATTTAACCATAGAAATCAATATCGTCGAGATGGTATGCTGTACTGTGATACGGTATAAATAATTGTTTCGATGCAGGAGTCGCGCGGCGTGAATTGCGCAAGAGCGATTTGCAATATTCATTCGCGCGTGCGAAGCGCTTAATTCAAATATGTATTTCCGCGTTTAAACGACTTTCCATCTATCTCTCTTTTGCGTATATTTAAATAAGCTTTCACGTGAATTTACGATTCCTCAGAAGATTGTTTTTTTTCTCACCATAAATAAAATGTATATATCCAGTTTCCTTCGTGGAGAGAATGTTATAACATTTTTCATCTATTTATTTATTTGGATAGTTTATTTGGATTTATTTATTTGGATAGTTTTAAATTACATAATACTGAGAGAAAGAGAGAGTTACTCATCTCGAAAGTGCATTCTCAGTCATTCCGATCGCGATAACTCTTTACAATTATCGTCCGGCGAGTTGGCGCAGTTGCACAGCGATGGTGCGAAAACAGTTTTCCATGCGCGTGTAAACCGCTTCCGCACACGCGTACGTAATGCACGAGCGCTCATTCTTTAAACTCGCTATCAGCGCGGTGTCTCGGACCGGAAGATAACCGCAGGCTGTACAAGTCCTAGGCGCGCAGTTGGAACATGACTTACAAAGTGAATTAGACCCGGCGAAATCTTTCCGATTTCGCCGGCGAGATAACGCGCTCCACGACACAGTCACATTAATTAACCCTCGCGCGCTTTAAAACACAAGGTCCTGCGATTGCTTCGTCCGATTGTGCTCTCAACGAGCGCACAATCTCCTTGCGCTTCACCCTCGATCGATCGATGGCGTTCGTCGCGAAAACAGCCGCGAGTCAAACGTTAAACGTGCCTGCTAACGGCATCACACATATATGTGACAGCAGAAATTTCTTTTTCTGTAGGGAGAATCACAAGTTTGGTCGAATTAATTCTGACAGTGAACGAATCAAACGTGCTTTAATTGAGGGAAACAGAATTTCTGGTTCTTAAAATTGAATTTGATTCGTGCGAACCAGGAATTCTGATTCCTTAAGGATGAGATTATATTTTTCGAGTGAGCCAAACTTTCTTTTCCCTGTGTACACTTTATGAAACTAAGTTTGTTTTCTATAACTGTGTGATAGAAAAGATGTACGAGGTGATCTGCGGGAAGAAATTGTCCAAATAAACCCTGCTGGCGAACGTGTTGAAAGGATGATCGCTCGACGATACGGGCAGCAAATTTAACGAACTCGGTTGAATTAACACCGAACACGCGTCGAATATTTTTATTACCGCGCTCCGACAATGCATTTCGCCCTCTCTCGCATTTCAAATCGCAGGGATGGTGACAGCGGGATGACGGTGCGACGCTGCGCTGTGCGTGTGCTTCTAATTTGATCAGCGATTAAGTGCGATATTTTGAGCAATTACCGGTCCGCAGATTTCGTGTCGTTCCGCTTGACACACTCTCTCTCTCTCTCTCTCTCTCTCTCTCTCTCTCTCTCTCTCTGCTCTACTCTGCTCTCTTTCTCCTCGTTCTCGACACGATACGATTGGACGCACGAGAGTGAGAGAGCGAGAGAAGAGACACAGCGAAACGCTCGGACGATTCGGCGGTTACACGAAGTATGGACGGTGTACACGAGGTAATGATTTCGAGTGACACACGTATATATGCTCGTTCGGCCTGTACATATCCCGATACGATCGGTCCGCGCATTATTAACTCGGATATACCGGTGGCGATGCCACCTCCGCAAACCACCGCCGACACCGTTCCCCGTCGCCGACATCGACGAAGCTATGAATATCGACACGGCCGTAAATGCTCGAGCGGCGGCTGGCTTCAGCTGGTTCTCGTCGCTCGCTCTCGTCGGCGGGAACGCGTGGACGCTCATAGAAAATATGGAACGATTCGCGTGGACGACTCGCGCCGGCCGGCGAGCGGCTTCCGATATTACGCCATGCCGCAAAGTTCGTTATAAAAGTTGTCGTGGCGTGTCATTAAAGTTTTACGTCTCATTGTAGAGCGTTACATCCACTAGCGGCGTGCCGTCGCTCGAAGAGCACGTAGCATCTCGCTGATTTTACTTTAATTACTGGGCCGAGGGGGTGGAGGTTCGCTCTTCTCTCTCCGGGACCGACTACAAATTATGCTTAACACTGAACGGGACAAGAAGTTGCCGCGTCTATCCGAGGGTGAATATATTTCCCATCTTGTAAATGAGAAGAAAATAAGAATCGCTCCGTCTTTTTCTCTCACCTTCTGTCTTTTTGTCTCTCTTCTCGAGCCATGAAAATCGTGAGAATTTTCTCCGCGCGACTCGCCCGCTTAATACTGATTAAGAAATTCATACCACGAGTATAAGGATCCGCGCAGCCGTTTTCTCAAAAGGCGGCGGCGGCGGCTGCTGCCACGCTCGCGAACAGAGTAATCGATCTTGCCGGATACGAAAGCGCGTCGGTAAGTATTGGGGATATTAAAGTTCCTTCGCGTGCTTGCCATCAATAGCGAATCAAAGGTGCGAAGTAGTAGAAGTGTGCACGATGCGAAGGGAGAGCAGAATAGAGAGAAAAACGTATACTTCCGTGGCAACGCTCCTTCCAAGTCTATCCCTTTAGAGAAGTAGGCGATAACAGATTTAAAAGTATATTGGAAGCAAGGGCTCTCTCATGCACGACGAGAGATGCTCAAGAAACATATCCCGAGTATACTCTTTAAACTCTACGCGAGAAACTCCTCCGCGGGATCTTCCGCTTCGTCGTCCTCCACTTGTTCCTTCGCGTCAATATATATTTCGTCATCGTCGTTTGAGTACTTTCCTTCGCGACCACGCTCCGCGATTCAATTACCGCCGGAGCTTTTAATAACCGTGCGGACTGTACCGCGATCGCGATATCGCTTCTCGTGAAATGTTGATTGATCTCTTTTTTTTTATCTGTTGTATCTGTTATGTATGTGTATGTATCTATACGCGTACAATTAATTCTTTGTTTATATGCGCGATGTACAAAGAGATGTGATATTCTGCGAGAAATAACTTCTCTAGTTTTCGGCGTTGTGCTCTCGACGTCAAAGTTGCGCGAGATATGGATATACGTGTGCACATAGGCATGTGTACGCGTTTTTCCCTCTGCGTGCGGAGATCGCTCTCGCTTTAACCGATTAAGATTTAATTTTATTTTGCGATATTTCAACGATATTTGCTATTCCAGAGGTGAAATAAACAACTCATTTCCGCATGAATGACGCGCGTAATCTCGATAGATTTAACATTTTCGTTTCACCGGTCATACGCGACGATGGCCGCGCACAAGAGAAATAAATCGAGTAGACACGAAAGCAAATTGTGGCCTCTTCCTGCTCGCCCTGCTCCTCCACCCTCAACGTATTCTGAAAGTCAGCGAACAAACGATCCGCAAAGCCCGGAGTTTCGCTTGTACCGATCGCATGAGCGGCCATACATCCGTAATGGGCCGCGCATCCTAAAGATTCGGCCGAGTAGAGAAAACAGCCCTTCCTGTCGTAGCCGCGAGTGCATAGATAAAAGGGTGGCGGATGCGGGCGAAGAGAGTCGCGGCGAGACGAGGGGGAAGGAGTGAGGAGAGAGAGAGAGAGAGAGAGAGAGAGAGCCCAGGGCTCTTTCGTGCTGGACAAGCGGCTTAAGGCGGACGTACGAGAACGGATCCTTCGATTCGCGAAAATCCCAGAGCGCGCGCTCCGTTCTCCCGACGGGAAATTGGAGCGATAGTAGGAGGGATCTGCGGCCGGGCTCCGTAAAGGGAAGAAAGGATCCGCGAGTGAGCGAGAGAGAAAGAGAAAGAGAAAACGGCGAAGAGGATCGCGGGCGGGTAGCGGTAAACCTAGCGGCCTCCCCGGGGGATCCACGGCGCGGTTCGCCGGCTACCCCATGTATCTTTCCCGGTGTATTTACGTGTACGGACACGTGAATACCGCAGCTTGAAGGCGCGGCTTGCGCCACGCAAAACGTCCGAAACGCGCCTCCTCCCCCTCCCCCCCTCCGCGTTAAAACCTTCTTTGCGGGCGAGCGCGCGTCCGATCCCTCCGCGTCCCAGAGTACGCTGTTGTGTTCCAACCCCCGCGATCCAAGGGCTGCAACACGGCGGCGGCAGTGGAGGTGCGCTTGCTGTCAAGCGAAAGGAAGAGGAATGGCGGCAGCTTGGCTGCGCGCGCGCGCGAGAGTTCTCTTTGGCAGTATGAATATGAATGATATGACGTTGCCTCTCTCCAAGTTCTCTTCGGTCGCCCCGCAGAGCGTCGGTCATACGTCTGACATTACGGTATCGTGGAGACGCCGACGGAACACGTATATGGTTTCGGGGAGATAATGTCTCGAGGGATACACCGTCGGGTGCCATATCGAGGGTGAAAGTGTACCCTCCGTCCCGGGGGATGGGAGAACGACGCGCGCGATCGGTCCCTCAAAATTTGTTACGTCGGGACTTTGTCACGGCTGCTTGTGGGTCACTTGGTCTCACTTCTAATCAAACTTAAAGTACTATACTGATAATCCTACAACTAGGACTTTAATCAGTAATAACCATACTATAACTAGGATCCTTGTAAGAGATATATGTAAGATATTAATGTTTTGTTTAAACATTTTATTATTTATACAAATAATTTTACACATTTGACTTCATATTCATAATCAGCAATCCAAAAACGTCTATATCTTGTATTCAATTTTATTTCTTAAGCATTTTTGTTGCACTTGTTGATGATAGGAATGAGAAGTTAAAAAACTACACCGAGGGAAAAATTATCTTAAAATCAACAAATATTTTTTTGATCGGTGTCATTAACATATTCACTTAAATCTAAATTCTCTTTATTTAAATCAAATATTGTTTATCTGATTTAAATAAACAATATTTGGTTTAAATAAAGAGAATTTAGATTTAAATAAATATGTTAATAAATATGTTATACTAATATATGTGTGTGTGTGTGTGTACTAAATTAATTATTAATTAATTTATATTATATGCTAAGATAAACTTTTGTATGCAGCAACAAATTTACTAAAGGTAAAGTTTCACTCAGATTTTTAAATTGCATTTACCATGAAACATTGGTTTGAGTAAAGAGTGCAGCCAAGTGTTTATACGTCACTGACCTAGAGAGGGTCAAAGGTCAAAAAGTTTTGGAACAATTTTGAGTTTAAAATAAAGTTTATACTGCGTAGATTATACAAACATGCAAAGTACCAAAGTGGTCGGACTTTTTCGATAACGATGGCCGTGTTCGATAGGTTTTCCTTTTGTCGGAAAATTTGGGCCACGTTTGTTACGAAACGAACGGGACACGGTCACCGCAGCAGCGCATTGTAAATCGCGCGAACGATTGACGTTGAGCGCGGCGAAGGGCCCGTTAAAGCGTATTCCGGCGTACGTATAACGCCGATCGCCGTCGGACGAAGCGAGGGTATCGTTGTAAATCACTCGATCCTCTTTACGAGGACTTCAGGCGATAATTCTTGGGGTGGTCTTCTCTCCGACGGTCTAACCTCCTCCTCTTCGTGGCCACCTCTCTTGGTCTCTCTTGTCCTCCCTTGCGGTCTCTCCTCGCCGGGGCGCTTTCCTACCGACTCCTGTTCACCCTCTGCCCCCTAATCTTTCTCTTTTTTTCTTTCCTTCCATTTATCCATCTATCTATCTTCGTCTCTCGTTCGCGCACCTTCGCCCCGATCGCTCTTTCTTACTCGCGTGAGCGCGCTCGCCTTGTCGAGAGAGCGCCGACGGACGGTAACATCCAGGACTCCGAGCTCTAACTCGACGTAATTCGGTCTCCCGGGCTTTTCGCCGGACAATGGCTAATAATTGTCGACAGTCCGTACAGGAAAACGCCGGGAATAGGCGGCGGTTGAGCGACGCGACTGGGGAAAAACGGGCGAGGAGAAGCGAGGGCGAGGGAGGCGCGTTGCTCGTTGCGAAAACGAAGTTTGCGAAACGGGGACGAATCTCGCGGGTATTGTTATCGCGTCTCCGTGAAACGGAGAGCGTGAATTAAAGAAAGAAGAGAGGAATCGAGGGGACGAGTACCGGCGAGTGCCGGCTATGACCGATTCCGATTTCGACCTAACTTTGCCAACGTAAAGACGACGCCGCAACCACCACCACTCGTGTCAACTCTCAACCCCCTGACCGTCGATATCCCTTCGGGACTCAACGCGGTGATCCAATTTTGAAAATTGACGTTGCTCATTACTGGCATTGTGTACTCTCGCTCGTCGCGGCGTTCCGACAGCGAGGAATACACGTAGATCGAACGTTTCCCCGGCAAGTAATTAATATCCCCGTCATACGATTACTTTCAATTAAACGCGGTGCGCACGTGGTCGACGTATTCGCAGTCGTGTCATGATAATTCTATCGACGCCGTCGGCTTCCGGTGCGGCTCGGCCCGCTTTCTCTTGTCCATGTCTCTCGTCTCGGGTATTACAATAATAAATCGGCCCGCGGCCGAATGGAGGTCATTAATCGTAGAGTGTCGTCTAGAATCGCCCCGGTGCCCTCATCCTCGTCGTCGTCCACCACGACGACGACAACGGCGGAACTTTATGCAGAGCGAGGGAAAGAGAGAGAGAGTCGAGTAGCGCGCGCGACTCGTCGCTCGATTTGTCATAACTTCCGACCGTAAAAGCAAACGAACCGTGTCCCTTCACAATTTCCGTATCAGCTCGTGTACGGCCGTGCTTCTTTTGAGACCGCGAGCTCACGTGACGACGTAAAGCGGCTCTCTCGTTCTCCTGTACGTTACGTAAGACGCGGAAATCAAGCATCGGCGTGGAGAGGAAGAAGCGCCGCAGGGAGAACGACCGCTGTCGTTCCAACGGCGGGGGTTGAATCAAGGCCTGTCGTGTTCCCGTGCGTGCGCGAGACGGAGAAAGAAAAAGAGATAGATCGATCGTCAAATCGTTACGTACGGATCCGTCGCGAGCGAACGGCGCGCGAGTTTCGTCGGGCTGATCGAGAGAAGACCGTAAGAAGGCACGTATAATAAAAGTGTTCGCGTGGCGCACGAGCGCGTTGCACGACCGGAGCTGCAGAGAGTTGTGCCAACTCGGAACACAGTCAATTCGTCGTATAATGATATTCATGTGCGATCCGCGCGATTCACTAAATTGGACGGATTATACGCTTTCGAGACATGCGTCTATATCCGGGCTTACGAGTTCGCGAGAGACGAGCGCAATGCAAAGTGTGCGACATATACTCGCGACATTTTCCAGTGAGTTGACTTCTTCGGTCGTCTACCTCCTATCCGACTAAAAGTTTATCCTGGTCAGATTGATCCCAGTTAGTTATTTGGTTTGTACAAGCTGAACGATGGCGAGCCTTATTGATAATAAGTTTCTAATTATTTTTTATCGTCCCTAATTATTCCCAATCATGAATAATCTTCAAGTAATGAGAACTCAATTGCCACGTTGCGTTACACGATGTATCAGGATCTAATAACATTATTTTGTACCAACAAAGATCATGGGATTCGTTTTTAGTCGTGTGTCTGATAAATGCGAGTGCCACATGAACTACTAATAAGAAACCTTTACAAATCAACTAATAAAGTTGCTGCCAAATTCACGTATATCCGTTTATCTCGATTACGTCTTTGCGAAAGACGCTGGCCCGCGTCGAGGAAAGAAACGAAAGGAAAAAAATGGGAAAGAAACAACGAGTCATTCCTCCTCCTCCTCCTCTTTTTGACGTCGATGTTCTTGTTCCCGTCTATATAAAACGCAAACGCGTAGCGCACGTAACCCGAGCGAATGGACGAGGAACATAAGCGGTACTCGTTTATACGCAACGGGAAGAAGATAAAAAGCGAGAAAAAGGTGGGAAACGAGGGGAGAAAAGTTCGAGACGCCAGCGAGGCCGAGGACGTTAGTGTGGATCATTTTTCAGCGCGAGGCGGTCGAATGAAAGCACGATTCCATCATCTTCTGGGCATGAAAAGCGTTCCGTGATCGCTTTAAAATAAGCTATTCTTCGGGGTTTACATATGGAACGCTTCTCTTCTCTCTCTCTCTCTCTCTCTCTCTCTTCCTCCCTCTGCCTCCTCCTCCTCCTCCTCCTCTCTCTCTCTTTCCCTCTTTTATTTCACGGTCGAGCGCGCCCTGCCGCCGTCGCTCGTGCCCGCATACGTTCCGCACATGGGGGAGGATACGGTACAGGTGTACGTGCGTTGTACCAAACACAGGTGTAACATCGCGAGATGGAGTGCGTGCATGGGTAGTTGTCTGCTGCGCGTTAACCTGAACGCGTTTACATTCACGTCGGTTGCGCGCGCGCGCACAATCCACACGCCTATGTAAATACGTCCGCGTCGTCGTAAAACACCAGCTTTGTTTACGCTCGTCGTCGACGTCGGTGGGCGCCGGCCCACCCTTGTGTTCCCTTCCCTCCCATCAAGCGACGATTTTCTGTTCCGGAGGCGCGTGTTCGGCAACGAAAACGTGTTGGAGCGTGTGGTTAGACGAAGCCACCTGGTGTCGCGCGCGCTCGCGTATAAATCATCGGAGGAGACCCTCTCGACAGTGTTCACGAAACGAATTTCGTCGGAACCGTCGTCGTCGAGGCGGTGAGGGCGAGACGGGCTGATTTTAGTATCTCTCGTGCTTCCGCGCGATTCTGAAATCCGGTATCGTACAAGGAACAACGAAACGCGGGCGCACGTCGGCTTTACAGCGCAGCGACGCACTTCAGAACGACCACGAGGGTCGAGAGGGCACTCGGTGTCTCTTGTCCGCCCGGGTCGTTGACATCGCGTTCCTTGCGCCGCGGAATATTGAATTCTCTCCGGCGTGGCCGCCTGCATCGCGTAGAATGCGAAGGTATCGGTGGCGGAAATCCGGGAAATCGGACCGTTTGAATTTCCGACGCTGTCGAACGCACCTTCTCACGCCGATGTGGATTCTTGCCGGCAACTGGATCGCGAGGCGCTCACTCGCAGTTCACATCGACGTCCAGTCGACCTTGTCTTTTCGGTTGGCGCGCATCGTGTGGGAATGCACACGCGTGCATTCCCTTCGACCCCTTCGAACTCGTGGCAGCGCAATCCCTTCAGGCGACTGCATCGCGACGGTGGCACGAACCTTTTTTCGTATTCTCCGCGGACGACGTTAGATTTTCTCCTGCACTTCGGTGGGATCGATTGCGGCCGAGCGGCCGACGATGTCAATGAACTTGGTTCAACGCATCTTGCGGTTTTTCCGCAAGCCTATGCACGCGAGAAATGTACAATTCCTTTGTTGCGCCGAACAATTCTTCGGCGAGGGAAAAATTCGTCCTCCCCTTCCCCGCTTCGTTGAATCTTGTCTGTCGCTGAACTTTCATCGTCGCTGAACTCTCCGAGGACTCGATTAAAAGATTCGCGAGCTATTTCACACGGTCGAATTCTCTTTTTCACTTTACTCAAGGAGCTTTACGCGCGAATTGTGAAACACGGACTAGCTGTATCGGCGGAAAGCGACAGCGAGGCGACGACAAGGGGGCATGATAGCGCGACGCGAACGATACGCCGACGGTTGACAGGACTGCGATGTTCACAATAGCCTGTGTTCTGGGAGTTGCACATAGAAGATTATAACGAGCTGCCGTTCATGCTCGCCATCTGTGCCACTTTACTCGCCCGCGTCTCTGTGTTCCTCTCTCCTTCACCGTACTTGTCTTTTGCATGTCTTCCTTCCCCTCTCTCCATCTTCCCTCCCCTCTTTCCTTCCTCGCTCCCTCTCTTTTTCGCCCCTCGTTATATTCTGCAATTTTTCAACCCGTGTTCTTCGATCTACGCCCATGATCAAACTCGCTGGCTCGGCTCCTCGTTTTTTATCTCTTTTGCCCTCTATTCCACCGCAAGGATCTTCCTCTGGTTCTTCTTTGATCCTAGTTGATATAATGAAAACGTACCGCCGACGCGCAAGGCGGTCATCTAGCAAGGACGTCAAAGTGAAATGTGGCTCAGAATCGTCGTGATGTTACGCCAGGGCGCGGCGGAATTGGTTATTTCTTTCACGTCTCAGTCGTGCTAACCCTTTGCCGAGAGTAGCCGTTCACGACGACGATGAGAACGACGTATGTCCTGCCGTGGGCTTATGAATATTACAGATTACGGGAACGAGAACTGCACACACGACGACGAATTCGCTCATGTCGCGCGCGATCACCGAACGGTCATCGACTTGGGTACATCCTCCTGTTTAAAAATACAACAGTCGCGACAAAACCGACAGAGACACGCGATCAAGGCACACAGATAACGACAAGTGATTATCGTTGTCGTCCACGCGAGGCTCGACTGTTTCTCTTTCTCCCGAGACCGCGGGCGAGAAGCGACAGTACCAAACGGAAGGAGACCGATTCACAAGGGATATTTCTCCGGGAATTTGCGCGGCTTACGTATTACGTACATAGCTACTTACACGAGGGTGAACGTCGGAGGTGGCACGCGCCGTGTAAATCACCCTCCTCGACGACGTTGCGGCGTCTTCGCGTATCTCTAGGTTACGAGGGTGCCCGTAAACCGGACGACCCTTTGGCACCGTCGCCGTCACTGTGTGATCCCAGCCCCGCTCCCGATACTTACGTAACAAATACGGTGTGAAGCGCGTGACTTTGCACGCGAACGCCGAACTCGTGTACTTGCAAATGCGCCCGTGGCTTCGGGTTACCGTGGATCGTGGCGGAGAATATTCGAATTCTGAGAGAACACGCGCACACGCTCGCTCGCTCGCTCGCTCGCGAACTACGTGCTGACCCCCCTGATATCGGAGAGGAAGCCGCGAGGTATCGATTTATGGAATATGCGCGCGAGAATGTCGCGAGAAGCGTTCACAGACTATTCCGCCTCGCCTTCCACCATTTCTGCATATTTCACACACACTCTCTCTCTCTCTCTCTCTCTCTCTCTCTCTCTCTCTCTCTCTCTCTCTCTCTGTGCCATCTCCGTGTGCCGTGTAGTCGTCGACGATCTCTCTTTCTCTTTTGCGCGCGCGACAACAATGATGGGGACGTTAACGTTAACATTGCGGGCATTCGCGGTGTTCCCCATCTCTTTGTTAATGTTTCTTAGACTGGTGTTGCCAGTAAACATTGGTTAAAGTTAACCAAAGTTCCGGTAACGCGCGCGCGGCAAAGACGACGACTGGAAACGAACGGAGCTCGCTCGCGAAATCAGTTGGATCCACGGAGTTCGCCTTAATTAGCGTTTATGGAACGAGCCCTCGGGACTTATCTTGAAATCCGGACAACCTTAGCACTTTGCACGTGTCATACATATACGTGTAGGTGTGCACGCATGCACAAACACATACCTACGATAGTTCGGCGAAGTAGAGCTAATTACCATATTTTCCGCGTGTGTTTTCTCGTGGTCCTATTTTTATCACGTACTTTTTCCGCGGAACTCTGTTTCCTCTTCAGCCGCTTTCAATCAGTCATAATCCCTGGCGCACGTGAAACCGTTAAAGTATCAGGCCTGTCAATATATGAGTCGGCAATTTTGAAATTTCCGCACGCGGATCGCGCGCGGGAAGCGACAATAATACGCCGCGCTCGGCGGATATTTCATCTTATGGATTTTTTTTTAAATGATTTCTCATCTCCATTTTTCTTTATCCCCTTGCGCCACTATGGTGGCGATATCCCTACAAAAAAGAGAGAAAAAAAGAGAGGGAATCGCTCTGGTCTCGGATGAAGGTCGGATTATAATCGACGATCGCTTGGGTACATGTTACGATGAAAAATGCAGATAGCGTTCCGCTGCCGGCTATTCTGGCTGGCATTACTTTATGTTTTTCTTTCGAGGTTCCTCTCGTCCCTCCGTCTGTCTGTTGGTCCAAGAGAAGCGTCCGAGCTCGCTATTACCGCGTATTACCCTCTTGCGAAAATTCCGTCGGTGGGGCTCGGCAAGAGGGAAAACACTATCGACGGGTCTGCAATTTTCCGCGCCATAGGGCACGAGGCAAGCCACCGTTGGGGGCAGGGTGAGAGAGCGGAACGAAAGAGAGAAAGAGAGAATAGAGGGAGAGACCGAGAGCAAGGGAAGGGGGATGAAGAGAGCAACATGAAGGAGCAGCGACGCGGTATGCTTTCGCACGCGATACCGCCACGGTGATACGGTAGCTCGAAGCAAGGAAAGATGGAACGTCGTTCTTCTCGTCCTTCTTCTGTCTCTTCTCCGTTCCTTTCGTCTCTTTGCTTTACGGCGTGCGTTCGGTCTCTCGGCTTCCATCGCGTCTTTATCGTCGGAGCTTGGGGAGCCGGGGTTGCGGCGGCAAGGAGAAGAGATAAAACCTGGCACCAACGAGATCTCACTCCCTCGCGCGCTACAAGTCCGAGAAGAAAGAGAGAGAAAGAAGGAAGGATGAGAGAGAGAGAGAGAGAGAGGAAAAGATAAAGTGTCTCGAGGAAGAGATAAACCACGGAGGGTCAGCGTACGTGATGAATCCCTGTCCATCGGATCTCGAATCGGAAACGCGACTCCGACCGTGGAAAGGGTACTAATTCGACTCTTCGGTGACGCGTTAACCCGCGTCGATACCGCCGGAAATTCGCTGCGGTTTTCATCGCTGACTGGTTTCGCGTTCATCGCTCTCTCACTCTCCTACCGGCGATATTTCTCGATATAATTCCTCTCGATAATGCACTCATTAACGTAAAGCACATTAGTTATGAGGTCCGAGTAAATAAAGCGTGTGAACAGCAATCGACAGAGAGATGTCGTGGGTCTCTCCGAGTCGAGTTCTCTGTTCTCCGCCGGCTGCGATCGCGCTTCAACTCGAACCCTTTCGACGCAACGAGCCGGCATAATATACGGGGCACAACAGTGAATACGAGCGAGCGGTGACAATGACGTCCGATATTTCTAGCTCGTAAATTCTATTAAACGCCACCCGTGGGGTGCTGAAAGAGAGAATAAGAGCGCGCGCAGGAGGGTAAGCGCGACACAAAGGCGCCGAAACCTCGTCGAACCTCGCGAAGGTTCTTATGATGGGTGCCGCTTATAACGGCGCGCATCGAATTATTCTCTCGAGATTCTCTCTCCAGTTCGTAACAGCAACAACAACAACCACCATCACCACCGCCGCCGTCACCGTCATCTCCACCCCGTCGATGCGGGCACCCCGCGGAGCTATTATTCGCATTGTCCGAGCATTCGGCCGCGCCAGGGCAAAAAGTATCGTCGCCATTAATTTCGCGAGTTTGCCCGTTTCACCACATTCGTGGCGAGTATCCGATACGAACGAATGGTTTTCCGGGTGGCGCGGTGTCTTGCGGAATGCGAGGGATGAAAAATCGTCGGTCCTTGGCGGCTGAATCTCGAGGTGTCTCGAGAATTAAGTTCGTGGGAGATTTTTTCCCGGTGAAAAGTCGATTTGGATTACTGCGTGATTTTAATATCGCAAATTAAAGAATCGCGAAAAGCAAATATCTATACCAACAAAAATATTTTAAAAATATTCTTGGCATGGGTGTACTAATAACGTATATACTTATGCTAATTTATATATATATTCTTACATCGAAAGAGATTTTTTTTTTAATGAGAAAATATATACTTTCTTCATTCTTTTAAATTTTCAGTAAAAGAATTTAGATTTATGCATACATGGTACCCACCGAAAACAAACATAATTTTTTCGTTAAATACTTTTTACTCTCAGTACATTATTATTGTTATTATTATCAAATTCACACACAAGGCGCATAAATTGAGAAACGTTTTATGATAACATATGAGGCGCGTCTGCCATATGTTGAGGGGATACATTACTTTTTCAGACCAAAAATGGAGTAATATTTGGGAATTTACAGAAAATTACTAAGTGTAAATATTAGAATTTTATATATTTATAAAATAAAAATAATTTTCTTGATTGGATTATTTTATTATATTATTTTTATTATTGCATTATTTTTAATGTAAATTTATTATTTAATTATATATATTATATATATATAATTTATATAAATTTATATTATTATATAATATTATTATATAATATTATATAATATTATTATATATATTATTATATAATATTATATAATATTATTATTATATAATATTAATATATATATATATATATATATATATATAATTCAAATATATTATGTAGTAGTTTTCTTTAAATAAATTTCCGAGTATTGTTTATTTTGTCTGAAAAAAAGTAATTTGTCCTCTTAAGGGGATTTTTTGCTGAAGCTGAAAACTTTACCGACACTGACATTTTTCTGCAAAGTTTACGTCGTATTGGTTACACAGAATTACAAATGTATCTAAAAAATGAAAATACGTGCAAAAATAAATAGGAGCATTGCTCGATATGTGACGAAAACGAACAAAACATTTTAAATCTAAAATCTCAAGCTGTCAGTTAACGTAATATTTGGTTTGTACATACCGAAAGTGTGGATGCTCCAAATAGAAAAATTTTGAAGAACGTTGCTCTACTTTCGCATTTGCATTTAGAAGCTTAAGAATATCGGAAAAGTTTGCTGAAAGATTTCTACACATGTATGGTTTCCGTTGAATATTATAAAACAAAGCAACACATTTATGTAAGTTCTGTATATATAAGAATATGAAATGAATAGCGTGATTATGTTAGTGACGATCGTCTCTGCATTATCGACATTGTTCGAGTTCGTGATCGATTCCAGCATTCTTTTACTGACGTTTAACAGCCTTCGTTAGTAGCGATCTCTTTAGAGCGGACGATCTACACAATCGGGGTTAGGTCGATCGAGGAACAAGACGTGCTAAAGAGAAAAGGCTCCGTAGCTTCGGCGGAGCTACCCTCTCGTGGTAGGCGTCGGCGCGTCGAATTTCGAGTATGCCAATTATTAACTCTCGCTCGCGACAAAGAAACCCGGTCGTAAATTAAAATCGCATTTACACCCATAGCTAACGCACGCACGTGCTACGGCGATTTTATTAAAGGACGCTCGCGTGAATTTCCGTTCGCGGCAGCTGTGGCGGTTCGTAGCTGCGGATTGTAAACGCTTTCACGCACCATCGACACGTGGGAAACGACGCGAATGAATAAATCGAACGAGCCGCGGCACGCGGCGCGTCGCTGTAGGTCGCGCGAACGCGGTGACACGTGCGCGCGATGTTAATAATTATTATGTCGCGCATATAATTACTTTGTTACATATTTAATGCTTACGGACGATAATTTGCTGCGTCGGTCGCTCGGGACGCCGCGCTGACGACGCGCTTGATTCACGCGCGCCTGGCTGCGTAAAGCTGTCCTTACCTCGCCCTCCTTCTTATCGTAGTAATCGTTAACGTCGCTACTCCATTTTAACGTAACTGCGCAACGAGCTGAAAGAACGAAAGAAAGGGAAGAAAAAAAAAGGAAATCCACGGGTGATAATTAATTTCTCCCTCTCGATGAGCGAGCGAGCGAGAGCGAGCAAGAGCACCCGCGAGGAAAGAAAGATCACGTCTGTACGTTGCCATCAAAAAGAGAGAGAGGGAAAAAGAAGCAGGAATAAAGAGGCTGTTTGTTTGTACAAGAGGAACGCCGGGTGGTAAAGTATCTACGAGCTCTCGGCAGGGGTTTAAGAGGTGACCCGTAATGGTCGGTGGTTAACGCCGACAGAGTGGCAGGAGCAACACCATTGTCCATGGTCCCACGGGGGTGACCAGCCAGCCAGCCAGCCAGTCGACCGACCGACCGACCAACCGAACGACCGTCCAGTTGGCCGGCCAGGCCATCGTCGACAGTTGGCGAGCCGCTCTCTCGTCCGAAATTACACCGTCCGTGTCGAGCCGTGTCCCCTTTTGGCGGAACATTCGGTGCTACAACCCTCGCCGCGGTGTCTTTCGACGACAGGAGCCGTCGTAAAAAGGTGACAAACCGTATGTGCCGTGGCTATCGATTATCGGGAACGACGCGACGCGCGTATCGCGTCTGTCCGATGTACCCAGCTCGTCGATATCGGCGCGCAGATGATCGCCAACGGAAATGACGGCGGATGATACCCGCCGTCTCGTGTTACTGATGGCTCATCAATTTTCTGCACTCGCCAGCGCACGCGCGACGTATTCAGTCGGGAACAATTATGAATATCGAAGGCAACCATTAGATTAGAAGTAATAACGCACTGCCTTCCATTGAGTTTTAATCGGATCCTGCGGGAGCTCCATTCTCACGCAGTCGCCGGGCTCACGTGAAGCTTATTATTCGCGTTCGCGAGCGGCGTTTTCACGGGTTCATCAGCGCGTACCACGCATCCCCGTCGGCACACGCCGTGTAAACGCAAAGTGACGTTGTTAAGAATCGATTCGCGCGTTCGCGTTGCGGCGGCTGTTGCTGCTGCTGCTGCTGCTGTTGTTGTTGCTGATCACACAAGTCCGTTCGCGCGTCACGAACAACGCGAAATCAAAAGCTGCTCTGTGAACGGTCGGGATACGGCCGCATCTGCGATGGTGTTAACAAGCTTCTGCAAAGCCGAGCATAGCAGCCGGGTTCATACAGGCTGTGGAGGCACATAGGGTGTATAGCGGCGAATATACCACCGTCGCCACCGCCGCCGCCGTCGCCGCCGCCGCCGCCGTCGCCGCCGCCGTGCGCGAGTTGTGCGTAACGAGTTTGACGCTCCGCCTCCTCTTGTACCAAACTCAGCTCGTTAAACCGATAGCAGCCGGGAAAGTTAATTTGCGCATTACTTAGGGGAGATATTACGAAATTAATGACGCTATTATCTGAGGATACAGTTACGCTTGATAACACTATCCGTTTCGCGGCGTTCCGATCGCTCAAAAGCCGCGCGTCCTCTTCTCGCCTCTCATCAGGCCATTTCGCGCCTGGAGCTGTTAATAGCGCGGGAAATACCGTAGATTTAAAGTGAAATTATCAATTGCCGAACAGTGCCTAATTCTGGACATTCTTATTGTTTTAGTCTTCAAATGTGAATATTTTAACTTATATAGAGATATGTATATATATATATATATATATATATATATATATATATATATATATATATATATA
>NW_022639535.1:274596-296439 GCF_010583005.1 Odontomachus brunneus
TATATATATATATATATATATATATATATATATATATATATATATATATATATAAATTTAAATATTCGCATATTGTGTTCAATCCAACACTCACGACTGTGTGCGGAGCATAACGAGCTGCTGCTCGCAGTCAAATTTCCGTGCTGACGAGCATATAAACGGAAACGAGCGACAGCTCAGTCTTCACATGACTCAATACCAAATGTGGCATTCAGTTGTTCTCGTGCGGAAATAAGTGCGGGAATGTCGAAATAACAATACACGATTATCAGAACGGATTGTAAGTGCTTTATTAAAGAATAATTTTCTCGTTTCTTGCAAAGTTGTAATTGGTACTTGTCGTGATATGTCGACTCGGCATATATCTTTTGTACTTACTATTGCTACATCGACTCACTCAAGTAGTAATAGGATCGAGTGGTCGGGATTTATTAGTCGGGAATTAGAAATGCAGTGGTAATTCGAGAGGCAGACGGCGCGTCATCAGACAGTAATAAATGCTGACGGGATCTCTTTCGTCACCTGGGATTAAAATTGAAACGAGAAGCGACGACGAGCAGGGACTCGGTCGATCCGGATGTGTAGATGAGGCGAACCGAAACGATCCCCACCGAATAATTAAAACGTTAGAACGCGACCAAGTCTCGTGAGCCAATTTCACGGAATCCTCTGTGCTGGCCGGTTACAATGGCGTCAACTCTTTGATGTCTTTCACTCGCGATCTCTCTCTCTCTCTCTCTCTCTTTCTCTCTCGTTTTTCTTTTCTTTTTTCCGTTTGCTTCTTATTTCGCTTTGTCAAGAACACGATTGCACTGAAATAGAGAGCGACACGACGTCCTCTCGCGTCCGAATCTCGCATCCTTTCTTTCCAACATTTCTTTTGTCCTGAGACACGTTCTCTCCCTCCTCTCTCTTTTTTCCTCTCTTATTTTCGACAGGTCGAACTGCTGCGCTAATTAGAGAACACGAATGTTCGCGTTCGCGCGCGTTCAATGAATCCCTCCGAGCAGAGGAGGTGAGAGACTCAGATCCTTCTTTATTTTTACTAACGAAGCCGCGAGACCTCCGGGCGATACATCACACGGCCAGGCGAAAAGGAAGTTCCTCTTTGCTGATGTAGCAAAAAACTACCAAACAAACGCTAAGTGAAAATGTCGACGCTCAAGGCGCGTGATTGCGTGAATTCTCGCGTTATCGTTGCGGATAACCATGTACCATTTTCCCAGTTGCCCCGAGTGGGTTGTAGACGCGTACGGCGTGAAATCATTCGCACTCAACACCGGCAAGATTCTTCGTTCAACGTATAACACGTTTTTCACGGACGTTTTCGCGTCGTAGATCTCGCGCAAACAAATACATAAATTCCAACCTACGTGCCAATTCGCATTTGTCATTAGATTCAGCGGTAAGCGCGCGAGGCTCTGCAATCATGTTCGCCATTCCTCTATCCGCGGCTCTTCGTTGGCCACTTCGTTGTCGACGCTGTCAACGCAGCCGATTCAATTAACGAGCGAAATATGCCGGTAATAAAGTCGTTAATACCGGCGAACGATGACACACTCCATGTGCGTCCACGCGTTTCACACACGCGGCTCGTGTGTTCCAGCGATCATGACCGGGTGAGACGAGAGAATCGAATCGCGAGACAACCGTCGACAAAGCTGTTGTTGACCGCCGCGGTAATATTGCTCCTTCGGCGATATGCACTCGTGGAACCGATTATTCGCGCGGGATTGCAACCTCCGTCGCATCGTCCGCCGTTGCGGCACCCGAGCTTGCCGCGCCTGGCCGAGCCCTCGAGCATTTTCCCGTCGGCATTAATCGAAATCCAATAACTTCGTTAGCCTAGGCACGTATCGGTTCGTATTGAACTCCGTGCCGTGACCTTCGGCCGCGTCGCGCCCCTGCATCACACTGTACTCACACGCGAGTGGATTCTCTTCCCTCGGACGAAGCTGTGAGACGGTACGAAAGAGAGAGATAGAGAAAGAGAGAAGGAGAGAGAAAGAGAAAACCCTAGAGACACGGCGGTGTCTCACGCCAAGTTCCGCCATGTCGTCATACGTGAATTCAGGATCACGAAGTTGTCACCTATCGTCGACCCTTATCATGACGTTCAACGAGCGGAGAGATACTCCTGCGGATGCGCCAAGAGAGACGCCACGAGATATTTAGATAAGAAGGGATGCAAAGAGCGCGTCGGAAGTTTTTATCGCGCCGAGTTTCGCCTCGTCCATTGAAAATTTCCGCGCCATTCTCCGAGATGCGCGACATCGATCTCATCGGGAACTGCGGGAGAAGAGAGGGGGATAAATTAAATCTTTCATCGATAATACGTCTAAATATGACGGTATTTTCCCGTCGAGCGAGACGGCGACGGAGGCGGCAATCTATCGCACAAAGAAGCTTATTTGACGATTGATCGCGCGAGCGAGTTGGCAAGTGCGCGCGAGTATCGGCGACGCCGAGCGTGTTATATCGCGGATCGCGGAGAGAGACTCGACTATTAGAATTCCCGATATAATTCCCGGACGAAATCATTCTCGGAGATTATGGGATTACACGAGCTCGGCTGCATACGAGAACACGGCTGCGCTGTATATTGAACACGCTCGAGAATTAATACCGATGGCATCTGCGACGATAGTGAGGGCGTGAGCGATAACAATAATAATAAAGTATCGTAAAATATCATGAAATATCGTCAAATAACGTGAAATTTTGATGAAGAGAGCGAGAAGTAGCAGAAAGAAAGTAGAGATGTTAGAGTTTGAGTTAGACCCATAATATATATATGTTTTAAGCCTGTAATATACAGGATGTCTCACACTCTCCTCCGGGCATTTTGTGGGGACGTAGAATGGGTTGATGTGAATATAAATATCCCAAACCGTTTTGCGATATTCGCAATAATTATCGAGATATTAATTGTAGAAAATTTGTAAATTATCATGCAGAATATGGTAAACGAGTTATAATAGCGACGACTGCCGTCGTGTACTTATACTTTAGGTCAAATTGAACAAAAAAGTCCTCTATCATTTTCCAAATAATCACATAGATTTTTAATTATTAATTAAAGAAGATTATTGCACGATTTTGCGTGATAATGCACTCATCTTCTTTAATTAATAATTAAAAATCTATGTGATTATTTGCAAAATGGTAGAGGACTTTTTTGTTCAATTTGACCTAAAGTATAAGTACGCGACGGCAGTCGTCGATATTATAACTCATTTACCATATCCTGCATGATTATTCACAAATTTTCTACAATTATCTCGATAATTATTGCGAATATCGCAAATCGATATAGAACTTTTATGTTCACATCAACCCATTCTACGTCCCCACAAAATGCCCGGAGGAGAGTGTGAGACACCCTGTATATATATATTTATATATCCATATCCATATTAAGTATATACTCATATATGTTCAGACCCAAAATATATTCCTATATTATATTATATTATAATAAGCGTATAACAAAGAATATATATACAAGAGTAAATATCTTCGCGATGAGTTATTGCGCCAATATAAGATTAGAGTTACGTTTTACTTGTATATATGAAACATAAAACGCGTACAAGAATGAAAGAGAGAAAAAGAGAGATAGATCGCTCGATCGGATGCGGCATGTCAGTATCGCGCACGATAGTTCACCCTTTTGAGGGTAACTTTTAATGCGACTCCCCAACATATCGATCATAGCGAGACGTGACCTTTCGCCGCGATAAACAATTCCAGTTACATGGTATAAATGGACGCGGGGATGCGCAGATACGTCACGATAAACGATTCCTAACGATCCTCACGTTTGCCGGCGCTGCACTCACAGGAGCTCACCGGGCGCACATTCGCGGAATTACCAACGAGAGCGTGCTATTAGCAGCTAGGACGCCATTACGGTCGTCGTAGTGAATCGATTTCAATTCCCGATACCGCTACCTGCAGGCAGTTGGAAACCGATTCTAGTTCTCTGGTCGAATAGTACGGTCCCTGGTGGTTAACCGGGAAATCGATGAGGATAGCGATAACGGTCTCGAAGGAGTTGGATGCCACGGCGCACCGCGCTTTGTACTTTTGCCGATCTCGCCCGCCTCTCGGGCAGGTTGAACGCGCTCGTCGATAGCCGACGCCCGCTCGCGAGGAAGGTGAGAACGCGCTCACTCGCTCGCGAAATGCGGGCCCGGCTATTTCGCGTCGCGGCCGGCAAAAACAATCACGCCGCGCATTCGGTGAACAATGGACGGACGCGATATCCGTACAGTGAAAAAATTAGATAACTCGATAAACAGGCGGACGAAGTTTCCAAATTTTTGCAAATTTTTGCAAATAGCACGTCCCCTCTTGCACCTGTCTCGCGGCAGACGCTTTCGGCATCGCGATTCCGCAGATCTAGAATATATCTTCGTCTTTAGAGCCACAGAATTCGAAGCGTCACACTTTTATCGGGTCAGGTCGTTCGCGGCGCGGGAACGCTCGCGTGGAACGAAATGGAAATGAACGGCGTTTCGCAGAGAAGTCTTACTCGAATAACTACCGTCGTTACGACGACTACGGAGGCGACGATTGCGCTCAACGGCGTCGCGTCGGCCATCACGCAGATAGAAAATATCGTCGCGGCAGCTGCGGAATTCTCCTGGTCCCGGTGCCCCGATAAAATTGGAACGTATTCAGATTCAGATGAGCCTCGGCCGCACAGGGTAGTAGACTCTAGCGAGGGAGTGAGTGTGTGTGAGAGAAAGAGAGAGAGAGAGAGAGAGAGAGAAGGAGAGAGAAAGAGAAAGCAGGAGAGGGTGGATATCGAAATTCAGAGAATATTACGAAGTACAAAAAGAAAGGGAGAAAGGCACGATCGAGCGCGAAGAGAGCGCCCGGTGGACGCACACGAGGGGGTGAGCGAGGTCGCAACGCGGAAGGAGAATAAAAAAAGGGGCAATGGCGGGCGAAGGGAGTAGGGTAAAGGGGGTTAGGGATCGATGGTACGGAAAAGATGGACCGCAAAAATGGAAGGAGACGAAACGCGTAAGCGCGACCGTGCCGCTGCCACTGTCGTTGCATCCCCTTGTATATACGTATGCGTTTATCCTCCTTCACCGCCTCTACCGCCACCGTATATAGGAAATATACGACGCGGCCCACACACACCGGCTGTGTATGTTTTATGCCGCGCGCCACTGTTCTCTCTCTCTTCCTCTCGCTCTGTCCCACCGCCGTTTTCTCTCGCTCTCGCATGATTTATGACACCCGGCGCGCGCCCGCGCGAAAACACCGTCTCCACGCAAACACACGTGTATACACACGCCGCCGTTGCAGGCCGCCGACGACAATCGCGCGTGGACGATGCGATCGAGTGGTGATGAGAAAACGGCCCCGCCACGTTTACGCAAACTGAGATTTTCCGCCGAACGTTCCGGCGATGAACTTCATTTTGAGTATCCAAATGATATTGAAACTTTTTGGTCGTGAATTTAGGTCAGTGGCCTATATTCGCACTTGATCGTACTTTTTATTTCATTAGCAATTATATTATAATTTTAATATAGCCTAGCCTTATTTAAAAAAACACTGTAAAAAGAATTAATTTTAATGGAATTTCTACTACAATATTTTTCCCGGGTAATACAACAAACAAATATATACACCGCGTACTATATTTATTTATCTTTGGTAATTGAAACTTTAGTCAATCATTGAAATAGAGTAAATTATTGAAATCACGGGAAATTATTGAAATTAGATAATCAGTGAAAATGATCGTGACAGCCAATTTGATACAGAGTTTCGCGAGAGCGACGGCGAACGCGCGCTGCTTTTTCGCGTCTGACCCCAGCGCGGATTTTTCTCCTTCGGTTTCGGCCGGGTCGATGACCACGAGAAGCGAACCACAAGAGCGTCATTTACCTCGCCGGTTCCGAGAAGAAGGAGGGGGGCACCGTGTGTCGGCGGTTTACCGTGAAAGGTGTGCGTCGGGCGTCTGTAAAGTGTCCGTTTAGGAGGAAATTTTAAGTGGCTGCCGCCGTGGACTTGGCGGCGCGCATAATTCCCGTATGGATCAAGTCGGATTTGTCGTCGGCCTACATACACGCACACATCCCGCGACACACGACTCTCACCCTCGTAATTACCGTATTTGTGTCAATGTTTTTTTTTCTCCCGTTTCCTCTTGCTTGTGTCGTTTACTTGCGGCACATACATCACCGAGAATTTGCGGTCTCTCGCGTCTTTGCGGTGAAAATGAAAATTGGATTTCACAGAGGATCTTGTCACATGTAACAGGCTATTTCTTCTTATGTTGCAAGTGGTTACCCATCGTCCTTTTGTTAAGATTTAAGAGAGAATTTTTCCTCTTTCAGTTTCTTTGTTATTATCTTTTATTAGCGTTGGAAGTTTTAATAGGATTTGGATATTTTAAATAAGTGAAAGAGAAGGAATTGTAAGAAGCTCATTTCCGACTACCACTGTATCTTGTGCCCCGCATCCGCCCTAGAACCAAACTCCTGATTGTCATCGTGGTCAGGAGCTCAATGGTGCCACTCGAAAGTACGAGTCGATCGGAAATGCGGCATTAATTAATGATCGTACGTTAACCGTCAACGGTCATCGAATGTCATTAGCGACATTCTCGATACGTACCGCGCGTGCAACCGTCCGGATAATTTGATCAGTTGATAATTTGACCACCTCGAAGGTCTGGCATATTTTGAGAGCGTTGATTATCGCGCGATTTTTCGGTTACGTCGTTGTTAGTTAATCGTATCTGTCCGATCGAATCGTACTCACGTTTGTATCATGGAACAACCAGATGCAGGAAGTCCGGACTGGTGCTGGATTAATACTGAATATTTCCATCTTGATTTTTAGATACAAATATTTAAACTTTTCATGTAGAATATATGTATGCACTGTAAAAACTGATGTGTTAAATTTAACATATTTCATGTGTCCCAAATCATCCACACTCATTTATATGTAAATTTAACACACAACATATCTGGTAAAAAATAACACGCATAATATGTACAAAATTAACATAAGAATTTAACACTGAATACCGCTAATTGAATACCGTTAGGAATCGCAGGTGTTAAATTGACATATTTGATATGTTACAAACATGTCAATTTAACGTTTTCATTTCATCAAAACCGTAGATTAGTATTTCTCTCAAATATTAAAGTAACGTTTTATTTTAGTTAATTTCACATTATACATATGTCAATTTAACACAAACCATGATTCCTGATGGTATTCAAGTATTAAATTCTTGTGTTAATTTTTTACATATTATGCGTGTTATTTTTTACCACATATGTTTTGTGTTAAATTTACACATAAATGAGGGTGGATGATTTGGGACACATGAAATGTTAAATTAAATTAAATTAAATTAAATTAAACACACCAGTTTTTACAGTGTGTATATTCTACATTGAAAAGGTTTAAATATTCGTACTTAAAGACTCCAAAACAATAAAATTGTCTAGAATAAGGTATTAGTGTTATTAGCATCCAAGCATTGGTACTTTTAGATTAAGTCACCATTTGCAGCATCCAGATAGAACAATAGCCTATACAATGGAGCATCTCTATTGATCCTTAAGTGGGATCTTTAAGTGGGACGGAACTTGCAGGATCAATCCAGAAAGCCCAGAGAGTTCAAATTTCGACTCTCCCTCCGACTGCCGTAGCGCAATCATCTCCATGTAATTACTGTAGTTTGCACACGAGTGCAGATATTCGCGCGAGAGTACGTCTGTAAAATAGACGCGAAAATATGTATTACGGAAAGGACAATTATCCCAATTGGAATCTGCCAGACAATAGTGGAACGTTCGCGCGATTCGCCGCAGCGACGGATCAACAATTTGTAATTTGAGCACTTGTTCGCCGTGAGAATTATTCGCGATCCATAATTTCGATAGCCCCGTGCGAATCGCGTCCGCCCCCCTCCCCCGAAATCACATTGTTTCACGAATTGTTCGTGCGCGAACGATACTCTCTAGGTGGAATTGTAGCAGCGCGTATAGCGCGAAGCGATAGCTTTTGTTGAGCAAAACGATGATGATCTCACGGATTGATTGCAATCGATGCGAGAGCGCATTGTCGGCGTATTTTCCATTCGATATTACCTATCTGGCGACGACGGCGGCGGCGTCGTATATTAGATACATTCCGACCAGTTGTCGGATTAATGATCGCGATTAATGGTGAACATAAAATGAGCTGTCGCGTCAGCGAGAATGATTTTTAGTCTAGTCGCTACGCGTAGCGCGTCTCCGTCGAAAATAGCCGTCGACGCAGAATTCTTACGTGACGAACAATGATCCTAATGACATCCGTTAAACATTAACATACGTTTCAGAAGAGTTTCTCTTGAATTTACCACAATGGAGAAACTCACAAGATCGACTTGATTCTCTGAGAGAAACGACAAGACGCTCGCGCGACAGATGTAACTTTACAATGTTTCATCGTTTAATTTTCATTCCGTTTTATTTTTTCTTTTAATTAACGCAATGAGATCGGCCGCGAGACCGAGATAATTGAGTTTGCGTAATTTCGACATGTCGCTTTCTTTGTCTCTCTTTGTCGCGCTCCGTGCTGTGTTTAAATGAAATTCGCGGACTTCCTTCAGTTTCTTCACGCTTGCGACGCTCATGTACGCGTATTATTGAAAGGCGGTGGACGCATGAAGTGGAGAAAAGAAAGAGAGATGACAAAGAAAGGTATCCTATAGATGGATCCTTCTTTATGTGGGAAATGGATCTCAAGGAAGAACCGATAAATCTTCCTGTCGGTCAGAACGACGGCCGGATCGTTTATCTGGATTTAATCGGACCGAACACCTGGCATGCTCGAATCCACGATATTTTAATTTTGTCTTTCAGGTTTTACTGTCTTCGAGACGCTTGATTTATAAATCGCGTCTTTCAGAGATATTCGTTTTTCAAATCTATAATTAGGGAATCGATTAGTGTATTTCAAATTTCGCGGCTAATAAGATTGAATAGCTTTTATACGTAGAAATTTATCTTGATCAAAATAGATCTTCATTAGTTATTTAGTACAAGGTGACCGGATCTTAATTCGTAATAATCATTATTAACAAGATACTGCTTGCCACACTGCATTACATAATTTATCAGAGTGCGATATTTGTATAAACCAGATTAATTTTCTATTTTTTCCTGAAATCGCGTTTCGCAAGTATATTTAATTGACGCTGAATTCTCTCTCTCTCTCTCTCTCTCTCTCTCTCTCTCTCTATATATATATATATATATATATATATATATATATATCTCCCGCTCTCGTTTTCTTTCTCTCGCCAATTATTTGCTATCGATTGTTTTTATTGAATTGTTGACGCGTGTTATGTACAGTATAACTGATTCGTTCATTATTACGCGCTGATGCACGTCTCCTGCGAGCGCTACGAAATATTACAAATGAATATTCGGTTGATTCGACCGGAACGGCTAAAGATATTCCAATAAGCTGCCGTCGTGTCGGTTCTGGATTAAGCCTCATTCAATATCTTCCGTCTGTCGAATTCCGATAATCCCGACCGGCGAGATCATGTCGATTTCGAGTGTCGCGTACGATATACAGCGTCCATGGAGATGTTCCTCTGACCGTCGTTTAAACTGCCGAGAAAGCAACTATCGCGTTCATTGGGTAGTTGGTTGAACGATCGATCGATTTTACGACGCATACACACTCACACTTCGCTAGTAAATAGATCTTATGAATAACAAAAAAGGATACGAGGATCCTCGTGGCAAAGGATAAGATGAGAAGGAGGAGAAGCAAAATAGCAGTAGCAGTAGATAAAATGATCGGATCGTGTGTAAGCTCGACGCGCGGAGTGACGTGAGAATCATTTGTCTGGATTAAGTCTCTCTGACGAGGAGTTCTAACCCCTTTTTACCGGCGCACACCTTCTTCATGCCCTCCCATTATGCGTATTACCGTTTCTTATCGTCTCGTGGTCGCGTGCATATGCACACTTGGCGTCACGGAAACGACCGACTTGCGAAAGGACTCGACTCGCTCGTAACCGAGAGTTTTTGCCGAATTTCTCGAGGATGTGCGTAATGTGCCGTGAAATTCACACGGTATCCTCTCTCTCTCTCTCTCTCTCTCTCTCTCTCTCTCTCTCTCTCTCTCTCTCTCTCTCTCTCTCTCTCTCTCTCTCTCTCTCTCTCTCTCTCTCTCTCTCTCTCTCTCTCTCTCTCTCTCTCTCTCTCTCTCTCTCTCTCTCTCTCTCTCTCTCTCTCTCTCTCTCTCTCTCTCTCTCTCTCTCTCTCTCTCTCTCTCTCTCTCTCTCTCTCTCTCTCTCTCTCTCTCTCTCTCTCTCTCTCTCTCTCTCTCTCTCTCTCTCTCTCTCTCTCTCTCTCTCTCTCTCTCTCTCTCTCTCTCTCTCTCTCTCTCTCTCTCTCTCTCTCTCTCTCTCTCTCTCTCTCTCTCTCTCTCTCTCTCTCTCTCTCTCTCTCTCTCTCTCTCTCTCTCTCTCTCTCTCTCTCTCTCTCTCTCTCTCTCTCTCTCTCTCTCTCTCTCTCTCTCTCTCTCTCTCTCTCTCTCTCTCTCTCTCTCTCTCTCTCTCTCTCTCTCTCTCTCTCTCTCTCTCTCTCTCTCTCTCTCTCTCTCTCTCTCTCTCTCTCTCTCTCTCTCTCTCTCTCTCTCTCTCTCTCTCTCTCTCTCTCTCTCTCTCTCTCTCTCTCTCTCTCTCTCTCTCTCTCTCTCTCTCTCTCTCTCTCTCTCTCTCTCTCTCTCTCTCTCTCTCTCTCTCTCTCTCTCTCTCTCTCTCTCTCTCTCTCTCTCTCTCTCTCTCTCTCTCTCTCTCTCTCTCTCTCTCTCTCTCTCTCTCTCTCTCTCTCTCTCTCTCTCTCTCTCTCTCTCTCTCTCTCTCTCTCTCTCTCTCTCTCTCTCTCTCTCTCTCTCTCTCTCTCTCTCTCTCTCTCTCTCTCTCTCTCTCTCTCTCTCTCTCTCTCTCTCTCTCTCTCTCTCTCTCTCTCTCTCTCTCTCTCTCTCTCTCTCTCTCTCTCTCTCTCTCTCTCTCTCTCTCTCTCTCTCTCTCTCTCTCTCTCTCTCTCTCTCTCTCTCTCTCTCTCTCTCTCTCTCTCTCTCTCTCTCTCTCTCTCTCTCTCTCTCTCTCTCTCTCTCTCTCTCTCTCTCTCTCTCTCTCTCTCTCTCTCTCTCTCTCTCTCTCTCTCTCTCTCTCTCTCTCTCTCTCTCTCTCTCTCTCTCTCTCTCTCTCTCTCTCTCTCTCTCTCTCTCTCTCTCTCTCTCTCTCTCTCTCTCTCTCTCTCTCTCTCTCTCTCTCTCTCTCTCTCTCTCTCTCTCTCTCTATATATATATATATATATAGAGAGAGAGAGAGAGAGAGAGAGAGAGAGAGAGAGAGAGAGTATTTGCATATATGTGCCAGTCTACAGTTGCATCCAAGAACACACACAGAAAGTCACACGTATTCGTACATGCACCCTGTGCGGAGAATCCGAGTCGAGAGCAAGAGAGTGCTCCGCCGTGTAGCCTCCCAAGGCGAGGCTATGCTAATTCATATGAATATGCATCGATGACTCGAGGAGACCCGCGCCGCGCGCCGCCGCGAAAATAATTCCGCGGATTTATCGACTCGGAATCTCGGCGAAGCCGAGAGGCTTTCTGAGGCCGTAAGCCGACGCGCGTGCAATGTGTGCTAACGCCAACGTCACCACTACACCGCTACCGGCATCCAGGGATGTTTTCTCGTCGATGCATTTTGTTTCTCGCGTTGTTCGATACGGTGTGTACACGGGCAAAAGAATCTCAGATCGTGCAACTGAATAGGAATCAGATGAAAATTTGGCGAAGTGAAGTGATATCTCTGTTATCGCGATTGAAAATTTGTCTGAACATTCAGCAGTGTTCAACAGTAAATATGAATATTTGAACGTCCAATGTAGAATATATAATTTACATGTATATAATTTACATGTATATAAGAAGAGAAGGCGGTAACATAAAACAGGGTAGTAAACGATCACTAAGGACGGGATATTCCGGGCCGTCATACTTCTTCCGGTCGTTAAGTCACCGTTCCATTACGAACAATATGCAGCTAGAATATTGTAAGTCAACCGCCACCGTGGCATAATTCGCGAAGAGTTTTAGTCTTATGTAAGAAGAAGTTTCCGTGAGGCTCGCGTGGTTACACTGCTCGCTTACTTCACGGCGACTCAGCGTAATTTGCTCAACGTATTACCAATATTAGCTCACCGCACAAAGACGCGCACATAATTCGCCTCGTGAAATGGCCTCCCTTTAGAGGCGACCGAGCGAGAAGTGCGAGGCGTGACAAGTTAAGCATACTCTCCGTTCTCATGAAAGAGGCCCGGGGAATTCAACGAGTCTGGGTCTCTCGCCTTGCGGGGAAAACGCTCCTTTTCCTTCGACGTCACGCGCGGCGACGGAAAATTCATCGACGCGATTCGACTCGCGTTCGTCGCGACCGCCTCACGACGGACATTACACACGACAGCAATTAATTTGCGCGGCGCCGGTAACACGAGGGCAATGCGTCGGCCGCGGTTTCATGGCTATTAGCCGAGGAAGCACGCACCGCGTGCGCACACGTACACGCATATATCTCGGTGCGATCCGATCTGATTATCGCAGGATGTCCGAAACAAGCAGCCGTGAAAGTGCGGATCGGCTCGGACGGACGAGAGCGGACTCGATGACGGACCGGTGCACGAGAGATGCGAGGACCGACCTGATGAACGCGGTGGTAGGACGACGGGGTAAGAGACACGGAGGAAGGGGTTTTGGGATGTTGTCGAACAGCAGCAAACCCTTGCTTGCGTGACGATCGATTTCGTGTCCCGTGCTCGCCGCTCGCCGATTTTATCAGCGGCTCGGCTCGGCGATCAGCGCGCGATGTGCTAACGCTGTGCTCGCGAAATCACACACTGACACATATACACGCGCATACACACGTCCGTTGTAATCATCAAAGTTCGCATCGAGTCGAGAGCGACGGCTGGTCGGCATGTGAGACAAGGTTTAGCCGAAGAGCGTCTACCGGCGAAATTACCTCGGAAATTGGCCTTCTCTTCGATTAATCGCTTTGATTCCGGCCGCGTGAAAGCGCGCCGTGCGTCGCAATGCCCTTTGACACATGCATCATAATAAGTGATTTGCTTGTTCGGATTTTCGAAAGATATCCACGGTATTATTTGCTACATATACGCTTCGATCCTTTCGCGGACTTGAGAATTCACCGGATCCTTCGTAGTGCGTCGTCGCGCAACCTATCTCCGTGATCTCGTCGCTCGTTAACTTTCAGCGAGCGGAACGTCTCGTACATGTGTTCGCGTCGTTAATTATGAATTAATTAATTATAAATTAGCAAACTAAGAGGCGCGCGCGTAGCACACGTGGCGTTTCATCTCCCTATTAAGGGCGCGCGCGCGCTCGTGCGCTCGCATCCGCAACTTTTTACGCACAAGGTCGCGAGGGTGAGTAGAGTAAACGAGGGTTTACGAGCGCTGATGATCGTCCGACGTGAACCCCGGCGATTCCATGAGCGAGAGCCCCCACGAAGGCTTAAAAAGTTTCTCCAGCCGCCACACGTCGGAGCGCACCAACGCGCGCCCGCCCACACACTTCGCGAATAAATACTGATAACTCGTTGGGGGTGGTGGCGGCGGCGGCCGTCCGTGGTCTGGGGAAATACGAACGCAGCAACGGCGCGGCAGCCGGATATTGCTTTTTCAGAGTTTTTCGTCCGTTATAATCCGTTAGAAGTTCTTAATATCGGACGAGCCGCCTCTTTTTCTCTCCTTTTTCTCTCTCTCTCTTTCTCTCTCTCGCGACCATTGTAATCCCCGTGGCCTTTTCCGTGGTTCGTTGGATGTCGGAAGAGTTATATTCCGCGTCCGTTGTGTACGTCCCGTCACGCCCTCAAAACGACTTAGCGCGCTTTCTCCGAGAAAGGAGGATGCTCAAAATGGCCCCCGAGCGAGTACGAATGAAACCTATATCAAAAGACAACTCGTTCCTCGAGTACATCGAATTTGCTCTTAGACTTATTTCCGTCCGAGATATTCCCAGCGAGATATTGCGTTTCAAAATTATATATATACAAATATTTTTTAGAGTCGTCAGACGATTCAATTACTATATCCTTATTGAATCAAGTGCTCAGTCGTCTGACTCAGAGCTTTTGACAGAATTATCGCTTCTTTACTAATGAGATTTTTGTCCACGGAGGGGTTCTCTTATATTTTAGGCCTTTTCATAGGATTTGTTTGTAACGTACAAAAATACGGCCGACGTAATGCGCCAACTCGCCTTTCGTTCTTGGGACGCAATCATTCAGGAAATTATGCGAGATTTCCAGTATAGTAACGAATTTTTCTTTTGATGAGTGTTGAGATTATGTATAAAAAGATTCCACTGAGGATTAGATTGTATCTTTTGGACGGTGATCGCGCATTGAAACGCAGCGTTATCTTGACGCGCGCGTTTTCCATTTTCGCAAGCAAACAGCGTGCGACTGTCCCGTAACGTGTAGAGGTTTTCCGGGGGGTTGAAACGGTAACGCGCTTATAAGAGCATTCCGCTGTCCCTTTGTTCGCGGAGGAGTGGCGGCAGAAATTAATTGCACCGTACCAATAGCCCCGCAGCAGCAATAACAACTACTACCACGACGATAAGCGTCGCGCAAAATCTCCCTTCGGGATAAAAATAAGCTACACCTCCGACGCGAAATCGCCGACCCGATCAACTTGCCGCGCGTATCGAAGATATATATCGCGATTACATCGCGATAATATCCGCGGAACCTGCGTCCTGCGCGACAATCGCGTCGCGCTGTATAACTGCGAATGCAATGCCATCACGGTAAATAACAAAGCGCGCTCGCGTATACCAGCCGCTCTCGCGAGAACTCGATAATCCGCCCTCCCCTTGCATTTTTGCCTCCCGCCCGTGCCAAATTACTCCGACGAGAAGTTGATTATTTTATTGAAACTCTATAAATTCTACACTCCCCGCTTACATGCATTCTATACCGGAGCGAACACGCATGAGTGGCGCAGAGTTCGCTAATCCGGTGAATATAAAAAACCAGGGGAGATTCAGAGAGGAGAGAGGAGAGAGGAGGATAGAGAGAGGGAGCGGGAGGGGGAGACAGGCTAGGTTACATGCCGCGCATGCGAAAATTGATTTCGATGGTGGTGCGCGGTCGCGATGTATACGCCAAACAAAGCACGAAAAATAGAATTTCGCCCGTAGCTGCTGTCGTTCATTGAGAGTATCTGTCCCGGACCGCCCGTTATTTGTTCGAAGAATTTAACCGCCCCGACTGGCTGTGTGTATGTGCATATATATATATGTGTGTGTGTGTGTGTGTTGGCACGCGCACGCGCGTGCAAGGGAAAAGTTTGTCGGGAAAATTAAATTGATTTACCAATTTCGAGTAAGCTTAGTCGGGCTTTCGCTTGTTTTCCTTCTCCGTGCTGGTCACTTATTAACGCCAAATAAATACAGATAAATACACCGGCTCCTTATAAGCGAGGACACGCAAGCCGAACCATCCTGCGCGTAGAATTCTCAATAAAATAATCCACTTTTCGTCGGAGTAATTTGACGCGGAGAGTAACGATGCAAGGGAGTGGCGGATTGTCGAGTTTTCGCGAGGAAATTCCTGAATCTCGCGTTCACGATGCTAAGCAAAGACAGCAGCCGGAGAGGGGGTGGTCGACGGCTCTCTCGGATTTCCGCCGCACTCGATCGGTTTAAACGTTCGGAATCGCCTGAGAGGAGACTCTCATCGACACTCTCGTTTCGCGTGTACAGCCCGGCCGAATAGCCGCGTCGCTTGTTGGACAAGCGAACGAGAGAGATTGGGCGCGATGCGTCAGCGAAATTTTGACGACGCACCGAATAAACGCGCTTCCGTTTCGGCAAGTGTGACGGGGCCACGGGGGCGAGCGCGAGGGTGGAGAGGACATTTATCAAGCGACGAAAACCAATTCTCGAGGACTTTAGTGCGGTCGCGCGTCACCGCCGCCGAATGGCTTTGTCCACGTTCGCGGAAACACACACAGCCGATATCAGGCCGCGTAAGTAACTGTCGAAAAGGGGGGTTGATCGATGGATCGTTGCTAATACACCGCCGTGAATCGCTTCGTGGTAGATCCGCACGCAGCTGCACCGCGAGGAGCAGAAAGGCACGCGAGCGAGATCGCATCGCGCGGCATTCGCGGACTTGACGTGTGGAAAACGAGGGCGGAGGGGCGCGAGTTTGTCCTGACCGATTGTCGTTACAACCACGGAATGGAATCCCTTCGCTATTGCCGATGTTTATCGGCGGGAGAACGGATGCGTTGAAAATCCTTGGTGCAATAACAAGGAAATGGAAAACGGAGCTCGCGCCAGCCGACAGGAAAGACTTCGCGTCGGAATTGTTGTCCTCCTCGACGGCGCGTGTTGCGACGTCGCGACCGTCGCGAGCGGATATGTGAACGAGGTTTGCCGTTATGTAGCAAGAGCGATCTTTCGAAGAATCATCGGGAAAAAGCTCGTTCTTAGGTCGGCGTTCAAGCAACAAACTGTCAATACCTGTTGTTTCCCTTTCCTGATATTTGTATTTTTTTTCAACTGCTTTTATCCGCTTCTATCTTTCTCCATCACTCGTTTTATTCCCGGCTTGCCGGGATCCCTTGGAGTTTCCCCGCATGCAACAGAATTCGCGGTAACGATGTTTCGCTCTGAGCACTTTCAAACGAGGTATCTCTGTCTTTCTGATTACAGGTGAGTGATTCCTCGACTGTCGTCCTAGAGTTTTTCCTAGCCGCGATGCGATGCGACCGTCAAAGGGCGGACGTGAAATCCGTCGGACGTGTTTACGTTTCGCGAGCGATGGGCGAGTCAAACGAGTGACACGGTAAGGTACACGGCGGCAACTGCCTCTGCAGGTTAACGGGCCTTCCATGGCTTGGGCGTGAGCGAGTGCGCGCGTGCACGGCGCGTATAAATACGTTATTTATATTTACGCTGCAATCAACGAACTACCACCGCCGCATCGCCACTCGTGGCCTTTTTCACCGTCAAACTCTCACGCCCGCGCGACATCGTTCTCGCACCAAAGTCCGACGCTGCAATAGATCCATCTCGCCGCGCGACGGAGAATCCCGCGATTTTCACTATTTCATCGAATCGGACGAATAATTTCTTTACACACTTTCTTACGCGATACCTTCTTTGTGAAACATACTCGTAGATAATTCACCCTTTGCGCCCCAAAAGTGCCACAGCGGTGCCATCTATAATTCTCATAAAAGTACGCTACGTCAGTATCTTTCGGGTTTTAAGTTAATTTTGAAATCAGCTGTATTGGTTATATTACATTCAAGTTTATTTTATCTTCAACATTAAATTAATTTTGAATTAAATTAAATTTCAAATTGTATAAAATGTTTGAATTAAATGTTGAATTAACTTAAATTCATTTTGAAACTAATTACTTTAAATATAGATTTATATTTTTTAATATACATTTAACATTTAAATTTAAATTTAAATTTAAATTTTTTTTTTTTTCTATAATATAGATTTAGAACTTGAAAGGCACTAGCGCAGTCTTTTTTAGACTCACGAGTCTAAAAAAAATTTGCGAAGGATTGGTGTAGCTTAATAGTGATTTCAGTGGAGATTTTGGACAATTCTCGACCAACAGTAGAGGGTTGTTATTTGGAATTCGTTTCACGATAGAACACAACGCGCGACTCGGTTAGCGCTAAATTTCCCTTAATGCCTGTGTTCTTCTCGTCGAAGTCACCGAAATTGTGAAAAAATAATTCTGACAGCATCGGTGAAGCTGGAGCGATCGACCATGACCATTCTCGCATCACATATGTTACCATTCGCGCGCTGTGAAATATGAAACTTTTCGCTGGCGACGCGGCGAGATAGAAAAGATTAAAATCGCACGCGAGATGTATCGACTGCATACGCGGCAGTTTTAATCATTGAGACGACTTTATCGTCTCAAAAAGCAATCTATCAAGTCGGGAGGCGGTGGTGGTGGCGATGGCAGCACCTCAAACACAGACAGTCTTGCAAGGCGCGGCGGTCGGTTGATACACTTACCGCCATATTCGGGCTAATCTGCAAACAGTATGCTCGGCAAATCCGGATATAGACACAGCTGATAGATTAGTTAGTTAAGCTATGTCAAACAGGAATACCAAAGTAAGCTTGTATAGATTTAGTATGGTCGCGCGAGCGCTATACGTCTGCACGGTTTGCACGCCACGCGCCAATGTGTCGAATGGAACGGCAAATATTGTTTCGCTCGAGGATTCCCCAAAAGGGAGACGAGATATCGAGACGAAAGCCGCGGAACCATCTTTAGTTTAGACGCTGTCACGCACCTTGGTTGAACGAACACATTGGGTCAAGGATGAGAGCTAGAAATGACGCGCGCAAACGGCACCGTCAAAATACTAGCGACGAGCGACATAAGGTCTTTTGTAAATTTCGCAACCGAGTCAAACCGAGACAAAGTTAGAACATCCTGCTGCAGCAATTAAGGAGGATCTTGGATTCCGTTAGAATGGAGCTCACTCCGGACGCTGGGAATAGTTAGAGATCTCGTTTCACTTCTATACCTTTAGTTACTTGGTTAGACTAACTTTACAATTTCTTCACAACTGTTTATATTCCTCTTCAGCAAATCATAATTCCAGCCTTTTTCTTTTCGCAAAATTATTTTCCTTTTTATATAAAATGCTTTTTTCTCTCTCTCCTCCTTCGTAATAAGGCTTCTAAAGGATTGCCCTAGAACGACAATGAACGCATCTATTTTTCTCTTATACTCTCTTCCTCTTTCTCTCTCTCTCTGTCACGAATAATAAATCGGCTTTATTTACGTCGCTTATTGACGACGGCGGCGGCGGTGCGAGGTTAATTCACAGTCTGTGATCTCACTTCGCCACGTGTCAATCAAATTCGATCCGGAATCCGGACGGAATAGTGAAGTAAGTTCGTCGCTCGCAATCTCTATCTCCAGTTCTAACTCTCTCTCCCTCTCTCTCTTTCTTTCTCCCTTTTCGTCTGTCTCTTTCTCCGTCTGTTCGTTTTCCGCGGGGAATAACACAATGCCTGGTAATCCGGGCGAGATGTTACGTATAATCCGCGTGTCATCCGTCACCGGGTACGTCCTTAAAAGACTCGAGGATCTCCCGAAATCCTCGGCTACAATGGCGCGATGAATTCATCGTCTCCGCCGCTCCACTTTTTCCGCGCTGCGTCTTGCACGTTGGTGCAATCGAGCTCTCTACCTATCTATCTACCTTCTCCTGCGGACCTCCCTGGTCTCTCGCGCCATTAGAAAGGAAGGAACGAAAAAAGGGCTAGGAGAGGAAGAAGAAAATGACGAGGACGACGTGCAAACTCGCACGCAGAAACGAGACGACGGTTAGGTTAAGCCCATAAAAATCCAGATAGGGTTATCGATCCGAGCGAAGTGAGCCGCGCACTCGTTAAAACTTGTGTAGCGCACGCGAGCGCATTAGTATCATTATCACTATTATTAATATTATTACCGCCATCTTATACTTAATCTCAGCCGGGATACGCATATCGTTGGCGTCATGCGTCATTCTCTCGTTGGCGTGATTTATTAAAATGTAAATCCGCGTCGCTTTTTACCGCCGAGAAACGCGCACTCGTGAATTCTCTCCCCTGAGCGGTCGAGCACTGTTTAGCGATCGATCAATTTCCACGGAGATTCCCCGATCGTCGACAACATCGCGCAGCTCTGTCTTCTTCCTTGAAATCGTGTCAGGGTTCCCTGACACGTCGAAAGTTCGCCTGTTGGAGGAAACTCCCTCGTCTCTGAGACTCTCCTCTCGCGGCAGACGTAGGGTAAACCACATAATTATTGGCATCCCCTTAGTCCCTAGCATTCTAGAGTAACCGGGTTTTTCATGGGACTAGATTGCAGGTAAGTTTCTTGCCTGCACTCTAAACGGAAAAAATATTACAATTTTTTTTTTAATTAAAACAAGCAACTTGTTTAATAGCACATTTCAGTTCCTAAAATATAAGTAGCACACATGAAATAGAAATATAATAAATTACTGCAAATTACTTGTTCCTCGCGGTTATAAGATTCTATAATAATGTTTACTATAAAATTCTCTCCGCATCTAATTCCAAAAGAAATTTTCACAAGTAAAATTATGAACAACTGCTGGTCGACTAAGGGAATGCCAATAATTGTGTGCAATTTACTTTATATCACCGACCCTCCTTTTGTTAATGAAGCTTTTGCAAAGTTCACGGGAGCCTGCCCCGCGGCGTCCGAGAGAGATAGAGGGTGGAATCTTTTCTATTCCTGCGCCGTGAGTCGGGGAGTGATATTTCTAACGATTTCTCTAATTCGATTCTCGCGCGTCAATGGCATTTCAGGTGAAAGCGAGCGAGCGAGCGAGCTCGTTCAATCGCGTTTGAATTACTCTATATCGCGTTACCTATGAGATTCTACCCAAGGTGAGAGACCATCCCCTACGAACTGAGACTCTGTTCCCCTCAACCATTCGTGCCCTCGCGAGCGCTAAGGAATTCTACGAATGAAGGGCATGAAAATCGAAACGTCAGCTTCGTGTTTGCCGGGTCACTTTCGCAATGTGGCGGGGTTGCACCCGCGCGCCCAGAATGGAATTTTCTCCAGGATTTTTCACGACACATATCTGGCGCGCGCGTGGTGGAAGGATCTCGACCGCCGCGCCGTGTTCTCGTTGTTGCGCGCTCACGTGTGCTGCTACACCATCGCGCTCTATATCTCCGTACATGTATATGTCTACGTCTGCGTATGTACGTGTGTGGGTATGCGAAGGTGAACGCGCATCTAACGCGGCGGTATTTGCGAAAGGCGTCAGGCATGGATACACGTAGAGTCGTATATAAGAAAGAAACGACGAAGGTGGTTGCCTCGCTCGCTTTCTTTCTCTCTCTTTCTCTCTCTTTCTCTCTCTCGCGGGGGCAGAGCGGAGAGGATGGCGCGAGGTCGGAAGATGGGGTTGGAAATAGGAAATATGGGGTCTACCGGGTGTGGGGTATACTACTGGGCTTTCGAGTACGCGGCAGATTATGATTGCGTCCACTCCCAGACGCCAGCGGTTCTCCGATTCGTTCGCTCTTTAGGCTCTCACGACTTGCACTCGCTTTGATCGTCGAAAGCTCTTGCTACGCGCCTTAAAACGAGGTCTTCCCATGAAAATATCCAACGATGAATAACTGACTATTTATTCATTCGTCACTTCAACCTCTTTGAGCGATCTGAAGTGGTCGTCACGAGATCATCGCCGTCGAGAAAAAAAAGAGAGAAATTCCACGGGATACGTCGCTCGTGCTGCCATTATTCGCGTTTTATGCGCTTAACAATTTCTCCGTTGACGTAACGACAGCCGTAACTCCGGTTCGCGTTATCGAGCCGCGTTCGCTCTGAGCGAAATTCCGTCCTCGTAGCTTCCGCGATAATACGTTAGCGAGGAATACGCTAGCGGCGCGCGCCCCCACAGGACACCGTCCTGTTTTATGTATATGCCCGTGTTACGTTCTTGCACTGCTTCGAGACGACTTCGCCGCTCGTCTACAGCTCCCCGATGTACCCTGTCGGAGAACACACTGCCGCGCGCGCGCTACCTCTCCGCCGCTACTCTGCTTTCCGCCGCAATCCGATTCTGCTCGTTCCTTCGGGCGAGATTACGTTGGTCCATCCTTCCCACCCCCTTCCTTCTCTCACTCTCTTCTCACTCTCGCTGAACCCCGGTA
>NW_022639535.1:296449-297561 GCF_010583005.1 Odontomachus brunneus
CCATTTATCTACATTGGGATACAGCTTGATCTCCCAAATAGTTGACTATGGATTCGAGCTACAAGTGTAATGTTTCAAACATGCGACTTTATAAGTTGGGAAATTCCAAATTTTCCCAATATTTTTTCTACTTTCCATTTTAGAATTGAATAAAACATGTTGATTTAGTCGTCCAAAAAACGTCTTTACGAACAGCGTACAGTTCTCAGCGTTACCTTTATCAAAGTTTCGTCATAGTTGATCCCGATAAACGATTGCGATCGACAATCCTCCTATCGTGCGAAGAAGTCAACTGATCGATAATTGTTACAACAAAAATAACAAGGGGTGCGGAGCTACGTGGCATTAGGCAGATATTTGCCAAGCAGTCTACGAGGTGTCAATTTATGTCTTGGATTTCGTCACGGGCGACGCGGGACAACGCGCACGGGTCATTTGCCTTTCATATTAGGCATCGAATAAATTAATTCCCGAGCTCGTTACGCCTCGTTTTCGTGCTGGCGCGAAAGACAACGACGCCGAGAACGAGGACGACGGCGAGCTTTGTTTTAACGGGCGTCGCTCACTCTCCCGTTCGTTGCTCAGATACCGTGAACAATGACGATAACATAAATCTAACAGAAGAGGAAATTTTCTTGTCGTCGTGTTCGTTCTTGTGGTCGTGGAAATCAGACGCCACGGGAATCCTGTGCGCCGCGTGATTTCGGGGGCTGTTCTATTTTCCGTAGCCGCTCGTTCAGCCGGTTTACTACCTGACGTTTGAAAGTGACGAGGTTAACTCTCCCCGCCTGTTCTCAAAAGTACTTGAAACGAAGGTGACGGCGGGCGCGCGTTTGTGGGAGAGACGACGACGACAACGACTTCTGTC
Source organism: Odontomachus brunneus (assembly GCF_010583005.1). Lineage (NCBI taxonomy): Eukaryota > Metazoa > Arthropoda > Insecta > Hymenoptera > Formicidae > Odontomachus > Odontomachus brunneus. Next base: position 297,318 of record NW_022639535.1, read on the forward strand.
AGTCGGGGTGATGAGAATGCCACCGAGCACTCTGCCAGTGGGATAATGACGTGCATCGAGAGGGATTTTTCCCTGTAGCAGTTACAAAAAGCTGAGCGCGAGTGTCGTAGGTAGTACCTGGCAAGAGGACGCTCGTGATCATTGAACGATCGATTAACTCTAATAAAAGAGAGAAAGAGGGAAAGGAAGAGGAGAGAGAGAGAGAGAGAGAGAGAGAGAGAGAGAGAGAGAGAGAGAGAGAGAG
>NW_022639535.1:297571-304723 GCF_010583005.1 Odontomachus brunneus
GAATTCTCAATAAAATAATCCACTTTTCGTCGGAGTAATTTGACGCGGAGAGTAACGATGCAAGGGAGTGGCGGATTGTCGAGTTTTCGCGAGGAAATTCCTGAATCTCGCGTTCACGATGCTAAGCAAAGACAGCAGCCGGAGAGGGGGTGGTCGACGGCTCTCTCGGATTTCCGCCGCACTCGATCGGTTTAAACGTTCGGAATCGCCTGAGAGGAGACTCTCATCGACACTCTCGTTTCGCGTGTACAGCCCGGCCGAATAGCCGCGTCGCTTGTTGGACAAGCGAACGAGAGAGATTGGGCGCGATGCGTCAGCGAAATTTTGACGACGCACCGAATAAACGCGCTTCCGTTTCGGCAAGTGTGACGGGGCCACGGGGGCGAGCGCGAGGGTGGAGAGGACATTTATCAAGCGACGAAAACCAATTCTCGAGGACTTTAGTGCGGTCGCGCGTCACCGCCGCCGAATGGCTTTGTCCACGTTCGCGGAAACACACACAGCCGATATCAGGCCGCGTAAGTAACTGTCGAAAAGGGGGGTTGATCGATGGATCGTTGCTAATACACCGCCGTGAATCGCTTCGTGGTAGATCCGCACGCAGCTGCACCGCGAGGAGCAGAAAGGCACGCGAGCGAGATCGCATCGCGCGGCATTCGCGGACTTGACGTGTGGAAAACGAGGGCGGAGGGGCGCGAGTTTGTCCTGACCGATTGTCGTTACAACCACGGAATGGAATCCCTTCGCTATTGCCGATGTTTATCGGCGGGAGAACGGATGCGTTGAAAATCCTTGGTGCAATAACAAGGAAATGGAAAACGGAGCTCGCGCCAGCCGACAGGAAAGACTTCGCGTCGGAATTGTTGTCCTCCTCGACGGCGCGTGTTGCGACGTCGCGACCGTCGCGAGCGGATATGTGAACGAGGTTTGCCGTTATGTAGCAAGAGCGATCTTTCGAAGAATCATCGGGAAAAAGCTCGTTCTTAGGTCGGCGTTCAAGCAACAAACTGTCAATACCTGTTGTTTCCCTTTCCTGATATTTGTATTTTTTTTCAACTGCTTTTATCCGCTTCTATCTTTCTCCATCACTCGTTTTATTCCCGGCTTGCCGGGATCCCTTGGAGTTTCCCCGCATGCAACAGAATTCGCGGTAACGATGTTTCGCTCTGAGCACTTTCAAACGAGGTATCTCTGTCTTTCTGATTACAGGTGAGTGATTCCTCGACTGTCGTCCTAGAGTTTTTCCTAGCCGCGATGCGATGCGACCGTCAAAGGGCGGACGTGAAATCCGTCGGACGTGTTTACGTTTCGCGAGCGATGGGCGAGTCAAACGAGTGACACGGTAAGGTACACGGCGGCAACTGCCTCTGCAGGTTAACGGGCCTTCCATGGCTTGGGCGTGAGCGAGTGCGCGCGTGCACGGCGCGTATAAATACGTTATTTATATTTACGCTGCAATCAACGAACTACCACCGCCGCATCGCCACTCGTGGCCTTTTTCACCGTCAAACTCTCACGCCCGCGCGACATCGTTCTCGCACCAAAGTCCGACGCTGCAATAGATCCATCTCGCCGCGCGACGGAGAATCCCGCGATTTTCACTATTTCATCGAATCGGACGAATAATTTCTTTACACACTTTCTTACGCGATACCTTCTTTGTGAAACATACTCGTAGATAATTCACCCTTTGCGCCCCAAAAGTGCCACAGCGGTGCCATCTATAATTCTCATAAAAGTACGCTACGTCAGTATCTTTCGGGTTTTAAGTTAATTTTGAAATCAGCTGTATTGGTTATATTACATTCAAGTTTATTTTATCTTCAACATTAAATTAATTTTGAATTAAATTAAATTTCAAATTGTATAAAATGTTTGAATTAAATGTTGAATTAACTTAAATTCATTTTGAAACTAATTACTTTAAATATAGATTTATATTTTTTAATATACATTTAACATTTAAATTTAAATTTAAATTTAAATTTTTTTTTTTTTCTATAATATAGATTTAGAACTTGAAAGGCACTAGCGCAGTCTTTTTTAGACTCACGAGTCTAAAAAAAATTTGCGAAGGATTGGTGTAGCTTAATAGTGATTTCAGTGGAGATTTTGGACAATTCTCGACCAACAGTAGAGGGTTGTTATTTGGAATTCGTTTCACGATAGAACACAACGCGCGACTCGGTTAGCGCTAAATTTCCCTTAATGCCTGTGTTCTTCTCGTCGAAGTCACCGAAATTGTGAAAAAATAATTCTGACAGCATCGGTGAAGCTGGAGCGATCGACCATGACCATTCTCGCATCACATATGTTACCATTCGCGCGCTGTGAAATATGAAACTTTTCGCTGGCGACGCGGCGAGATAGAAAAGATTAAAATCGCACGCGAGATGTATCGACTGCATACGCGGCAGTTTTAATCATTGAGACGACTTTATCGTCTCAAAAAGCAATCTATCAAGTCGGGAGGCGGTGGTGGTGGCGATGGCAGCACCTCAAACACAGACAGTCTTGCAAGGCGCGGCGGTCGGTTGATACACTTACCGCCATATTCGGGCTAATCTGCAAACAGTATGCTCGGCAAATCCGGATATAGACACAGCTGATAGATTAGTTAGTTAAGCTATGTCAAACAGGAATACCAAAGTAAGCTTGTATAGATTTAGTATGGTCGCGCGAGCGCTATACGTCTGCACGGTTTGCACGCCACGCGCCAATGTGTCGAATGGAACGGCAAATATTGTTTCGCTCGAGGATTCCCCAAAAGGGAGACGAGATATCGAGACGAAAGCCGCGGAACCATCTTTAGTTTAGACGCTGTCACGCACCTTGGTTGAACGAACACATTGGGTCAAGGATGAGAGCTAGAAATGACGCGCGCAAACGGCACCGTCAAAATACTAGCGACGAGCGACATAAGGTCTTTTGTAAATTTCGCAACCGAGTCAAACCGAGACAAAGTTAGAACATCCTGCTGCAGCAATTAAGGAGGATCTTGGATTCCGTTAGAATGGAGCTCACTCCGGACGCTGGGAATAGTTAGAGATCTCGTTTCACTTCTATACCTTTAGTTACTTGGTTAGACTAACTTTACAATTTCTTCACAACTGTTTATATTCCTCTTCAGCAAATCATAATTCCAGCCTTTTTCTTTTCGCAAAATTATTTTCCTTTTTATATAAAATGCTTTTTTCTCTCTCTCCTCCTTCGTAATAAGGCTTCTAAAGGATTGCCCTAGAACGACAATGAACGCATCTATTTTTCTCTTATACTCTCTTCCTCTTTCTCTCTCTCTCTGTCACGAATAATAAATCGGCTTTATTTACGTCGCTTATTGACGACGGCGGCGGCGGTGCGAGGTTAATTCACAGTCTGTGATCTCACTTCGCCACGTGTCAATCAAATTCGATCCGGAATCCGGACGGAATAGTGAAGTAAGTTCGTCGCTCGCAATCTCTATCTCCAGTTCTAACTCTCTCTCCCTCTCTCTCTTTCTTTCTCCCTTTTCGTCTGTCTCTTTCTCCGTCTGTTCGTTTTCCGCGGGGAATAACACAATGCCTGGTAATCCGGGCGAGATGTTACGTATAATCCGCGTGTCATCCGTCACCGGGTACGTCCTTAAAAGACTCGAGGATCTCCCGAAATCCTCGGCTACAATGGCGCGATGAATTCATCGTCTCCGCCGCTCCACTTTTTCCGCGCTGCGTCTTGCACGTTGGTGCAATCGAGCTCTCTACCTATCTATCTACCTTCTCCTGCGGACCTCCCTGGTCTCTCGCGCCATTAGAAAGGAAGGAACGAAAAAAGGGCTAGGAGAGGAAGAAGAAAATGACGAGGACGACGTGCAAACTCGCACGCAGAAACGAGACGACGGTTAGGTTAAGCCCATAAAAATCCAGATAGGGTTATCGATCCGAGCGAAGTGAGCCGCGCACTCGTTAAAACTTGTGTAGCGCACGCGAGCGCATTAGTATCATTATCACTATTATTAATATTATTACCGCCATCTTATACTTAATCTCAGCCGGGATACGCATATCGTTGGCGTCATGCGTCATTCTCTCGTTGGCGTGATTTATTAAAATGTAAATCCGCGTCGCTTTTTACCGCCGAGAAACGCGCACTCGTGAATTCTCTCCCCTGAGCGGTCGAGCACTGTTTAGCGATCGATCAATTTCCACGGAGATTCCCCGATCGTCGACAACATCGCGCAGCTCTGTCTTCTTCCTTGAAATCGTGTCAGGGTTCCCTGACACGTCGAAAGTTCGCCTGTTGGAGGAAACTCCCTCGTCTCTGAGACTCTCCTCTCGCGGCAGACGTAGGGTAAACCACATAATTATTGGCATCCCCTTAGTCCCTAGCATTCTAGAGTAACCGGGTTTTTCATGGGACTAGATTGCAGGTAAGTTTCTTGCCTGCACTCTAAACGGAAAAAATATTACAATTTTTTTTTTAATTAAAACAAGCAACTTGTTTAATAGCACATTTCAGTTCCTAAAATATAAGTAGCACACATGAAATAGAAATATAATAAATTACTGCAAATTACTTGTTCCTCGCGGTTATAAGATTCTATAATAATGTTTACTATAAAATTCTCTCCGCATCTAATTCCAAAAGAAATTTTCACAAGTAAAATTATGAACAACTGCTGGTCGACTAAGGGAATGCCAATAATTGTGTGCAATTTACTTTATATCACCGACCCTCCTTTTGTTAATGAAGCTTTTGCAAAGTTCACGGGAGCCTGCCCCGCGGCGTCCGAGAGAGATAGAGGGTGGAATCTTTTCTATTCCTGCGCCGTGAGTCGGGGAGTGATATTTCTAACGATTTCTCTAATTCGATTCTCGCGCGTCAATGGCATTTCAGGTGAAAGCGAGCGAGCGAGCGAGCTCGTTCAATCGCGTTTGAATTACTCTATATCGCGTTACCTATGAGATTCTACCCAAGGTGAGAGACCATCCCCTACGAACTGAGACTCTGTTCCCCTCAACCATTCGTGCCCTCGCGAGCGCTAAGGAATTCTACGAATGAAGGGCATGAAAATCGAAACGTCAGCTTCGTGTTTGCCGGGTCACTTTCGCAATGTGGCGGGGTTGCACCCGCGCGCCCAGAATGGAATTTTCTCCAGGATTTTTCACGACACATATCTGGCGCGCGCGTGGTGGAAGGATCTCGACCGCCGCGCCGTGTTCTCGTTGTTGCGCGCTCACGTGTGCTGCTACACCATCGCGCTCTATATCTCCGTACATGTATATGTCTACGTCTGCGTATGTACGTGTGTGGGTATGCGAAGGTGAACGCGCATCTAACGCGGCGGTATTTGCGAAAGGCGTCAGGCATGGATACACGTAGAGTCGTATATAAGAAAGAAACGACGAAGGTGGTTGCCTCGCTCGCTTTCTTTCTCTCTCTTTCTCTCTCTTTCTCTCTCTCGCGGGGGCAGAGCGGAGAGGATGGCGCGAGGTCGGAAGATGGGGTTGGAAATAGGAAATATGGGGTCTACCGGGTGTGGGGTATACTACTGGGCTTTCGAGTACGCGGCAGATTATGATTGCGTCCACTCCCAGACGCCAGCGGTTCTCCGATTCGTTCGCTCTTTAGGCTCTCACGACTTGCACTCGCTTTGATCGTCGAAAGCTCTTGCTACGCGCCTTAAAACGAGGTCTTCCCATGAAAATATCCAACGATGAATAACTGACTATTTATTCATTCGTCACTTCAACCTCTTTGAGCGATCTGAAGTGGTCGTCACGAGATCATCGCCGTCGAGAAAAAAAAGAGAGAAATTCCACGGGATACGTCGCTCGTGCTGCCATTATTCGCGTTTTATGCGCTTAACAATTTCTCCGTTGACGTAACGACAGCCGTAACTCCGGTTCGCGTTATCGAGCCGCGTTCGCTCTGAGCGAAATTCCGTCCTCGTAGCTTCCGCGATAATACGTTAGCGAGGAATACGCTAGCGGCGCGCGCCCCCACAGGACACCGTCCTGTTTTATGTATATGCCCGTGTTACGTTCTTGCACTGCTTCGAGACGACTTCGCCGCTCGTCTACAGCTCCCCGATGTACCCTGTCGGAGAACACACTGCCGCGCGCGCGCTACCTCTCCGCCGCTACTCTGCTTTCCGCCGCAATCCGATTCTGCTCGTTCCTTCGGGCGAGATTACGTTGGTCCATCCTTCCCACCCCCTTCCTTCTCTCACTCTCTTCTCACTCTCGCTGAACCCCGGTAAGACACCTTCGCGCGCCGTCGTTGCCGTTGATTTTATCCCGGCAACGACGACGTGTGCGCGGCGGCGATAAAAAAATATATAACGTGAGCCATTTCATCCTTCGGATTCGTTTACAATCGTAATCTCATATCTCGTACATTGGCTATTGTTTCGTTAATTTTCCCGATCAAAGGCTTATCGATTGTGCGACTGTGCAACTTGTTTGCGAGACGGTTTGAACATATTTTCCCAGTCGAAGTTAGTAACAACGCATGTAAAATGTTGTTATGTCACGAATTTAAGTTACAACTTAATTTTAAACTCGCCCACTACTTTTGTACTACTACATCCCCTCGCTCTCCTCACTACGTTTTCCGTGGTGGGCGCACATGTCGCATAAAAACTTGATCCATTTTCGCATGTACGGGCTCGTTTGCCTTTCTCTGTTTCTCTTTATAAAAGTAGCAATCCGATTTTACGATCCTCTTTACTCGCGGCAGATTATGCCGCGACGTGTGCACCCCGCGTCGCTGTACGAGGCGACAAAGATAACGATAACCGACGGCTTTGTGTAGCTTTGAGGAGTCGAAGTGAATAGTGACTCGTCGTAGTGCTTCCTCCCTCTCGAGAAAGAGGATTCCGACGTCTTATGAAACGATCTGTTCCGTGATGCAAATTCCGTAGGAACGATATTTCTCTTTCTGCTCTTCTGTCTTTCTTTCTCGCGGTCAACACATATTAGGACCTTAACTTAGTTTCCGCCCAAAAAATACTGAGAAAAAGCATTTATTGTAAAAAATTTATTTAAATTATTTCAATGAAAGTATTTTCCATCACTTTCTACAACTTTTTGCCATCTTTCTGGCAACTGGGCGATACCATCTCGATAAAACGATGTTTGTTTCGAAGCAATCCATTCGTCCACCCATTCTCGC
>NW_022639535.1:305972-331763 GCF_010583005.1 Odontomachus brunneus
GAGAGAGAGAGAGAGAGAGAGAGAGAGAGAGAGAGAGAGAGAGAGAGAGCAATCAGGATAGGAAGGGAGACATAAATTAATTAATAATATCGCAGTGATTTAAATACTTAATACAGACGTTACAAATGTATTACTTTTGATAATAATGGATATTGATGGATACAATTTAGATGACATATCGTTTTAATCTCATTAACTGGATTCTCATTGATAAATTGTTTTAAACCGAGTAGAATAATTATTCGTGTGTCATACACATTTATATAAATATTTCATGATATTATAAATCGCATGAAGTTGTAGCATGTTGTAAAATTCAAAACCCGTTAGTGGCTGGTTATCGATTTATCACTGATAAAAAAAATGCGCGAGTCACCGATTAATTAATAAAGATACCTAGCGAGGAGTTCTTTCGATTGTCCAACTTTCGATTACAATGAACCATCGTCTCTTGTTGTTTTGTTTCTTTTCGTGTATTTTTGCTACCTTCTCTCGACGTGTGTTCTTAATAAGGTAGTTTGGTCAAAAACAATGAAGTCAACTTCTTGAAACTTGTAGTAAAATTAATTTAGGTATTAATACGTATGTGTGTTAAATATGAGTTCGATTAACCGTATAGTTTCCGAGAAATTATCACTTATAGTTTACTCTTTTTCTCGATATCTTACATGGCGCTGACGTACAAAAAGTAACACGTAAACGCGCATTTTTCAGCTGCAAATAACCTACAATAAGGATTAATACGAAAATTTGGGCAAAATTAATTGAATACTTACAGAAGTACATACTTCAGTCTCAGCGAAATTGACCGTACATTATTAGAGTATGATTAATTAGCAAAAATAAGCTTGGCTTTTGCTTTTTCGTTCGCGACCATGCTTTGCGGATGTGGCAACGTTGTATAGCTTGGCGTCGCATAGCGCTAATAGAGATGCGACGTTGTCACAATCTATAATTCCGCGATTAAACGCAATTCAGCATATTGTTTCTTTTTCTATCATTTCATTTATTTTATCGATTTTTACTATTCTGAGAGGACCAATAATGTTTAAAAATCTGTTTTTCACTTTCACTTAAAAGAATTCATCGGTTGTTGAACCTGTTATTTAAAATCCAATTTTAACTACCACAGTTGGGAAACAACTACCTTAAAATATCTCAATCAGTCTTCTAACGAATCGACTCGTTCTCAATCGCATTAATCGCGCGACCGTCGACTAACCAGCCAGCCAACTAGCTTCGCAAGCATTTACACAGGTTCATTTCGTCGATACACGCATGTGTGTGTATGTGTGTGTGTGATGTGAGAGAGAGAGGATACTCGTACGATTTTCCGTCCATCCGATCGAAGCATGATCGCCATACATTGTGTTTATAGTCCTCGCTAACTAAAACAAGATGAAGTACAGTCATTAGCAATAATCGAAAAACTTGACAGATATGCCGTGACGTGATAACGCGACACGGTACACACGGGCAATCAGCGTTTACGCACAGGATCGGAAACCATTTCCAATCGCGGGGGCGTAAACGCTTGATTGCTGTGACCAGGTCAATTCGATTTTCGACGCTATAAATACGGGAAAATATACTCTACGCAAATTGTCGTCTATTTCCACTATCAATAAATATAAAAGAAGAGAGAGGGGAGCTGGCTCGATACGTTTCTGTAACACTGAAACCCGATCGCGTCGAAATTATTACATATCGGTTCCATTCCCGACTCTTTACGCGATAACAGCAAACGGGCGCGCTATTTACGGACGAGAATCGTGTTCGAGAACCATTTACGGACAGTCAGCCAGTCGGCCAACCTGCAATGTGAAAGATTCACGCGGAATGTTATAACAGTGTCCTATGCGCGTTACAGTCAACGACATTTCGACACGTCCGAATCGTCTGAGTGCGCGAATTAATTCAACGATTCGACTGCGGGATGCCATTTCGGGAACTTTGGCGGTGTTATAAATCGCTTCAAGACTTTTCACGAGAGAAACGAGGTCGCGAGAAACAAAATCATATTGCCTTTCAGTGTTTCTCCATCATGTTAGAGGTTCCAAGTTACATTAAACGTTAAGGGATCCAACGCGCTACGGCGTTTCGACTCGCCCTAAGACTAACGGCGTTTCGGCAGTCTTGAAATCGGCGAATGTACGCGACATCGACGCCTCCACGACCGTCAACGACTTTCCGCCACATAACCGGGCGTCGCTAAATTCTTAATTACTACGCAAATGAGTTTTGCATCCTTCATGAGACTTAGAAATTGGGACGCGCGCTGAGAATTTCGTATACACGCGCTCGCCTGGCTGGGTGGGCGCGCGTTAAACGTCAACGATCGGGCGATGCGGGAGCGAGAGGGGGAGGGGAAGAGGGAGGACCTCCTGCAGGGGATAAACCGGCGGTATATACCTCGCTTCCCTCGTTTTCGCACACCTCGCGAGATTTCCTCTCACCCCGCTGCCCCATCTAGCGATTATTCCGTTCCAAATCGCCGTGCATTCGCGGGAGATCCACCGCGTCGAAATCAAAATATTTCCCACTGCTGTCTTAACATTGCGCTCTCTCTCGTTTTTCATATTTTTCTTTCTCTCTTTTCCTTTTTTCTTCTCAATCTTCGCTCGAACAAGAGGAAGGATATTCACATAGTAATAAATTTCGAAATCTTCTAGGCGGACTTTAAGTACCGGTTTTAGTAGTGGCTTACAAAACGTAATTATTCGCGATTGTGAATGCGATTCTCAACGAGCTCTTTGAGTAGTTTAAAGTAGACAACACAACAGCGGAGAAAAAAGGAGGAGAAAAAGGAGAAAGAGGAGGAGGCAGGGGTAGTTTCGACTACGCTTTTCCGGACGGGAATATTTCTAGCGCGCGATTTTCCCAGCCGATTGTGTGCGCACCGGCATAGATCCTTTGTGCATTTGCACGACAAAAGTTATATTTTATAATTACGGTACGCGTCATCCCGCGAGAGAGCGAGTGCGGTGGTAATGGCGTTGACGGCAGTCGGTATGCCAGGCTGGAAAATATTTGGATTGGCGCCCGTTGATGCGCAAAGGATCAAAAGTATTTTCGAAAATGATCACATTCATATATGGGGTCCCCCCGATTTGTTTGCAACGCGTAGTATCTCTTCGTGGAAATTTAGCAATGACTGCTTATGTGCACATCTAGGAATTCCTGCAATCCGGTTTCCGTGGTACGAAGAGGGTGCGAGAAAACGTGAGAACGAAAGAGCAGAGAGAGAAAGAGAGGGAGGAAGCGAGAGTAAATCCGTGCCAAACTTTTGCGGTCCTTCTCCTGATTTTCCTCTCATTTTTTATGCCTTTTGCAGCGGACGCGCGGCGCAGCCTATGCGGATTGTCACGTATACGCTTTGTGAAAAATTAACGTCGCTGCCATTACGATAACGCGGTTTTGCATACGAGTGGGAAATGGGACCGACCGGCCGGCCGGCGGTGAGTCACCCCCACACTTGTCTCGCGTAGTTTAAAATATTACAGCGTAAAGTAATGCATTACTGTAATATAACTGTGTAGAGAGTGACAGGGGGAGGACAGAGGGAGGGGAAGTAGAGCGTGTTGTGCTTTTTATAATATCACATTACGACAATAGGACAGCCGTTTTTCTTGCTTTTACTAGCCTTAAAACTAGCCAGGAAGCTGGCATTCAGCGATAGTATCGGCCACCGTACTAACCGCAAGTGGGAATATGCGATTGTATCGCGTTCGGAACGAGCGACAACACACATACTCCGCTCGCGGAAATTATTCATCTAAACGCTTGCGTTAAATTAGAGGAAGAACTGCGAAGGTGTGCGTGCCTCCGAAGGGGGTCGCAATCGAGCGGCGTACTCGCGCACGTCCTGCGAAAAAATTTAGGGTAAACTTCTCCTCTCCTCCCTCCCTCTCTCCCTCCCTCCCGGCGGCGGTGGAAATTCTCGCGCTCTCACCAGTTTTTCCGCGATTTTCGAATTTTTAGCATCGCGTTTGATGGCATTGAACAAGCGTCCGATACGACCTTAATTTAAATATCCGTTAAAATACCTGCATTTCTCGCGAGTCTCGCGAATTCTTGACGACGCGGCTTCAATTTCAAGAGATGTCGTCAGCTCGGAAATTCAACTATTCGAAATTAATCACCGCGCGTTAACGAGACACGAAACATTATTCACCGGGATAGCGACTGAATTTCTACGCGAGCCGCGTGAAGCCCCGATCTTTAACACATTTTATCACAACGAACGTCGACATAACTGATCGCCACCTTGTTTTGCAAACGCGAGCAAGTCTCGCGTATCGCCGAGCAAATATTACGATATTATCGTCTCAAGCATACAATATGTGCTCCCCTCTTCCTCATCTTCTCAGTTGGCAAGTTTTTAGCGCGCGCGCGAGTTGTCGTGTCGATCTACGTGAAAAATGGAACGCGCAGCGGGATCGAGATAGCGATACCAATCTCGATGGTTATGCATCGTCAGTTTATTTCGAGGCGCAGTCCGCGAAGAGGAGAAAGGGAAGGAGGAGGAGGAGGAGGAGGAGGAAGCAAGAGTTCCGCTCGCTTCCATTCCGTCATAAACGTCGAGATACCTGCGGTGTCGGCTCGCGTTCACCGCCGTTCTCGGCCCTTACGTCAGATAGGAAGGTGGATTTAAATGGCGCGTGCTCTGTGATTTAAGGATATCCTCGTCACGCCCCTGAGCCGGCGTTCACTTCAATTAATCAGCTCTAAGCTGCGCCTTGATTACTGGTCCGAACGCGTACTCTTCTGCCCTACCTGCCCACCACACGTGTACACACATGTGTACATACATAGGTACGTTGCACACATGCGCGTTTACCGATGTGGACCGGAGCGTTCGGACGGACTGTAAAATTGGAAGATGGGCATGCAAGATTCAGATAAATCATTAAACGGCGTGAGGGAAACCCTCCGGGCTCGTTCTTCCTCCCTTCCCTCTCTTTCTCTCTCCCTCTTTCTCTTATAAAGTATTAATATACCGCGCGTAATCCCCTCGAAATTTATCACCTTGTTATTCACGTATGCACGTATACAGACGCTGTCGTTGTTGTCTTTTCGACGTTACGATCCACGAATGGAAATCCGAGGATAGGCATCTCGAGAAAAAAATCGCACGAACGCATCTAGCTCGCGTTAACGACCGCGTGATTCCAGTTAACGGCGGGATCTCTCATCGGTGATCGTAAATTTTCCCATTTATCTCGGGTCGGAGATCGAGTTCTCTCCCTTTTTCTTCCTCTTTGTCTCTCTCTCTCTCTCTCTCTCTCTCTCTCTCTCTCTCTCTCTCTCTCTCTGTTTCTGTCTCGCTTTTACGCTTTTTTCAGCTCGCGTCGTCACCAGGGGTTGCTTTTCGCCACGCGACGTGTCTGGCTGCGTCTTCCGCAGCGTCGATGCGCGCGACTGGTATTTCTGTTCAAGGATGGAGAACGGCTTCTCGATAAGAAGCCACGTTCGTATATATCCTCCGGCAGCGATTCACAAATTACCTTGTCGACGGTTCGACCATTACCGGTGGCTTCCTTAGGGTTCCCCAGTGTGCCTGGAAACCTTACGGCAGAAGATACCAGGCTGTCGTTTCCTATCCTAACCCCTGTACGCGCGTACACACATACTCACACACATACACCGCTACAATCTCCGCGAGACGGAAGCCAGGTCGATCCCACCGGTCGGTGTACAGCCACGAAGGAGTCCGTAAGTTCGCTTCTACGCGATGATCCGAAATCAACTTTAGCCCGTAGATCGTAAACAGCGAAACAGCGAACGATTCGTCCATTATTATTTCGAGGATTCGCGAAACTGGACGATAATTCTTTTTTTTGATAACGTAGAAGAAATGTTTAAAAGACATCTCCAATCCTTGATAGTATGGGATTTTTACTCACGAAACTCCTGCGGTAATCTACCTTTAACATGCTAGGGAAACGTCCCGGAAATCCTTACAGGTACGATGCAGTACGATGCACTCCCTTGCACCCCCTTGAAGTAACGGTCCTTATGGAGAGGGGGGAAGACCCTGACTACATCTAGTTGATCCTCTGATTCTACCCGATACGGTGGCGGGATAGGATCGCGTGAGCTCTCACTCATATACGTGGTTCCGGACTGGACGACAGTCCTGTTTCGCAACTCTCTAAAGATGAAGGATCGATTACACCTAATTGGAGTGGAGCCTATGAGAAAATAAGCGGTATGGTAACGCTGGAAAAGCGGTCGCGGCACTCATTGTCGTGTAGAACAAAAGATGAATTTGATCGTAAATTCGACACGAGCTCTGGGACGTCCAACCCATCCTTGTCCCTGAACTGACATCCACGTGCCGGAAAATTCTTTGTAATTTGTACGCTCAAAAGATGATCATTGAGCCGCGGTGCATGAAACGCTCGCGAGAGAAAGAGACGGGAAGGGAGATAGATAGATAGATGGACAGATAGACAGAGCAAGAGAGACACATAGGGGCGCGGATAGGGCGCGGAGAAGGATGGGATAGGGTGAAGGCTGGGCAGATATCGATCCGCCGAGGGACAGCTTCGGTGTTTACATCGTACGGCCTTCTGCTCGCCTCTCACGTTTGTTAGGATACGTGACGGCGGTTATAGGCCGCGTGAATTATTTCGATTGTAACCGGGCCACGACGACGGCCCCATCCTCCTCCTTCTCGTCGTCGTCGTTAACACTTGCCCAGGCACGAAGTGCAAAGCCGCCAGTGGAGTCGTTAACGTGGACTGCTATAGCAACGGCCCGTTGACGGCAGGAGAAGGAGACAGAAAGTGAGACTAGTGAGACGAAGAGAGAGAGAGAAAGGCAGCACACCCGCGTTATTACGTCTACCGGTAATATAACGCGCTCGCGTTCGCTTTACGATCTCGCCGCGGGTCATCGAGTTCCTCCGGCATCTTCGGCGGCACGACCCGTCGCGATCACGGTCATCTATCGATCGGATGCACTTCCAGCTGCATCTTTTACGAGCGCGAGAAGCACTAGACATGTCGCGCGTCAGCCACGAACGCGACGTTTCAGAATAGAACAACGTGCATCCAAATTTTCTTTTCTGACAATACGTCTTTTTTATTTTTATTCCTTGCTCCCGTTTTTATTTCAGGATCATATGTAAGTTTCCGAATAAAAATCGATCGAGTGAAGAACGTAAATGTCACACGTCGTAGATTAGATTTCATCAATGCTTTAAGTTATATTAAAAATCATCTTTATCTGCCTCTTCATCTCACGAGCGAGGAGACGGAAAAATAAGATATATATATATATATATATATATATATATATATATATATATATATATATATATATATATCCCATTTGTATTTATAATACCGACAGGACTCGTAATTATATGTCGTTTATCCGAACATCTGCGGAAATTAAAATAAGATCGGACCGTTTCGAACTTATCAGGTCCCCCGGAATTCCACCCGCGATATCTCCCGCGATCACAGGACGATCTTCAGAAATACGACCATGAGTTCAATCTAGAGGGTAAGGAAACGAGTGTGATAACCGGAGGAGACGCGAGAACGAAAGCGCGAACGGATGACCGAGCCGCGAGGACGACGAAAATATTCCGCTTACCTCGGCGGAACGTTGGCCAAGTAATTGCCTGATGGTGATATCGCGAGCTCGCGGAAAATATCCCCCCGTTTCCGTTAATTCGGGAAACTCGCACTTTTTCGCTCGGCGAGCGCATCGCATACCCGCAAAAATTCCGAACTCGCGGAAAATCGACGTTTCGGTGGTCGCGTTTCCGCGTCTGCCGATCTAATCTATGTAAATTCTCCCGACTCTTGTGAAGAAAAAAGTCTCTAGCGCGAGCTATCGATGTAACGCTACCCTCGATAGTTGACAATACCGGCCAGTTCGCGACGCAGAAAGCAACCTAGAGAATAAAGCGCCAATGACTTCCCGATGTTGTGCCTAGGAAATGCGAATTCACCCCCTTATCGACGAATTCGCTTCTCTCGTTCTCCCTCGCGAAAATTCCTTTTGGCGTTTCATTCAAGCGAACGCGCAATGGTGCGGCAGGCAGGCAGAGGCAGGAGGAAAGAGGCGGTAGCGCGCGGCGAAACGCAAACGTACGGACTCTAACTGTTGTCGGAAATCAGGTTGAAGTCCTTTCAGCCTGTTGAGAATCATCGGGTGGAAATCATTTCCGAAAAGAACGCGTAGTCGCAAAACTGCGCGAGCGATTGTAGTAATCGAACGACCGACTACTCGAGCTCGACCTCGAATATTCACACACATGCACACACAAGAGCTATCGGGCTATCGCGTTTCCAAGCAAAAGTTGGGCAGTTCGTTTTTTACATGGAGAAAAACCGTGGCGAATCAAGTCGTTACTTATTTCGATTCGCGGCATTGCAACAATTGTGAACTCACCTAACGTGAAAATAGTTCGGAAGGATGCTTATAGATCTAATCCGAAGATCTCAAATCTCAAATTTCTCACTTACGCGAACGTTGGAGATCAAAGTGGCTAAATTGCTGGCTATATTGATCGAGAGATCGAAATTATAGATTCATTTAACGCAAAACAAGTGCAAGATTCAAACACCTAATAAGCTCATGCGACAAGCTCGAAGTGAGCAAAGGAGACACACTCTGCGAAAGCACGCGCGTCTCGGCGTCATAGTGCTTATAATGTACAAACACGCTTTATGCTTCGTCAGACCTCCACGTGTCTGCCCTTCTTCGGCCGTCCGTTTCGCACATGAGGTGGACGCAATCACGATACACATACACGTGTGTGCATGGCGATTACACGCGCGAGCATTGCCTGCGTGCGTTCGTGCGGAGGCCAGATTGGGGGTAGAAATGGAGAGAGAAAGCGAGAGAGCGTGAGGGAGGCTCAAAGCGAGAGCGAGCGGCGGCGGAAGAGTCGTGAAACAAGGATGCTGCGGGCGCCGCAGGTTTGAGAGCAAGCGCGAGTGGAAGGGCAAGCGTGCGGGAAGTGAGCGGTAGAAGGAGAGAAAGCTCAGTCCGGAAGCTTTAAGCCAGCCACGACTACCCGGACTTTGCCGTGTGTGTACTTTGTCGAGTAGATACGGGAAGGGATATACTCGCTACTCTCTCTCGGCAGACTGCCGTAGTCGTGCCGAGAGAAGGTCGGTATTTCGCCCTCACGTCGGTCGGAGGCTGCTGTTGCTGCTGCTTGTAAGTGCACGGCCGACAGAGGCGTAGAATCGCCATGGCCGCGACGGCGCAAAATTATCTCCTGACGCCGGCTCGGTTCAGCCTCGGGCCGATTCCTTGCGAATTCCTTGCTTTTCCTGCGTTAACATCCTTTCACACGTTTACTACCAACGTCATATGTGCGACGCAACGATTTCTTGCCTTCAAATTTCGTCTTTGCTAGCTAAAAATTACTATCTTTGTTCGTAATTTTTGGACCTACTTAACACATCCACACATTGTATTTTAGTTTGTTTTATATTACAATTGTCTCAATTCTTCAGGTAAGGCGGTAGCAGCTACATTGCTGTTATTTTGCCTGTTGTTTCTTTTTCCATTTTAAACATAAAACTTGGCTATGAAGCGGTGTACTTGGACACAGCACAATTGGACACGTTGCAAATGAACATGAAACTTTGCACACGGTTCAATTAGACACAGTTGTTTTTGGACACGTGAGAAAATGCGTTCAATTGCCCACCGTTTGTTAGGACACCGTTTAATTACCCATCGTTCAGTTGGACACAGAAAGATATACACCGTTCACTTGGACACGGTTCAATTACCCACCGTTCAAATGCTCACCATTCACTTGCCCACCGTTCACTTGCCCACCGTTCATTTGGACACCGTTCAATTACCCACCGTTCATTTGGACACGGAAAACTGCGCACCGTTTATGTTGCTGCAGGTTGTTCAGGTGATATAATATTAGTATCTAGAGCATTTTGGGAACACGTTTCTCTGTTTCCTCGATAATTTTTTACAGTTTTTTAAAGTAGGTCTCGCGTTTTCGAAGGTGTATTTTCGAAAGTGACGTCAAGTGTGCGTATCTCGCTCAACACCGTCTCCTGGATGACAATTTGTGTTAATGTGCGCGATTATAGCCCCTTTATATCCTTATATTTCTAAGTATATTAGATTGGACGAAGAGTAAAAGTAAGTGCGAAGGGAGACATCGCGGTCCGCTATTATCTCTTTACGCCAATGACAGTCGTTGACGGTGGCAGTTCGCCTTCGTTCAATCTACTCCGACTGTTCGCGTGCTATCCGAGAGAAAACAGGACTTTCCTTTGGCAATGCGTGGGATTTCCTATCGCGCTCCAGTCCGCAGTCTGGCGAACTGTCCCTGCGGTGAGTCGAGGCGATAACGGCGGTTACGGCGGCGGTTACGTAAGCCGAATGGGCTAATTAGACGAGTCGAGGAAGCTCGCGAAACTTTGCCGGCGCGATGGTGAAGTTTTTTCTCGGTAATGTCCGGGGTAACGTACGAATTGCCGGCGAAGAGAACTGGGTCTCGAGTTCAGGGAGCGACAAGCGATTTCGCACGACGATATCGTAGCCGAGGCGCGTCGGAAAAATTTTCGCGATTAACGCACGACGCGCCGATGACCATGTACTATTTATTTATCGCGGGACTCGAAGGAGGCTCGAGTCGCGTTCCCAGGAGGAAGGTGCGCGCGGATTTCCAACCTGTTAACCGCAAACACGCTGGGAAATTCCCAGCAAACCGCGGTCTTTTATGCTTGGGTACTTGAGTGGAATTTAAGCGAATTCGAGGGGACCGATAGAGAGGAGCGCGTAGGCGGCGTCGGGACGCTGAATGGAAAGCCGAACTGAAAGTTCAATTCGTGGTAATTGACTCTACACTCGCGAGCGGGCACAAGCTCGCGTACTATTTGTCGCTCTGAACGCTCTAAATCGGACGCGAACAGAGCAACAAGCAGAGCGTCTCCTACGTGGGGCCGTGATACTACTCTTGAAAAATCCGAGCATTGAAACTCCGCACGTTCTCCAAAACGCGTTGATGAACATTCCGCGCGAGAAAGGTTCAGAGAATCGTCTCTCTTTCTCCTTTTGTCTGTTACCAAAAAATAGAGTTTATTTTATAGTCTTGCGTAAATAATCCACTTGTCATATAGCAATTCCTTCAGAATTGTGCGCAGAGTGCGACGTAATTCGCACTCAAGCAAGCATCTAAATTACAAATTTTAGTAATAATTTTTATCAAACGCAAATCAATACAATAAGAGAGTACAAAAAAAAATTGAGATAGGAATAACAACATAACAGAGGCTAGGAATCCCGGCTATTTTATCCCCTGGCTATACTCTGGAATTTAGGTACAAGTATCTGAATTCCCCGAGCTTGCTCCTCCATTTGTCAAAAATGACGATACAGAGAATGACGGAATATGTTTAATTTATTGATGTGTTCAGTTCAGAAGAGTGGCGGTAATAATGACACCCAGCATCCACTGCATTAAGGGTATCATTGTAGGACAAACAGAGATCAGATAAAAATTGTAGAGATCAATTTGGTTTATAATTCGATTACTGATGATGCAGATAGGATTAGTTTTTGCTGGATGAGGTCAATTTTAGTTACTCAGTATTGAATTTGCGTGATACATTTTATTCCTCGTCTAGTTCAGAGCGGAGACAGTGAAAAAAGAGTAAGAAAGGGAGAGAAAGACGGAATTGTTCAGAGAATCAACTCCCTCTTTTTCTTCTCTCTGTTTCTTGCGAAAGAATAGGAGAATGAGGGAATTACAGCGTGTCGTTTCTAAACGCGAGAGTTGAAGAGCGGAAAAAGGGCTCGCTCCGACGATCCCGTAGCACTTCGACCGCATAATAACGCGGCTACGAGACGAAAGAGCACCGTTATACGACGTATAAAATTATTATACGGTCCAGGCTTAAAGAGCGGCAAACGCGGCCTGTCCTGGCGGAACGAGCCGCTCTCGTGAACAATTACGCAGGGTTCGGCGATTTACAATCACCGCCGGCCCGTCGGGACGTAAATCCGTTCTACGACGTAAGGTCGAAAGTTTTATCGCCCCGCGTGTCGTGCGTCGTCGTTGTTCTTCATTAATAATTACGCCATGAGTATACCGCGGCAGCGCGGCGCGCTGGGGATCGCCATGTGGCCGTTAACCGCGGATGGATCACAGCGCGTCGCCCCATTATACACCCCCGCCTTCGCTCTCGCCACCCCTCCGTCTCCCGCAGTTTTTCTCTCTCTCTCAGGGTGGAGAGAACGCGCGCGGAAAATACTGCGGCAACCGGGAGAGAGAAAGAGAAGGAGAGAGTGAGAGAAGAAAAAAGAGAAAATGCCACCGTCCGGCCCCATTCCCGCCTCGACCACAATGTACACGGCAAAAACATCCCCTAAATATCGGCGTTTACGGCCCTCGACGCGGAAAGGGTGCGCGAGTTAAGCCTCTATGGTCATTTGGCCATTTATTCGCGTTCGCCGCTTTCTTTTTGTCTACCCTCGCTCGCTCTCTTTCTCTCTGTCCTTCCTCGCATTCCCCGTGCTTTTCTTTGCCCCTTTTTTTACTCTCTTTCTCGATCAGTAGAGAACGCATACTCACGCGTTTCGAGATAGTAAGAGAAAGCTTCTACTTTATCGACTGTCTCTCTCATTTCGTTTTCATCCTCTTTCGCGCCGGCTCGCTCCGTGGCCGATTTTCCGACTTTCTCTTTTTCTCTCTCGCTTTCTCCTGCGCGCGAGTGCGAGAGAGGATGCGTTCGGCTCTCTCAGCCTCCACCTTCGTCGCTGGGAGCACGCGGCGATAAAAGGTACCGCCGGCAAAAGTGTTGTCCGTCGCGGGAACGCTACGGCAATTTTAATGCAAGCCGGTCCAAGCACTGGCTGGTGGTATTCGTGCCGGTAGCAGTCGGCGATACCACGGTTCCTCTCAAATCTTCTCACGTACTTCACCCTCTCCGCCGCCACTGCCGCGCGCCCTTTTGCATCCCCTCGCGCCTCTGCCGTACTTCGCTCAACATCTCCGCGTTCCCATCTACCTATCTCTCTCCCTCCATTTTTCTGCTTAACAAAGCTCCCGGCAATCGCCGAAATGCTCTCGCCGAGCTCGTCGAGTCTTCACCGCTAAGCCTTGACCGCGAGAGACCACAGCGCGTAGTATGACGCGCTACTTAAGTGGAGTAGTAGGTCAAAAATGCACGTTGGAAAGCTCTCTTTAATGAGAAAAGGAGAGGTTGAAAGCGAGAGAGGCAGCTTCGTTGGAACGCGGAGAAAGAGCGAGCCTACGAGTGTTCCTTCCGGCACTCGTGCTGGAGAACCACCTTCGTGAGGCTAAAAAAGACCTCTATTTCAGAGGTGAGATCGAAACGGGAAAGAAACTAAAATTGACCGTAAACCAAAGGACACTGATGGACAAACACGCAGAAAGAAGTTGCGCAGTAGTGGATGTAACGCGATGTTTTTATATTATGACTCCCAGATGCTCGAAATTCCGGCTTTATGCGTCCCGACGTCGCTAATGTCCTGTCATATGAGAACATTTCAGACGTGTACGCGCGCATTTGGGTCAACGAAATACGCCTAAATCGCGGATATCTTGGCAGATCGTCTCGGCGAGATAAGAAAGGGGTGATATTCCCGTGCGAATCTCCGCGCCCGAGGAGAAGCCCCGTAATCCGCGTATCCCTAGGCGCTCGCGCGCGGGCGCGCAGCCCACATTACTCTTGGTTTATACAGACGCGCCGCTCGTTTCTATTATTTTCTTGTTACTTCGCGCAGGAGGAGGACGAGCGAGCCAGCCAGCACGAGGGTGGCAGATTCTCTTCCGTAGCCGCGATATTACGGTTACGACCGCCGTTTCCACCCTCTCCATCTCTGACTCTTCGTGTGTATGCGTGTGTGTGTATGTGTGTCTATCTCTATCTTCTCCATTTCGCTCTCTCCGGTCTCTCGTCTCCAGCTTGCCGCAGTTCGCGCACGCTGTGCGGGACGCTTCTGAAAAATTGCACGTCCAAGCCACTATGACCTTTCTCTCCGCGGCTTCCTCCTACCGTTTACGGTAACGTCGCTGCGGCTTCCGCAGGGACTGTGATTTTTCCGTCGACTTTTCGACAGCGCGGCTTCTGGTGACGCTTTTGGCCGCGCCGACAACTCGGCGAGCGCGCGTCCCTCGTGAAAATTTCACGGCACTCATGTGGACGCGACTTTTCCGCGTGTTTGTTCCCGAGCCTGAGGTCACGCTAACGGCTCTTGTATACTTAATCGAATAGCTTCAAAGTGAAACGGAATTCGGAACGAGGTTCTTTGCCATCGTCGCTACAGCCGACGGTGCACTGCGCATCGAAGATCGATAAGGTGCGCCGTGAAATTTCAATTATTCGCGCGAATTCGCCCGTTCTTGCTCGTTGTTTTTTGTAAACTCGCTTCTCTCGCCGCTTCGTAACAGTTAACGTGTTACAGGAAGAGTTGGCGAGAGAACGAACTGCGAATCGCGCGACCGAGGTTTCTCGCACGCGCGAGCGCGTGCGCCGCGGTAAAAAGCACGCGGATACGTTCTTATACGTAAATTCTAAATTGTCGGGCGCTTTAAATAGAAAATACACATCACGCTTGTGTGATACGCGACGAAAGAACTCAGCGGCTCGTAATATCGCGGCTTGTTTTGCGAATCCGTCGGGAATACGAAAGCAGCAGTAACAGTAACAGCGGCACGATTCGTATTTCACAAATTAATTAAACGACAAGACAAACAACATAACGAGAGACGCGCGGACGTCGAATAAAATCCGCTGAAGTATTTATGAGTCGTGTGTTTATGTGTCGGCGTACGACGTTCGTCGCAGCAGTGTTAGTTTTAATCGTCGATCTTAATTCGATTATCCGAACGTACAGGAAAAAAGAAAATTCGTCTTAATCGATACGAAAAGCGTATACGAAGAGAATCCGATTCCGACTAGAAATTTATCCCATAATCCTGATCAGATTGATCCTAATTAGTTACTTGGGTCCTGATAAATCCTGTAACGTAGTAATAATCAGGACTTTGTCACTAATAAGGACTATTACTATTAATTCCTTAACTGCACCCGGAAAAGTGACAAAATATTCAATTCTTTTTAATTTACGTAAACTAGATGTACTTATTTAAAAAAAAATAATTTGCCCTTAAAAAATCGTGTAATTTTAAACCACTACTGAGAAGGTTAATAATTAGGATTTTATTAATAATTAGAACTCGATCATCGTATACAAAACAGATAACTAATTAGTATGGATCTCTGATCAGGAGTACAGAATAAATTTCTAATCGAGGTTTCTTTCGAGTAACAAATGGACTTTTCATCCCTGAACCTCCCTATCCGTGTGGTACCCTCTTCTATCTCGCGCTGCGCTGGGAAATAAAATTCCAGAGGACGCGAGGGAAGGGCGGCCCCTTCATATCGAAACTAATCTCGTCTTTTACCACTTCGATATATATTTCGCGTACCTCACTGTCATCTGCATTTTTGCATAAACCGCGCGAGACGGTGACGTCGTTTTGCATCGTAAAATAAATTCGATGAATATGCATGTCATAGCCTTATCATCAACCCCGGGCGAGCCGGCGACCCGCCGGTAAACTTTTACGTACTTTTGCAATATCAATGCTCGCACCGTAAACATTTTCCGCAAATGCCCCGTAACCGTATTCCCGGGTATTTCACGGAGAAAGCACATTACGAATTTAAACATCGGCTTGGGAACTATTATCAAATACTGTTACCCCAACTCGCGTAACCGGTAGCGCGCGCCGGCTTTAACTTGATATTGGTAAAACAACATGAATAATAAATCCGCTAATGTAAGTGAGATTTTGCGCGCGCGCACCGCGCGTGAATTATGTTTAGCGCGCGGAAGAAGGAGGAGGCAAAGGAAACATGAGCGGGGGAGGACGTAATAGGAAAGCGCGAAAGGCGGAATTGCAGCCGGTGGGTGTCCCTTTTTACGGTAAGAGAGCGAGAGAGGGCTCGATGAGGATAATATATCAATGGCGAAACTGGAACAGTGGTCGATACGAGGAACGACGGGAATATTTTCCTACCTGTATCCAAATATATTGGACTATTCTAACTGTGAGTAAATAGTCCCCGTTTTCTCCTGTTCGCTTCTCTCTCTCTTTCTCTTCCTTTTTTTTAATCTCTTTTAGCGGAAACTGCAGCGATGCATTTCACCTGTGTACGTCGCGCGGGCATTTGTTAATGATCGCGCATACCGTGTTTCATTCACTCTCTCTCTTTTTTCCCTCTCTCGTCCTTTTCATCCTTTTCCACCGTAAAAAAGATCCTGTTTTCTCGATTTTCTCATAATTTTCAATTCCATTGTTAGCCATTAGTACATCGGGCAGCTCCAGTTGCCGTCGTGAAAGAGAAAGAGAGGGATACCATCGATCCGTTCTCGTTACGTTCCACGATCCTCCTTCCCCCCATCGCGTTTGCTTTGCCTTTGCTTTGCGGAAGGATAAAAGGATGAGTTTCGGGCGACCATGTGGATATCATACTAGAAAGCCGCGAGAGAAAGAGAGAGAGAATGTTGGATTATAAAATATAATCTCTTAAAGTCCCTCGAACGCTCCCGAAGTTTTCTTTATGCGCAAAAGTTGGAATCGGATCTCTCTCGAGGAGAGAGAAGACGGCAGAGAAGCTTTGGACTTTATTGAGCTATCGGCGAGATAACTACTTCCGGACGAAGAAACGTAAAAGTCCCGTATCCCCGGCTAAAACGCCCGACCCAAAAATCAAACGTCTTTAATTTAGGGGGAAGAAAACCGGCTGTTGGCTCGACCGGCGGCTGGGACGGGAAAAAAGCCGGGAGCCGGCTGTCCCTGGGAACATCGTTACTGTGGAACTTCCCGGTTGTAACCGCGCGTGCCGCTCTACCACCGTAAATTGTGGTAGCTCGCCTTTCCTGTTACCAGAGGGAGGAAGAGAGGAGAATGGATGGAGGGGAGGGTGGTGAGGAGGAAAGGCGACAGGTTGAGAAGGAGCCGGAGAGGAAGTGGGAAAGAGATAGAAGAAATCAAGCGACGGAGGATACTCGATATTCAAAAATTTCGAGTAACTAGTGAATATATGCGGAGAGATACGCCTGTCATTATAACATTCGGGAGAATACTTGCCGCGTTTACCTCTCTTCCTCTATCTCTCTGGCTACAACCTGTTTTCTTTGCACTATGCAGTATGTGATCTTTTGGCGAGTTCCTTTTTATCAGTTCCCCAATGTACCCGACGGAATTTACCTTGTATCCCCCCGGACAATCGTTCGCGCGTCACACTTATATAGTCAAACGTATTTTCTGTGGATTTATGCATGCCGCTATGCATGCAAATAGTTGGAGTGGTCTCCGCGCATATCGAGAGAAAACACAAACGAAGCTTATGTGGTTTCGCGGCTGTGTAACGATTGCGGCAGGAAGCATCGCAAGTCTTGCTGTCGTTTCGGAGCCTGCGCGCGTTTTAGCGGAGCCTTCAGCAGAGCGGAAACGCATGGAACGAGGAAGCAGGTAGAAATGTTCTTTCGTAATCATGGGCGCCGTTGAGGGATATGTACAATGGAACGTCGTACAACGAGCAGGATCGCGAAGAGATCTAGCATGTCTGGCACTATTCAAACGCATTAGCACGCGGAAACACGGACGTTTCGACGATTCTCCACCAGAGATAAGACGCGAACCTGTAAAGTCTAGGGAGAGCATGCCGCGCGCGACTTTGGATTTTCTCCCTTGCATATAATCCCACAAAATTCATATATCAAGAAAACCATTTTGTACATCATGATGTATTATATAACTATAAAACTCGACGAATTTTTATAAGCCGCTAATGTATGCAAGAGAGAGATAGAGATTCGGGACCCAAACCCTCAACGCGATCTATCGTTATCCGCCTCTAAAGCGATAATTGAAACGCACAACTTTTGGCGAGCGTCCTGCGGCCGTAACGAAAGGAACACATTTACCTTGGTGAACTAAATGATAGATCGTACACGAGCCGTGTATTTTGCGAACGTACGAATATGATCGATGCTTATTACCGAGCGCAGAGCCAAACCGTAATAATAGACGATAATTGATATCGTGAAGTTCTACACACAGTGTGCTGATGCGAGAATAATTATCGCAAGCTGTTCCTTTCCCTCTTTAGTCCTTTTGACCGAGGACTCTGAAAAGGAACGCGATCGAATTAAAGGATTCTGATTTAGGGTATCGCACATTGATGAGAGAGGCAGACGTGGAGGGAGAGCGTAGACTTTGCGCGTGAATGTGACGTAATTGTATTAATAATTCGCATTCATGATCAGGTCGGAATCGCGTTGTCAATTAAGCGGCTAATTAAACGGCCTGTGTAAATTCGCCGGTTTCGCGCTCGCGGTATTTCAATCTCGTTTTTGTGCGATGTCGATTCGACTTTCCGCTATGTAGTCGTCTCGAACGTAGCCGCATCTGTTCGCGCGCTGATTCCCCAACTACCAATTTCATACGGCGAAACGACGGTGGGCTCAATTAGAAGGGACGACCGGGCGCCTTTGTTTCGCGACGAAGAAAGGGTGCCGCCGGGGCCTTCGTTAAGCAAGATAACGAGATGAAAGGGAAGAATGAGAAATTAAAAGGACAGATAATTGCGATATCCGCGTCGGGGGAAGCCCGAATTTTCGTCAGGAAGGAAGAATGTTTCGTCTCTTGATCAGATTCTATACGTACTCGTATGATAACATATATTTCATATTGTAATATGAATTATACATAATTATACTTCCGACTCGAGATATGTCTATCATCATAAGATCTATCGTGATGATTTTATCCAACTACGTTATGTTGATTCTACTTGGCACTGTAAATATACTGTAAAAAAATCTTGCGTACACAGTACGTAAACAAATGTTCCAAAAAGTTCACTCTAAATTTTGTATTGAAAATAACTCATTTATATGTTCATTCGTGTGTTATTTATATTATGTACTAGTCTATACATAGTATAAATAACACATGAATGAATATATGAATGAGTTATTTTCGACACAAAATTTAGAGTGAACTTTTTGGAACATTTGTTTACGTACTGCGTATGCAAGATTTTTTACAGTGTATGGCACGTATTAAGAGGATATTCGAGATTAAGTATCAAAATGTATAAACATGCCGTTGCGGTCTGTTTAATTATTCACCCTCCGAGAATTGCAGAGCTTGAAGAAAGCGTCACGTATATACCTGCTCTTCTCTCCCTATTTCCCTTTCTGCAGACCTCTTTAATCCGAATTTTCTTTCCCCGTGCTATCAGCATCCGGATCCTTTTGACCTCGCGCTAAAGAGAGAGGAAGAGATTGGAGGAAAGAGAGAACACTCGAAACGGCATAGCCTCGAGATGAAAGATATGTAGATGGAGAATAACGTGGAACCGCGCGCGAACAGCAGCAGGTATTGTAGGTCGGATTCTAAAAGATGTAAATAAGGGCGATAACAGTTCCGGGGTGGTGGGGAATACTTTCGCGGTGAAAATCTCAGAAAATCGCGAGGAATTGGAGAGAATAGGGGAAGGGGGAGAAAAGGAGGGAAGGAGAGAGGTCCCTTGGAAACCACTGTCTCGGCGTAATATTCCCCTTTTCAACGCGCGAAACGTTTATCGATGAACCGCGCGCCCGCCTCGACGTACGAAAAGTCTCCGTCAGATATGCGCGCGTCCAATGCATATATTATGAAGAGCCGGGAGATGTGGGCGCACGTAGTTGTATGCACATGTGTGTGTACGTATTGGGTAATATTGGGGGGGAGGGGAGAGATCGACGTCTTTTTACAATTTCGACGAACTCGCTGCTTTCTCACGGCGAACTCGTTGAATTCGCGACGGAGTTTGCGCTCGCGAATGCGTTGCTCACGCGCTCCTCTCGAGAGACGATCCTTCTCGCCAAAGAATGTTACAACCTACTAATAAGGGACGCCGTGAACTTTCGGAAACTTCTGTGAGTCCCTGAGTCGTTACGTCGTCGCCTCCACAAGTGCGCCGCATCGATCTTGAGTCTAATCGACGTTTTCCTGTCAGGATGACCGCTTAATAATGACGAACGTTCGGATTTTCAGCGCGCGACTTCCTCTACCTCCACCAAGCACGATTTTTCAAGATTCGGTCGTGGCGGTCCCTCCTGCCTTGGATCCTACGACCATGGTCGATCTTATTTACGCAGTCGCGGCGGCAAATAATTAGCGAGACAAACGGGCGAAATTACTCGGCCGCCGACAGGAAATAAATCAGCCGCTCCTCCACCCCGTGAAAATGCACGACGGTTCGAAGGCGGAAAAGCGAGGGGGAGCAGGTGGAGCTAAGGAAGTGTAAAAGGAGAAGACGAGGGTGGTAGCAATGGCGTTGGTGGTAGTGATGCTCTCTCCGCCATGGCGGCCGGTTAGATACCAGGTAGGGGAGGGAGTCTAATGAAATAAGGGTTGTTAATGAGAGGCCGAGGAAATATACGTACCGTCTGCGCCAGCCCTTCGAGATTACGCCGATATACATTCATCCGCGGTCGTTGATCCGCGGCGCTCGCGCGAGAGTGAGCGAAATAATGAGATAACAGATTCGATCTCGCGTGGGCATGTATTTCAACGCGTCCGCACCCTTGGATCTTTCGCGAAGGGATGAACCGTTGGCTTAAACTGCCAGTTAATCGTTCGAATCCGCATGAGAACAGGGAGCAGAGATCGGCGAATCGGCGTGTTGTGACGATTTGAAAAAAATGCGAACGAACGGGGGGCGTTGTTGTTGCACAAACCATGCAGCTTTCCGATTACATACCGACACAGCGGGGGCGACAGTGCAAAACAAAATTTCATTATACAACGGCGAACGCGGTCTAATAAGAGTGCACTTCATTAGCGAGTGTAGAGCTTTTTATATTCAAAGTGCAATGTTCGTGCGAGTTATCGCGCTTACGGTCAAAGGGGAAAAGCGAGGCGCATGCCGAGTGCTGTTTACTTTTTACCGAGTGAAACAGGGAGAGAAGAGAGAGATAGAGGAGGAGTGTATAAGAGAGAGAGAGAGAGAGAAAGCGAAAAGGGGAGAGAGCGAGGGAGGGGATAGAGCATTGTATCATGGGAAATATCATGATTTATGGAACTTGGGGCAACCTTCAGCGAGCTTTATCGAAAACCCATTACACCTCGTGGATTTATGTAGTTGCCTTAGATACTCGGCAATGTTTATTGGACATCCACCGCCAGATGTTGCTGACCCAACGCTAATATTAACAAAGTGTTATCTGTAACTGCGAATCTGCTTCGTTGTACAAGTTAACGCAGTTAGACAGTTGTCGCGTGACGTGCATCTTGTTCACCTGTCCGCCTGCCCGTCCGCCAACGACTTCAGCTACACGGACGTGTGTGTATCCGGGCGTTCTGCGCGCGCGTTAAATATTTACGATCAATTTCAAGAGGGTAGGGATGCACGCGATTTGTTACACTCCAAGATACACCCGACGCCTCAGACTGATTGCGCGGCCAGTGACACGCGATCTGCAATTTTACGGAGCCGCGAGCGCGCCGCTTGTCGTTTGAAATTTCAATCTAGACACGTGTTTCCGCGCGCGTTTCGCTCTTTTGTCGAGTGTTACATTTTAGCATGGTAACAAATGATCACACGAATTTAATCTCACGTCCAGTCTCGTTTCTTTCTATTTCTTATTTGTGTCTTGCTCAAAACGCGTGTTTATTATAAGTAAACAAAAGAGATTCCTCTCAGAAAGAGATTCCTTTCATTAAATAAATAAACAATTAGTCCCGCATTCGCTTGCAAATTTATCCATATATCTAATATCCACTAGTCTCGCGACTACGGCACGCTGCTCGATGCATCCTTCTCCGCCGTTTCATTCTATCCATTATACGTCCGAAAGAACGGCGAGATGGAACGTTCCGCGCGCGACGTGGTGCAATAAAGAAGGATTCTGTTAATTAAAAGCGAGTACAATCTTCGCGTTTGTCCGTCCTCTCGAGACTAAGTTAATACGTTTCTCCGGCATTCTTCTCTCCGACCCCCTCTCTTGTCTGCCCTGCTCTGCTCCACTCTGCGTTCTCTGTTCGCGGGAAGTTTTGTAAAACTTGGTCGAGCAATAAAGCCGGTACCATTTCTGAAAACCCTTTGGCTCGCCATTGGCTCCGGTTACGGGTTCGCTCGCGAGTCGTTTACGTCGCCGGTTGTTGCAGTCAGAGCATCTTCCTCCGCCTCCTCCTCCGGCACCCGCAACGAGAAAAAGGACGTCATCGAAAATAACGAGTCCTTAAGCAGTTCCACGACGCGGATGCAAGTGCCAGCCTCAAGTTTTCGCGTTCAGAAACACACGACCCGCTTCCGAAGTCTTCTTTTCCGCGACCGTGGACCCAATTATTAAAATCGAGAGCGATACTAGCCTCTCTTAGCTGAAAAATGCCCGATGTTAGAGTCGGGTTTATCGGCTCGAAAAGTTTCCACTCTCTCCCTTCCTACTTCTCTCTCTTTTTGCGTCATCGTCATCGTTGTCGACGACGATGACGAGGAGGAGGCGACCGGCGAAGCGCGGCGAAATTGCGAGACCGAAACTTCACCGAGTATCGATAATGATTTCCGCGAGAACTCGCGAAGAGAAGGATCGACGTGGCGAAGTGGCGAAAGTTATACGCCGCTGGATCGAGTTCCAGCCGGCAGTAACGCGGCGAAGTCGCACAGCGTCGTATTCGGAGGAGAACGTGCGCGACTGACTTTTGGCACGTCTCCATAATTGATTCCTCTCACTCAGCATCGGAACGCAAGCGTGCGACAGCGTGAAGAGCTCATTACCGCCCGCTTTTATCTCGCAAACCTCCAAACTTTTCCCTTCCTTACTTTCCACGAAGCACAAGAACCGAGACTCGACGTAATGCAACCCAACACGACCTCGAACGTCGCGAAGCGCGTTGAAACGCGCATCTCGCCTTTTCCTTGGGGACGAGGAGAGCACGAAACTCACGCGAGAACGTACTCTCGCGTGCTTTCGTTTCCCCATGTGTATTCGCCGGCCGGGCGATAAGGCGAGCTATTCGTTACGATCAAGACGAGCGGAATAATATGGCAACGGCAACACTCTCGCCGCAATAGAGAAGAGTCCTCTCTAACATAAACGCGCGTTCTTTAACATATTCTCTTTTTCGCTCTTATTCCTACCTTCTCTTCCTCCTCCTCTAACCTTCCTTCCTCTCCTTCTCTCACTTTCTCTTCTCTCTCTCTCTCTCTCGCTTCTCTCTTCTCTCTGAAGCGGGAGAGAAGATAAAGAAGAAAAAGGAAAGGAAGGAAGGAAAAATAGAGGGAGATAATGAGAACGGTAGGATAATGAGAGAGAGAGAAAGATGGGAGAGAGTGGGAGAAAGAAAAAAAAGAAGAGAAGAATGTACAGAAGAAAAGAAAGAAGATGAACAGAGAGAACGAGATAGGTGATGGATGGTGTACACTGTTAAATCCGTAGTGTCAAATTATACTCAATTTGAGTTATTTTTAACCATTCCTATAAGTCGCCACTGCTCCTACTAAATATGTCGTTAATTTAACTAATGTAATGGAGTTAAATAATTTAACTTAAGAAATGTATTAAATTTGACTAAAATTTAGTTTATTTTTTATTATGTGCACGTTAATGTAACCTTTGTTTTAGTAAAAAATGACTTAATATTGTTTTAAATGGGTTGATTAGATGTGATTGTTTTTTTAAACAAGTTTTGTGTTAAAATAGTAAATTTTGACACATATGATAGTTAAAAATAACTAAATATTATTTAACTCAAGAAATTGGTTTAAATTTGACCCTCCAGTATTTAACAGTGTATGATAAAAAGGATATGAAAGATGTTGAGACGGAGAAGAAAGGGACATGAGGGAAGAAGAGTTGGAGAAAGTGACTCTCCATTTCCTCTCATCCCCTCTTTTCTGTTTCTATCTCCCTTCCTATCTCTCTTCCTTCTCCCTTTTTCTCCCACCCTTTCTATTTCTCACTCGCGGTTCCACTAATTTTTACTGATGGGTGGGAGTGATTTTTTTGTGGCTTAATGTACCAGATCTCGATGCAAATTCTATCAACTCTATCGCAATTTATCCTATTGCACCGCTATTATTCTCGGGTTAATCGCCCGAGCATTTGAACGCTTAATGAACGCCAAACGAACGGGCGTACCCCGACGTAGGATCGACACGATTCGCGCCAATTCAGTTTGAAAGTAGTTCCGAAATAGCCCGGGGATGAACTATTTTTTGGTCCAACACTCCCTATCGAGTTTAGAGCGCGAGCGTAGCTGCAACTTTTCTATTGAATTTCAGCGGTGCACTGTCAGTTTCGAAGCTATTATTACCATCTCTCGGCGGCTATTTCGGCGGTCGTCGGGAATAAAATCGGCGTTTATGAACTTTCCGACGCGGAGTTTAGCGGGATGCTGTTGCCAGCGGCATCCTCAGTCGACTAATACGTCGTTTTGCGCATGGCTTTACTATTTTCCTTAGGTGAGAAACCGATAGCGACGACGTTGTCGTCGACGATCGCGAGTAAATCGCCACGAGAGATCGGAAGATGAGAGACGTCCGTCGCGATTGTGTCCGATATCCAACGGTACCGGATGAAACTTTGACAACCCATGTTCTTGAAGGTACCTCCATCCTCTTGGATAATACCTTCATCCTCTTGAAGGATTCATAAAGAAGGTCCAAGAGAGCTGCGTTGTGAGCCCCGGAGGAGAGCGGTTTGCAGGTAGAAAGAGAGCAACTGACGAACGAAAGGGTGTATGGGTGGTCAGGGGGTAAGAGAGATGGAGAAGAGAGAAGGAGAGAGAGAGAGAGAGGACAGGGATGGGGAGAGAAAGATTGTCCGAGAGAAGATAAAGGCGAGCGTGCGCCGAGGCTGAGAGAAAACACGTGGGATTTCTCGAGGCATGTCGGTCGACGAATCGAGCAAGTTTCCTTCAAGTTGGCTTTTCCGAGCAGCGCCGAAAGATGGCTGCTGATGGTGACCCCGGTGAGGAAAGTTGGGAGAGAATTTCTCGTGTTCTCGCTCTCCTCTCGCCGATCAGGCCTCCGCCTTAACCGCCTTTCTCTCCTCCACGTATCTCGCTTGCTGCTTGTCTTTGCTCCTCGAAGGGAGGAACTCGCTGAACTGTGCGTCGGCGGATCCGCACCCCTCCGTGCAGGATTTCCCTCGCGACGTGAGCGGTTACCAGCGGCACGTCGCGGGGATGTAGGCGCCGTGCTCGGGAGTATCTCTGATCAATCGCAGTTGCTGACTTCTTCTTCTTCATTTTCTTTCTCTGCTGCTTCTTGCACGCGCGCGACTGAAAGCGCGTCGGGCGCGTTCGAAAAATAGTTTCCGCATGGGTTGCGAGAGGGAGGAGACAGACGGCGGCTGAGACGGGGGTTAACCGTGCGCGCGACGTACACAACGTCTCTCGAATGGGAAAGCACGGGAGAACGTGATGTTGTCGGGTTGTCACTACGATTGTTCCGACGTCGCGGCTACGAGATGGTGGAAAGTAACAATGCTCTTAGCGCGTGTACTTCGCGAGAGAGAGAACGAGAGAAGGAGAGATACGAAGTGATTTGCGAGGGCGTATCTTCTCGTCGCGGAATGACACAAATCTTCGTTCCCGTGATATGCGGCTTTATCGTGCGGAGTATGACGGCCACTGGCGCGTTCCGAAATATCTCAGATATACAGAACGTAACGTGTTGTCGAGTGAGACACGTCAGGCAGGAATTCTCTCTCTCTCTCTCTCTCTCTCTCTCTCTCTCTCTCTCTCTCTCT
>NW_022639535.1:331773-337218 GCF_010583005.1 Odontomachus brunneus
CTTTCCTATTGATCGATATCAACAGTTGTTCAATTATTAATGAATCATGCCCGAAGCGCGGCGCCATGTGGTCGCATAGTGCGCGCAAACGCATCGGGACTGATATTACTACGTGCATAGTTTATTTACACGGTGCTCTATCTCTCTCTCTCTCTCTCTCTCTCTCTCTCTCTCTCTCTCTCTCTCTCTCTCTCTCACTTTCACAATTGCATTTCCCTGCGCCGTTGTCTACCTGATCTAAGACTCATGTAATAAGCCCGCGGAAGAAGCTATGCACGCGCCCAAAAGCCACGCGTGCTTCAGCTGATGTTGCGCGCTATGAAAACATATTCCGCGCGCGAGTCAGAAGTATAACACACTATAGGAAACAACCTCGCATGAGCTTTTGATATTTCAGCACCGCCATTGGAACCGCCATTGTCGCCGTGGAACGGGGGACAGACGGCAAATTGCGAGGACTTCACCTCGAGGTACTACCCTGCCTCTCTCACTATCCTTGGCCCGCCGACGCAAAATCCGTCGTAATTAACGCGAGATTCATAGGACGGCGTATCGTCGCGCGAGGACGTAAAAGCCCTCGTTATCTCCGCTGACGACGATTCCCGTCACGTTCAACTTCGTCACGCGCGCTAACCAGCCAGCAGCCAGCCGATGTTAAGACAGTGGTGGCCGCATTTTCTCGCTGATTCCGTCGTGTCGTGCGCGCGCGCGAATTTTCCACGGATTCCAGATTCCGCGAAGCGCCGTACCCTTCCGTTCCGTTTCTCCTTTACGGTCCCGCACGCGTTAAAATTCACTCCCGTGTAGCGAGAAGGAGGAGGAGACGGCGGCGGCAACCTTACCTTACCGCCGCCCCGGGGCGCCGCTTCCTTCCATTATGCATTCCTTACTATTGTTGTTACTACGCAGCACCGCGCGCCGGTGCTGCACGTCTGCCTAGAGTGCTTCTGAAACAGGTAATTCCAATGAATTACTGCGCGCTTTGGTGTGCCGGTAGCATCGGTATACACTTCCGCGCAGCGCGCGCGACCCGTGTGTTGTACGCATCTCACAGGTGGTGCAGAGAGAACGTCCCGGGGCGTTAGTCGGGCGGGCGGACGGGAGGGTGGCAAGAAGGGTGTGTCGCGCAACGCCCCTTAGATATTACGCGGATCTACTTGTCAAGCATTAACGTGTCTCACGACTACTCAAGTTTTGCCGGCTGAGGATTCGGCGGGCGGAAACGCCGCAAGGCCCGTACTTTGCGCCGTTATGCAGCTGCAACGAGATGGGAAGAGAGATGCTTGAGGAGAGACGCACTCGTCTCTCGCGAATTTGCCGATTTTTATGCGACGCGAGCAGTTTGCGCCGCAACTTCGCTCTCGCGATCATCTCCTCCCATCGTCACTGAGGAGACTAAAAGATTCTTGCAGATTTGTGAGGAGAGAAAAGGATGGTTTCGTTGATCGGACGCGTTTGTCGATGCGAGTCGACGAGAGGGACGGTCGCATTTCTCATGAGCGAATCTCTCGTAGAGAGAATCAAGACCGCCATGCGTGAAACTGCAAACGTCCAACCGACAAAAGAAATAAGCACAGGTGGGAGAGATGAAATTTTTATCTGTGCTGATGGACGCGCACGCGTACACACACACACACACACATGCACGCATACTTACGTCCTCATCGCCGTGCTTCCTCGCCACGAAAGATTTTAATTATGAGAATAGAATTAATTTACGGTATCATATACGCGTACGAGCGATTCCAGGAGATGTGCACGGCTCACCTGGAATATCGCGACATGGCTCTCTCCTCTTTATATCTCTTTTCTGCTTCTCGTCTTTTATCGCTATTTAAGCGTAATCACTGTTCAGTTCAACATCGCCTAGTATCGCGTAGCATCGACAAACATCCTTTGAGCACCTCTATAAATACACGCGCGATCTGCATCGCGAAATTATTCGAGAACTGTGCGGCACATTGATTATTATTCCGCGCCATCGAGTACGAAGTAATCGAAGTGCAATTACGCATCCCACTTTTCGAAACTTGTCTCCCATTTATCGATCGAACGAACGCGGAAATGCGATTATCTGTCTCTCCCTTCCTCTTTCTAGCGAAGAGGAACGTCGACGACGTTACTCGTCGCTATCGCTATCTTTATTAACGAAACTGTGCCACGTATGAGTCATTATTTTGTTTCAGGTCCGATATATGAGACCTCGATGTATCGGATTGATGTCCGTCCAACCTTCGCCCTCTCTCTCTCTTTCCCTCTGGTTTTTATCTGTTTTACATAGCAGATGCATGCGGACGATATTGCTTTCCAAAGATTGAAATTAGCCCTCTGAATGACACAGATGTCGGAGAATGCATCATCGATGCATACGTGACGTTGAATAAAGGTCGGTACGAGTCCGGGCTCCACGTGATAAAAGGGAAAAAAGAGCGTGTTTCGCATTCATCGAATCAGCATAGAGCAGCGCAACGGTAAAACGTTGAAAAGCTAAACTCACCTCCTCTCCCTCCCCCTATTTATGTGCATACCGAATTCTATTATTCCGAAAGCGAGTGAACGGGAAAGAGAAAGAGAGGGAGGGAAGAAAAGAGAGAGAGAGAGAGAGACAGGAATGGAGGGGGAAGAGGGTGAGAGAGAGAGAGAGAGAGAAAGCAAGCGTGCACGTTCGCCAAATATTACGGCAGCTCGCGGATCGCGGAACCAAGAGAATAAATTACTTCGATGTAATTAATTAACGTCAACCAGTTTGGTCGCGTACTTCCCGACGGGTTGCTGCCGACATGCGTGCGCGAGCGAACGAGCGCTCTCGACGCTGCTGCGTTCGCCGTGATGCAGTTACTCTCTGAAATATCATGCGCTAATTCGCCGCCGACACAACGCCGCCGCGGCATTTTTAATCCGTATAACTTTACGTACAACGGCTTACACGCGTTCGGAATTGTTGTTGCTCGGCGGAAAATGACGACGGCGCGGAGCGTTGCCTGCTTCTTTGATAGGATTGGATGATTTCGCGAGAAGCACGAAGGAGAGTTTATCATTGCGCTGAATTTATAATCGAATCGAAACTTACTGGATATCTTCGCCGCGCAGCGCGCGCACGCGCGCGCGTATGCTCTCTTTGTCCCGTTCGCTCGCTTGCGCCCACGCCCGTAAAAGATATCACTGTTTTAACGAAGTTTTAATCGGCTTATATCGATGGGCTTCAGAGCAAAGCTTGTGCTTTGCAACCTATTACTGCTGTTTAGTCGTGCCGCCAAGCGGATTTTTAATTTACGTGGGAAATAAGCACCGCCATCTTCCGCTTGTCACGCGCATCAAACTTTCAAGAGAATGATCTTCGAAGATCTTAGGGAGAACAAAATATATGTGTTTATTATTGTTTTAAGGTAACCGTCTAAGAGCGTTATTACTAAAGAGGGAAAAAGCACTTTGAAAGAAGAAAAGAAAAAGAGAACATATTTACAATAAGGAAGAATAATCTTTAACGCTGATTTTGATGATTTTTTAAGATATTTCCTGAGCATATTTATACTTTTTTAAGATAGAATTTATAGTAATCCCTTATAAGAGTTTGTAATAAGAGGCTGAGAGGGGAGAGGAAAGAGTGAAGGGAAAATAGGGTGAGAAGGGGGGTGTGTGAGAAATAGATAGAGAGCGACAAGAAGGGGGGAGTGAATGAAAGGAAGAGGAAGGGAGAATCTTCTCCTGTTCTTTTTTCTCTTCTCGCTGTCATTAAAACTTTAAAGCCTGCGGAGATCGGCCGGTGTAATTAAAGCACACTTGCCCGGGATGTTCATTAAAGGCGAGGAGTTAAAGTGCATTTCATCAAAAGTTGGTGAATGTCTCGTGGTGACCCCTTTGTGTATCCAGTCTTTCATTGGCGAGTTATCGCGTAAATAGGAGAGCCGCCTGTGTACACGGCTGTACATATCCCAGGGCGTCGTAATTCCACGTACATTCGATCGGATTACCATGTCGATCAGGTCAATAATAGCCGCGAGCGATCCGACCGTGCAGAGAAATATTTATTAACCCTGTCGCGTTCCGCATCGTTTTGCGTCCTCTATTTTTAGCTCGGCGTTCAATTGTTGAAACGCAACCTTCTGCGCGAATATCGTTCCTTCCGTGAATTTTGTTCGCAAGATTTCGTGATCTTTTGAAACAACAAATATATTTTGGATACTTCGAAATTATGTTAAAGGCTTCGCCGTAATCTAACTGTATTCTAAGTATAATTCGCGAAACGAACAATATGGCGCACTTAAAAAGATCATGTTGATTAAAAAGCTTAAGGAGTCTACTTTCGTCGCGTCGAATAAATAATGCGAGAGGTCGTTGGAAAATCGTGTTGCGGGTTATCGGCCGAGTTCTGTTTCATTTCCAATTACACGGCAAGGAAAAGGAAAAAAGGGGAAGGGAGAGAGAATGAGATAGAAAAAACTTTCTCCGTACAATCCTTTTCGTTAAGTGCGTAAAGCTCTTAATCCGCGCGTCGTAATTATGAGCGACGCAACGCGAGGGAGAGGAAACTCGCGGATATATGTCTCAGTTTTATTTTCCCTCTTATTGCAGATATTGTATTCGCGATTAATTCCGTTCAATGGACTTTCATACATTCGAGTTGTTACAATACGCGATAACACGTACAGGGCGCTCTGACTTAAAGAGATAACACGAGGTTATGCACCTCTTAGTATTTGAATATTCTCATCGTCGCTCGATGCAATGAAGATTTAATCCGCATGCAAATGCGTGTGTCCACACTCAAACGCGGATATGTACATTTGCAACGCGCCAGTCCTGCTTAATGATCTTTAATTTACATTTCTGCGTTTCTCACGTCGCAAAATCTGCTTACTTGTATCACGCGTAATTATGAGGAAAGCGGAGAGAGAGAGAGAGAGAGAGAGAGAGAGAGAGAGAGAGAGAGAGAGAGGATAAAAAAATATTATCTTTCCGTAAATGTTTCCGTGTGCTTTCAAAATATATTTTCTATCTATCGTCCACGCGTGGTGCATCGCGCTCTTGCTCGAAATTCGCATTAATTTCGCCAAATTGCGACAATACCGCGGAAGTGGAAAAAATCTCGCGGAACATATAAAATAAATAATAAATATGTACATATTCGAAATCGCGACACGACCAATAACACTCTACCGGGACAATTGCGAGCCATGAATTTTACGTGATGATTCCGCGGATATCAGACATGGAATGTTACAACGATAATAACTTCAGTGGATTAATCAGCGCGCCACGCAGCGTCGTATGAAACGCGAATAAAAAGCGAATAGAACACCCAATAAAACATTCGCTTCGTCCGGCACGGAAAATATTCGTTCGACATCTTTAAATAAAGCGAATTCCTTTTTTCCCCTCCGCTCGTTCTCTCCTTCACTCACTCGCTCACTCTCTCTCTCTCTCTCTCTCTCTCTCTCTCTCTCT
>NW_022639535.1:337233-339245 GCF_010583005.1 Odontomachus brunneus
CTCTCTCTCTCTCTCTCTCTCTCTCTCTCTCTCTCTCTCTCTCTCTCTCTCTCTCTCTCTCTCTTCTTTCTTTGGCACGGTTTAAGTACGATAAATTCCCGGTCTTTTTCCATCGCGGGCTTCGAACCCAAATAAAGCATCAAGTAATTCGGTGGCTGTAGCGGCTCGCGGCCGTAATCCCTTAACGTTCAAGCTCCGCTCGCAATTGATTTCCGGACAAATCGCCGCCGCGTTGGCTGGCCTTCCCGTCTTGGCCACGCGCGTGGTAACGGCCAATTATATTTCGGATTTGTCCGCGATAATTACGAGTGCAGCGGTGGTGGTGGCTGTCCACCGCCCACGGATTCGCTCGTTCGTTCGCTCGTTCATTCGCTCGCTCGCTCCTGACCCCGGAATATATTCGCGGCATTTCCGGCACGTGCGCTACGTACGGGATTTATGCGCGTCGTCCATTTGCCTGCCAGATTTAAGTTCTGACTCGCGTGTCCTGGGATCAGACGCCCCGGCTAGATATCACAGGTAAAGAACGGCGGCCAGATGCTGAGAGCCAAATCGCGTCGGGAAATTACGCGATCCGTCGTAGAGTCGTCGTCGTCGTTCTCTTCCTCCCGCAACCCCTCTCGTCCTCTCTACCCACTCAGTCCCGCAGCGCGGGAAATAGTTGTTGGAACCAGCCATTTCCTGTGTGTTGCGGGCAGAAAAATTAAGCGATTTCGAAGGTGGAATCTGCCGGGCGGGCCGGCGCCGTCTCGCCCGGTTAAAATTCCCGGCACGGTCTAACGCTCGATTTATTTCAATGCCCTCCGCGCTGTCGGAAGCTTAATAGAAAGCTCGCCTCGCGATCTTAATGGGTTTTCTTTGTGCGTCCGATTGCACTCCCACTACCTCCGTGATTCCCGAGCTTCCGGCGCGAATAATTCCGCATAAGCACCGTCGACGGCTCGATTCGGCTACGCGACACGAACTAACGCCAACGAGTGTTTCGCAAAATACGCGGCAAATACGTGAAAAAGCTGCGCGAGCATTCCCAAGAAAATTGTAAAACGAAGCGATTTTCTTCCTTGTCTTCCTCATTTCGGAAATTGCTAACTTGATAGAAAAGCACACATTTATCTTGCCCCCGTGTCGTACAAATGTCACGAAAATTATTAATCCGCAACTCGCATGTTTCACATCTAAATGGACGCGATATTATTTAAAAAAAGCAAAATGCGCAGAAGTAAAGAAACAATTGTGAAATTCAAAATACTCTCCACACTGGCAATAACACGCCAACTACGCAGAGAGAACGATTTATTGAATCAAATAAATGTTTCTTTGGAATAGTCCAAATAAATTATTTGGTTGACACAACAAAAATATTTTTTTTGGAACTAACCCGCAAATAAATATTTTTGTTGCTTCAAACAAAATTTTGTTTTAATCAATCAAAAAATTCATTTGGACTAGAAGAAGCGTTTATTTGATTCAACCAAATCGTTCTCTCTGTGTACTAAGGCCCAGTTCCACAACCTCCAGTTAACTTAACTGGCTGGTTATTCCATTGGACTTGACCAATCGCATTTGACATTAAGAAGAGTTAATCAGAATTAACCAATCACTATTGGGACTTAACTGATAGTTAAAATTAAACGGATGTTGTGGAACTTGGTCTAATACCAGCATTAGCATTTTGGATTATTAAGTGATAATAATCGACAACTTTTTTTTCTCGATGTCTCGCTGGCGTCGTCGTGACCCAATGAAGAACGCGCAATTAACGAAAGCGCTCGCATTCCAAGTTTAAAAGCAATTACGTAATGCCTGGTGTAACGATAGTGCCGTATAACACCGGAGCGAACGTCGCGATAAAGTAATAATAACGCAACGAGAACGAAAGTTTCATTGCCCGCGGCGAGTTCCGTCGCGCAAAAAGCGCCGCGAGTCTCACGGGATAGTATTCGTTTCCCTGGGTCGCGCCCTCTCTCGGGACGAATGACAAAAGCTGCGCTCTTTTTTTTTTTTTTTTTTTT
>NW_022639535.1:339255-345912 GCF_010583005.1 Odontomachus brunneus
TTTTTTTTTTTTTACATCGCAGTCGCTTTTCGCAACTCTCTGCAGTTCGCGTGTGGATTGGAAATGACGTTGAGCGTTCGCATCGCGTCGCGTCGCCGAAGGGAGCGTAAAATACATCGCGGCATTAAACATGTAGCGCGAGCGATGACGCTA
Organism: Odontomachus brunneus; assembly: GCF_010583005.1. Lineage (NCBI taxonomy): Eukaryota > Metazoa > Arthropoda > Insecta > Hymenoptera > Formicidae > Odontomachus > Odontomachus brunneus. Next base: position 339,409 of record NW_022639535.1, read on the forward strand.
AATCTTCCTCAGACGTTATACGACTTAAACCACCGCCGTCTACTATCCCTCCTCCAACCCCAGCTCCGTTCCGCTTCCCGCTCCCGTTGCCGTTCCCGAACCCCCGGACGTCGATTTCTCGGTTTAGCCGCAACGTGCCGCACTTACCGTGGCATTCTACCCCATCTCGTCGTCGTCCTGGCAGCCGCCGCCGCCGCCGCCGCCGCCGCCCTCGTTCGCTCTCCTCTCCACCTTCATCGTTCTCCACCTTCCCGACACTCTTTTCTCGCGGCGTTCGACGATCCTCTCGAGATTTACTGCCTACCGTCGCCCATCCCTTGTTCTCTTTCTCGCGTTCGACCGACTTGTTCTTCCTCTCTTTCTTCTTTCTCCCTCCAACCCTCTCCTCCTGCTCTCTGTCTGCCTTTCTCGCGCGAGGTGTCGCAATTCCGAAGCTGTCAATTTTGATTTACACTCGATCGCGATCGCGTACCGGTTACGACCTATACGTCGCCGTTAGACGGATCGCGAGACGCTTCCGGGACGCCTCGAGCGTCCATCTTTCTTAATACGTCGCCGTGTAACGTGTATCCGAGGCGTTTCCCTGATGCGCTTCGTGCTCGATGGTGCGCGATGCGGCCACGATTCGCGCGTCCCATGAAATTCCGAGGAGTCTGGAGGATCGTGAGTATTAACCCCCGGCGCGTCGGAATGGGGCGAACGAGCGAGCGAGCGAGCGAGCGGACGGAGCCAGGCTGGCGCGATGCACCGCGTCCGCCCTTTGGCCATCGAACGAAATTACGAACGAACGTTTCTGCCAGCTTGCCCTGATTTATCGTTTTTCTTTTAGTGCCACGGCAACGCATCGGTTTATGCATCAGCTGCGGGAATCCAAGTTTATGCGCGAGATTTATGTGGTATTACCCAGAAAACCGTGCGCGAAAGCACTTTTTGCGTGCCCGTCCCCGCGCTCTTTAACGCGCACGTTTGCGTAGTGGAGAGCACAACACCGGCTCGTATGGACGATAATGTTGAGTTTCGACAACGAGTACGCGCGTGAAACGCATATTCGACGGAAATAAAGCACGTGTGTGCGAATTAAAGAGAGAAGGAAAAACGGCGGGATGACTGAATAAAATAATGTAAAAATTACAGGCGCGAGACCGCGCGCAGCGGCTCGCATAATACACATCGCGAATAATATCCACGCGTTCTGTTCGCGAGTTATGCGTCATGTTGCAGACACATTATTGTTATTACGTCCTCTTGCGTCCCCCCCCCTCCCCCTCCTTTTCCATCCATAGTATACGGGGCCATACATTACGTCCCGCCGCTTTTAACGGCGTAAAACGCAAATCATGCGTGTACCGACGACGTTTCGTTGTCGGTGAACGAATAAAACGTTGGTACGCGAACATCAGGCATCAAAAATAAAGCGCAAGAGTGAGATAGCGGTGGTGTTGATGATACGCGCGACAATCAGAAAGAGAAAGAGAGTCATATTAATTCGTATCTCTCCGCCTCCACACGTCGCGGCATTAACGTTATTATCTCCGCCTGCGAGTTCCTTCCGCCAAGACGACGGCTGGGTGTCGGAAGAAGTTTACGACGAGGGGGAGCTAATTCGCAGCAATAATTCCGCCCGCCTTAACCGCCGACGCCTGAATGCGGTTTAACAGGATGTATAAGCGTCTCTTACCCCTGTTTGCGCCGCGGAAGGATTAAGACTAAAGAGACGGAGGGGCCGTGGCGATGTCGACCGAGAAAAGACGTTTAACAGATAGGACGTCCCGCCGCCCTCGTTTGCTCCACAGGCGGACCAAGATGCATTCTCCCGAGAAAACGATCCTCGCGAATACGAGCAACCATATAAGCTGGCGCAAATTTCACCGCAAGGAGCGCTTCGAAATTAGCGGCAGGCGCGTGGCTTCATTTCTACGCGCGAGAAACGGCCGGAATTGATCTCAAGCAGCGAAAGTATCTCGGATTACAGAAATTGTGGAAAGCGACGGGTTATTCGCAGACACGTCGCAATCTTACGCCCCATTAAAATTGCAAACTAATTTCGCACAGAAATATTTTACGACATGTCAAGAAGCCTGATACAGTATTATCTTCAGTTGCCAGCTATCAAGTCGCAACAAATGGAATAATCAATCGCCACGATCGCGACAAGTGCGATTGGTTCGGTTTCATTCGAACCAATCGCCGCATTTATTTTTTATAGAAAACTCCAAGAAAAATTTTCAGAAAAAACTGATCACTAGTCAGAAATTGCCTTTCTATTAGCTAGAATTTGCTAGAAAGTAATTGTTAAAAAACTGGAAAAACTATTGGTCAGTACTTTTTAGTCAGTTGTTGAATAGAAACCAGATAATAAAAAATGACTGTTAAATGCTGGGCAGTTTTCTGTCTAATAAAAACGAGAATAATGGACTAATAAACTCGGACTGACTAATTCAGTTACTGGCTCGGAAGAGATTGCGTTTTCTACTTGGAACACCACTTTCGAATCCTCAGTTTGTGTTACACGCGCGCGTGCATGAACTTGGGCGACCTACTAGCGTAGGCAGGTAGATAGGTTGGCGTTTTTATGGGGAGAAATAAATGTCGGTCAATATGGACGACGGTCGGGGCGAACCACTCCATCATACGCGTACAATCTAATTTTCGTAACGAATGTCCTGGGGTAATAAGTTCCTGCAGCCGGGATGTAGGACGTTCTTGCAGATTCGACTAGTCGTACTCCGACCTCCTCCTCCTCCTCCTCCTCCTCCTCCTCCTCGAGCACCTCCTCTTGCACCCGCTCCTACGATCGATGATCAATAACCTCCAGTAGGTACCGGCGTCCGACCTCACGTGTACATCCACCATATCACGCGGCCATAACTCGCGCGCGGTAATTGCTTTGCGAGAGACGATTGTCGTCGTTATGGTAATATTCCCGTCGAGCGGACATGTGCTCCAATCATCCCGCGCACTTAACTCCTTCAAACGTATAATCGCTCGTACTAATAGCAATCGGCGAGACTGCCAATTACCAACAAAAGCGAGTGCTGACTCGCTCGCTCTTTTTCGTTCCACCTCTCTCTTTTTCTCGCACGGCTTTTCGCGCGATCCGCTCAGAGGAGCTCGTACTTCATCGCCCCGGGGCACTCTTTTAGTCATCCTCGGTGAAAAGAGATGTTTCGGCCGATATTGGACTTCTCCCGCGCTCCCGCCGATATCGATCGTAAACACAGTTTTTCTCCCAGAGAATAACTGGATACCGTCCTCGTCTACGACGTATCATCGTTCGTGATGGTATGTGGTTACGAGGCGCGTAATCGTTACCTGGAGAGATTCCAGCGGAAAGAATCGTCTCTCTCTTTCTCTCTTTTTCTCTCGTTTTTCTCCTTTTCTCGCTATTGTGTCGGACACCTCATCGCGTTGCACCTGATCGATCGCGTAGCGCCACTAAAAACGGACCAACGGATCGCGGCGAAATTTCATTTGAGCGTGATTGACCCCTGACCTTTTCCGAAAACGAGGACATTTTGATGAGCTTGAAGATAGAACGCGCGAGTTCGCGGAGGTACGAATGTGACTTTCTGTGATTTCTTCTTTTTTTCTTTTTGCGATATACTTAGAATGGCGGCTCTCAGTATACAGCGCTCCTCCATCCAAACGGATCACACCTCTAGGATGCATTACACCGTGTCACCGCTGCACTAGAAACTGGTAAATTTTCTACACGGAAATAATCGACGTCTTCACAAGCGGAGTGGAATGAATTTACGCGAGGCATACAGCGCACTATAATTCTAGTATGGGTGATCCATTCGGAGGACTAGGACGGGTTAACAAGTTGATTCCACCGGGGCTGACATTATCAGTCACAAATTATAGCACGTGGCTGAAACCGAACTTGTCACCCCTCGCGGATTCGGAGGCCTTCGTGCTTATACTCCAGGCTCGAATGCTTAACTGACGTTGACGTACATGCGACTAAGTGCGCTTGATCATACATGCGCGTGTGAGATGGCAATTTATAATTTGGCCTGCAAGCGAGCGAGGTATTTATGTGGATATTGCGCCAAGTAACGCAAACATAACTGACAACACGGTCTCTTTCGCTCTTTCTTCTCCATTTCGCCCATGAACACTCGCTTTCGCATGAATCCACGCCAATTAACGCGAAGAGAAGAGAAAATGAGCGTTCTCCTTTGACACTGCCGGGCTACGTAGAGTTACTTAACATTTCTAGATTTAGGATTAACATTGAAACTAGCGGTTCGCGCGCTGCCTGGTGTTTCAATATTCGTATGAATATAGAATCTCAGGAACGCGCGAAGATACCTGATCTCTGGTCTCTTTTCGCACACGAGTCGCTTCACGAGCGAAAAAAAGAAATTAATTTCCGCCAGAAACAAGAGGTCAAAGTGTGCGCGGCGATCAATTCGCGTGCTCACGATAATGTCATTAAATTAGTACAAAAACAGACGCTTGCGGTTACACGTAAGTCAACAAACTTCCGTTCTTATCGCCTTTATACAATCTTCGTGGAGTATCAAACCACGGGCGCGCTCTTATCGCTCGGGCATAATTCATGCTCCGAGAGAGGTTAAACGAAATCTACATATCGAACGCGCCATAGTCAGTTAAGGCCAATTGGGGAAATTTACATACCATCGCCGGCCGAAGATTTAACCTCATTCGCGAGAATCACCATTCGTGAACGACTTTAATTTTTCTCGTTATATCGCTCGGCGGTGTGTGGTGGATTCCCAAAAAATCTCACTCTCCTCACAAGAAAAAGTCAGAAAAAAGAGGACCTACCTCGATTCAACAAATCTCTCACTCCTACTTTCTCTTTCTCCCTCTTTATTTTACTTTTCTAGCTCTTTCGTCGTCTCTCATTTTACGTCGTGAGTTGCGAAGTGAGAACGGGAAAAGACTTGCGAGAACCAGGAACAAAAGGAGCGCAAAAGTAAATGAGAACATATGCGTGTATCGGAGCGAGCTCTCGCAGCGAGAAGACAGAAATCAAGAAAAATGTACACCTTTTGCGCTGCCTTTCGCGGCTGAAATGTTCGTGTGCGCGAATAACGTGTTTTTCACTTCGCCCGATCTGTTCATCGGCACGACTTTACCGCAGAAAAATTACTGCGGTATTGCGCAATTTTGCAAATTTCAATCGTGAAAATGAAAATACAGACTACATTTCGCTCAACACGCAGCTGTTTCCATTCTTACATGACTCAGATAAAGTCGAGTAGATGAGTAAGTTGTGTAATGTCAACTTCTAAAAGGACTGCTGAAATGAAAGACGTGAAGACTGAATCCCCGATAAGAAATGGAAACTTTTATGGGAAAAGTTAAACAGAGACCGATCGGGCCCAAACCGGATTCTGGATCTAAAATCTAATGTACCTTGTCGGAAAAAAAAGTTGTTCCGAACACAAATCTGCGATGAAAAATGAAGGTTACTGCTCAAGAAAATTGACTTAGATCTGATTGAACCCTAATTGGGTGTCGATCCCAAAATCTAATCTACATGGTCGGAAAGAAAAAAATTGTTTCACGTCGTAATAATCAAAAATATCTATTTGGAAAAATAACGACGCGCTGATCCGGAGGGATAAATTTGTGTAAGCAGCTGTTGCGACCAAAAAATGAAGACGTCATTAAAAGAAGTCGCGGGTAGTTTCCGGTAGACTATCGCGCGCGTATCTCACGGAGAGCATCCTTTCGCGCGCATAGGACGCGCGCAGGAGGCTGAATGAACGGAAAAAGGGCGACTGTACGGGGAGCGATGTAGAGGGAAGTGTCGTCAAAAGAAAGAGCGGCTTTCTGAGAGAGCAGCGGAAATGGAACACGCCTACCGTGCCCCATTATAATGTCGAATCCAGGAGGCAGCAGGTTATCGCAGGTATCTGTCGGAAAAAGGACGCTTTCCGTCTAGGCGGATAGAACTAAAGGGGACGCGAGAGAACGTTCGAGTTTTAAAGCTGCCATTCTATCCAGTTGGCGCCGTTGATGTATCTTTAGAGAGAATGTTTCTTAGCGGCTTTTCGCCGGTATTATCGAGTTTCTCACTTGTCCCCCCGCCCCCTCCTCTCCTTTCTCCGCATCGCGAGATATCAGAGGAGAGATACGATTGCGAAAGTTCGATACCGCGTGTGCGATTCTTGCTGCACTATCTTGTGTAATAACGCGAAGGAGAAGAAGAAAAAGTATACTTGTACATGCGAGGCGTACGAACGAAATGAAATTATCAGGCCGACAAGTATCACAGATAATACGAGACGCGCGCACAACCGGCGAGAAGATGCGGCGCGATATCCCGCTGATCGATACTCACGCATGCCGCGCTGACTATTCGTCATTCGTGTCCGCGGAGGCACGGTTATCGCCGGCGCCGATAATCGGTAACCCCTGTTCCCTATTAACCTTCACCGCTCAAAAGGGATTATATAAACCAGCGTATTAACGAAGAGAGAGAGAGAGAGAGAGAGAGAGAGAGAGAGAGAGAGAGAGAGAGAG
>NW_022639535.1:345922-352481 GCF_010583005.1 Odontomachus brunneus
GAGAGAGAGAGAGAGAGAGAGAGAGAGAGAGAGAGAGAGAGAGGAGACGAACTCATGGGCGTCGTGCATCCATGAGTTGTCTTCGTCTATTTGCTTTTCATCTTCGCGACCCTCGTGTCGACTGCCCAAGGATTCGCTCTGGCAGGATTCGTTCGTTCGTTCACGGAAAAAGGAATACTGAAAATTATGCGAATTACGCCAGGCAACTTTTCCTTCGCGCACGCCTAAGAGCATGATGAAGTGTGATCGATTGATCCGTGCATAACTTTGCGCGCGCGTTCTCATGCGACAGCAGATCCAACTTTACCGTCGGCTTTGAAGTTCATTCGTTCCTCTTCTTCCTTTTATTTTCCCCTTTCTCTTCATTCTTCTCTAACTTCGCGTTGCTTATTTACTCGCGTAACAATCGCAGCCCAAGTAGACGTGTTATTCCTCGTGTCTACCTTCGCGAATTCTCACGCTCCGAGGATTTCTCGCTGACCGCGGGCGATTCGAAGAGGGGAAATAGGAAGCAGGTAAGGGTGGAAATAGGAAACTTGCGATGTATTGTCGGGCAAGCATGATCCAACAAGATGTATAAATACGTTCACTTGGACCGATCCCTTCGTCGGCACGATTCTACCGCAGAAAAATTACTGATACGACGCAATTGATGTCTGCCCAGCCCTATCCGCAGCTCTGAAAGGAACCTCCTTTGTATCACCCTGCTGAAGATAACGATGTACTTTTCCACCACCTTTGCCATCTACACCCTTCACTTTCTGTGACTTTTCTCTTTCTAATCATCTATCTACCGCTCCCTTCCCCCCCTCTCTCTCTCTCTCTCTCTCTCTCTCTCCTTCGTCTCAACCTGAAAACAAATTTACGAGCTTAACTCAAACGGAAGCCTGCTCATTTCAACGCGTTCCTATGTTTTCGTTCCGCTTGATGTGCAGCCGAAAAGCCCGTCCCTCTTTTGCCTCTTCGCGCAACCCTCGGTGTATCTGTCTCTTCCCCTTTCCAAACCATGTGATTTGCGCGCGTCCGACGTAACCACTCCGACTTTATCTCTCGCGTCGACCCTCGACGTCGGCGTGGGATGCTCCAGCTCGGCTGCTGGGATTCTATCTACGCGTTGTGGGTTCTTTGCTTCGCGTTCCATTCGTCGCGATGAATCGCAGTAAACATAAAGCACGGCAGTCCTGCAAAGTCTCGTTGAGCCATGAGCGACATGTTAATTGAGGATTTTCGGCGAGATAATCTTCCGATTGTGCTTGCGTCGCACAACGCGACGGAAAGACGAAGAACGGCGTAATGCGCGAGGAAATGTCGCGAAAACACCGTGACTATTGTGGTTGTAAAGCGCATGTAGAGATAACGATAATGCCACTAGGGGACGATTTATGGATTGCACGGCCATGTAATTGATCGCTCACCGAATTACGGTAATCGGCGACGTCAATAAACGTCGCCGTCGCCGGCGCCGTCATCCCGCCGTTAAAGAGCGAGAATTTCCACTGCGGACGCGAACAGACGAAATCTGTACTTTCGTCGTGTAATTTGGGATTTACGAGCCTTGGCCGACGGCCAGCTCAAGTAAGGCATCCGGTTACACCGCGCCGCGACCAGGTTTCCCCACTGTGCAGGGGCTGTGTTTGTCTGTGGTCCCGCAACATTGTTCCACCGCGACGGTTCCTTTCCTTTTTCCGTCTCCGGAGCCACCCTGCGTGTCGCCGCGCTACCGAGATCCGCGGAATTATCGGGGCATCACAGACAGATAACGACCATCGTGGTTACCCCTTTTAATTTCGTCCTGGCGGTCGCGCTTTTTACACGTCGCGGGCGCGGACCTCGCGGTTGCTCGCCACTATATCACCGAGCATCGCTGTTTCGGTCTGTTGTTTATTCCGTCCGTAAAATCAAAACAACATCGTAGTTTCTTGTGAGGATGCAAGGGGGTGGCGAATGCGTGAAGATCCGTAGACTGAACCTCGATCTACATCTATCCTCCACCCTTTTCCTGATATTATCTTCCATGTATTTCGCTCGATATCGCAATAATTTCGCGAAAAAATGGGAAAGTGCGTCGGGAGCGTTGTAGTGCGGAAGATACGATTAAGCCGATGGAGGAAGACTTATGACTTCTCTCTTGTCAGAGTATCTCGCGGAGGATGTGCGAGCGCCCCATGATAAATGATCCGGACGCCCGAACCGTCCGCGTATGAAAATGCTGCCTTCCTCGATGATCGATTCAACGTTTATGCCGTGCGGCGTTGGGCTCGTTCGCTCGTTCACGAAGACGGTTCTGCGAAGTACTCGACGAGTTGTTGGATACTTGTCGAGGCGCATCGGTCGTTGATTCCATGCAATCTCGACGATGAAGTTCATTCACTCGGTGTATGTACCGTAGTTTCTGATCGCAAGCGCGTCGTCTTACAAGCGAAGAAGGACGAAGACGAAACTTTAGAATTCGTGTAACCTACCGCGCGAATATCGAATGATCGGCCGCCTTAGGAAGAGAGGAAGATAGACACAATGAGAAGGAGGCCAACTCGAAATCAAAGATAGAGACATCACGGCAAGGATATAGGAAACAATAGGCGGGTCTCTCTCTCTCTCTCTCGCTCTTTCTTTCTCTTCTCTCTCAGCCTCACATGCAGTGCAGCAATGCATACCTCGCAGGAGAAACTACGTATTTGGCACGTAACATTGTGCACCCTCGGCGATGCACGATGATCTTCCACAAGCGTCTTCGGAAAGTCAATAGGTTCCCCCAAGACGAAACCGCAGGAGGAATCGATCAACGTTCCACCCACTCTCTGTCTTTGCGCCCGCCAAAGAGAGAGAGAGAGAGAGAGTCTATCCCATCGGTTCGTTGTTCCAAGCGTGCGCCTCTTTCCATCCCCTGCTTCTACTCTGGGCTTTCTCGCTTTCTCTCTCGGTCTCCTCCACCTCGTCTTCCTTCTCATCCTGTCGTTCTCTTCCTTCTCTTCCTCCTTCGCCTCCCTTTGAGCGCTCTACCTTCGACGTCGCCTCAATAGATGAGCAGACACGAGTCTCTTTCGAAGAACGTTGTACGTACGACGCGGGATCTTGTTCTCGAGACCCATCAAGAATCTATCCCGCCGACGTTCTCAGATTGCGCGATCGACGTGCGAATCTCGGTTAGCGGAAAAGCTAGTTTTCCATCCCTTCTAGGAAAAGTAATTAAATCGAATGAAGACACGCGCTGAGGAAGAAGGAGAGAGAGAAAGAGAGAGACGACGGAGGAGAGGGAGTTGGATTACTGTTTCGCGATAAGATTCCACGTGGCGTTCGGAAATATCGATAAATAGCTTGTCACTTTTCATCGAAGCACCTAAAAGACGATCGAATCTCGTGATTCGCGATAACTAAGGGTTCTCTAAGTAAAATTTCTCACAAGTACCGGCGAACGATCGATGTCCGCAGTCCGCTGTCGGTCACAGAGAAGAACGCTGCAAACTTTACCCAATATACGGCGATCTAAAAATAAAAAAATAGTTCACTTTGCTGCGGGGGAGAGTGAAAGCGAAGGACAAAACGAGGAAGAGGCAAGAAACAAAAAAAAAGCGAAAAAAGACGCAGCATTTTAGATGAATAGGAGAATAAGACGGATTCCTTTATCTGCAGTAACTTCCTTGATGAAGGTATACGAGAGTCGATCGAAGGATCTCGTCTCTTATTTTTCATCCCGAGCGACCTTTTTCACCCACGGACACCCTTGACGGACTTGTCCGGCCCGCGAAGGCACTTCGACTTCAATTTCACCCTGTCCCTCGGTCGTGGATGAACGCGCGAATACCTTTTGCCCACCCACCTATCCTCCTCCCTCCCTCCCTCCGTCCCTTCCTCCCACCCCGACAGGAGATATGACAGGATTCCAGAACGAATCCAGCCATCCGTTAGAAACTTAATCAAAACTACCAGACTTTGGGTGCAGTTTGAGCATGCCCGATGTGATGAACGTCGCGGTAGTTTTCACGTCGTTCTTGTAATTAGCAATCTGTTATTCCGCTATACGCCATTATTACTCCCCCCCCCCTCTCTTCCTCCGTGCGTTTGTACGCTCGTGTTCACGCGCGCGGTGAACTTTCCTGAATTATAGAGGGGCGCGACATTTTTACGCGCTCGACGGGCCGACGAGGACGAATTCGCGCGCGCAATAATAGCCGGTGTGCGCCGAAGTTCCAAGTTGGTAACTTTCGCGCACCACCGACCGCGACCTCGCGCGCGCGACCGACACTTTTACCCCGCTGTTTAATATTCTATCGCGCGTTCTCCATCGCTACGCGCTGCTTCTAATTCCGCGCATCGAGCGATCGTTATTTCCGGCGCGCGCGCCCGCTCACCCTGCCGTCCGCCCCATCGAGATCGTCGAACAGTTGCCAACTCGGAGTTGCGGTCACCCGGTTCTTCCGAGAACATGAAGGGGACCTTCGGGATATAACTTGCAGAGGTCATTTAACGACCGCCACCGCCACCGCCACTGCCACTGCCATCGCCTTCCCCAGGATCTGTGCATGGCTTTGCGCGCGAGCTTTGATCATCGTTCGCGGGAAGGTTATTGCGGCGACTCGGCACGTTCTCGACTATCTATCGAGGGCGCATCATGTATTCGCGATGCTTGCCCCGCTTTCGTTATGCCACAATGGTACGGATATGGATCGCGCCTCTGGGAAGGAACGCACAGCTCTTCTCACTCACATACTCACTCACACACACACACACACACACACACACACACACACATTCTTTCTCTCTCTGTCTTTCTGCACGTAAACACGACGCCACGTACTATTTGTATTTCATGCTGGAGAGGATAACAATAAATGGTTATGATAAAAAGAACCGAGCGAGCGCGGAGAGAAAATCGAAAACGTACGTTGGAGAAAATTATTCAAGAGAAACGTCTTCATTACGAATATCTATGTAACGTTGTCGATTTTTCTTCTTTTTTTTTAAGTCACGATCGCAACGCGCATCGCAAGCACTTGGCGAGAAAGAGGAACTTACGACGATCATGCACACGTGATCATGTAATTTGTGATAATATATAGTTACCAAATATTTTTTTGAAAGTGCGCAGAAGCGCACCACAATCCTCGAGAGACGAGGCGGCGAGGTCGGGAGTCGAGCCGCGGGTAAGAGGAAAATGCAGAGTAAACACACAGGGGGAATGCGTTTGCCGGATAGTAATTCCATTCGCAGCCGGGATGCAGCAGCGATAACGTCGTGGCAAGTTGCGCGGGCTTCCTGTTTGTTTGCTGGGATCATCGCCCGGAGCAGCTCAAGTCGCGCGCGCGGGCCTTTCCACACCCGCGGCCGTCTTTCTCCGCCTCAGTTTAGTCGCCGATGCCTTCGGTAGCAGCAGCTGTCTTCTCTAATAATCCCCTTATGCAAGAAAAATGAACAGGCCGAGAAAACAGCTCCCGTCGTGCTATTTACGATATAGGTAGAGGGCGCCGCGATGTTGAACCACCCTTGACGCGCTCCTGCGTGCAAAGTCGGACGATTTTTTTGCCGAGAATGGAATGTATGTTAATTATGTCTGTGTCAAAACGCGCTCATTAGCCCATTTATCTCTCTACCTTTAAGGGAATATCCTCGCACAATCGAGGTTCAGCAATTTCCGATTTTCCGTGAAAATCTTTTGCATAATGGGGCGCTCGTCTACACACACATACACACATACACAAGAGTTGCGAAGCTCGAAGGTTATAATAAAGGAATTCCAGGCACGCGAATGGAAGACTGATGCCTGACTTCTTTACGGTGGGGAAATTTGCATCGCCGCCGGGACAGTTTGCTGCATCTGAGAGAATAACAAAGGTTCTCTCTCGCACTTTTTCTAGTGCTCCTTTCCTTTCTCTTTCTCTGTCTTCCCCTTTCGTTTTGATTTCTTCCCGACGTTCCACAGCCAAGCGGAAACTCGATGTTCTCTCTATGATCGATTTGTTCAGCTATCATTTCCGTCGTGTACATGCAATAAGATAATATAACGAAAAAGAGAGAAAAGGGGAGAAGAGAAAAGTGGAAAGAGCAAGAAAAGACGGGACGTATGAGAAAAGTATTTATTCTATAACCAAATCCATCCCCTCCATCTCTCTTTCTCTTAGAGAAGGGACATCACGTAGGAACGAAGTTATTGTTTCCGGCGGGTTTGGTCTTTCACCGCGTGACGAGAATTCTTGACCGTAGAAAAGCGAGAGACGCGTTCTCTCTCCCTCCTACATATCAGGAATCGACGAATGGACCGTCGTCGAGGCCACGTATGCTCCGAATATCTCTGGACTATGTAAAATCGAGAAAAATAGAAGGAATGGGAGAGAGAGGGAAGGGAGAAAGGGGAAGAAAGAAAGGGGAGGAAGAGGAGGAAGGGAGAGAGAGAGGGAGGTGAGGTAGAGATACGGGGAGTGAAGTAGGAAGGGGAAGAGCAGTGGAAGGAAAGTAGGTTGTGAGGGGAAGAGGTTGGGAAGTAGGATGGGAGAAGAGAGATTGGAGGAAGGGAGGAAGAGAGAGAGAGAGAGAGAGAGAGAGAGAGAGAGAGAGAGAGAGAGAG
>NW_022639535.1:352705-359013 GCF_010583005.1 Odontomachus brunneus
AGAGAGAGAGAGAGAGAGAGAGAGAGAGAGAGAGAGAGAGAGAGAGAGTGAGAGAGAGAGAAGGGGGGGAAGGAGAGGAGGATGAAGAAAAGGAGAGGAAAAGAGAGAGTGAAGAGAGAGGGACTTCATTAATTTCTGTGAGACCACCCCTTAAAAGATCGATCTCGCAAAGATCGCAATTTTGTAGTGCGCGCAAAAAAAAAAAAATCAGTTCCCCGCGTGCGATCATTGGAACATTCGCAGCCTTTTGAAGCAGTTTCCCACATTGAGGCTTCTTCAGCCACCTATGCAGTCACGCGAATTCGAGCGCGCGCGCACGTATTAACGTATACATCGTTCGAGACGACGATGTAATTACGCGCGGATAATTACTCGAAGAACGCGAAACACGCCAAGTACGTGGAAATTGTGGAATGCCGCCGCGCCGTATAGAATTTCCCGCCTGGTTCTCGCCTGGAAACTACTCTGATTTCTGCCGCGTCGTGTTATGGGAGTGAGCCTTTTCTTCTTCCTTTTTTTTTCTCGCTTCGTCGGCTTCCTCCCTTTCTACCTTCCTCCCGACTCTTGTCACCCAGCACACACAACTTCCTAGCGTCGACGTCGGGTTTCGTGCATCGGTGGAAGTGAAAAGGGTGGGAACAGGCCGAGACACGAACGGGGTGAAAGAGAATGAAAAGCGATCGACGAGGGTAATTAATTTTCACGAAGGCAGCGTCGCTGAGAGCGGTCTTCGTCCCTCGAGAGAATTATCGTCTAAGTGCTGATAGTTCAGAAAGTTCGACGTGCTTCAAACTTCCTACGGCCGTACGTCGCCTCCGTGCTCCCCCTGCATAAGGGCCAATCATCTCCCGGAATGCATTCACCCGATAAAAGCGCCCCGTTGCCGCTCGTAAACCAGCCTGCCGATATTTTAATCGCCTTGTTGCGTCCGCTCTCGACCCCGCCGTCGTCTTCCTCTCTCTCGTCGCCGCGTAAAACGCACGTCAGACGCCACCAGGGTCCGGTGTACGTCGGAGTTATCGATTGTACGCGCGGATTGCTGCAATTCTCCGTGCAAGTTGGACGAATGAAAAAAGTTCACGTTCGCCACTGGTTTATATATTAAATAAAAAGACGCGACTCGAGAAGCTGGGGAAACTCGTGGAAACACGCAGTAATTATCCCACTGAATTCGCGCGCCGTCTGTCACAAGACACTAATCGCCTTCGGAAATACCATTTCTGCTTTGAGGTCTCGACCATGCGAGCTCTCTCTCTCTCTCTCTTTCTCTCTCTCGCGCGCGCGTCCTCTCCTCATACTCTCCGTCCTTCAGTAAACTTTTTGAGTGCTCCGCGAGCCTTGTCGTGAATATCGCGTGTTCTCTCTCTCACACGCACACACACACACACACACACATATACACGCGCTACAACTTCAGCCTCGAAACTAACCGCAAGACGTTTCGCATGCCCCTCCTCTCCAGCAACGGGAAAGTGCACGTCGCTCTTATTGAGAGTTTCCACGGCGATCTAATGCGTCGTAGCAGCTATATGACACGATGTCTAAAGGAGAGGCGAATGCAGCTGCGGTTGATGCAGCAGCGGTGCCGCGGAGCGCTTACGACGAGCGGCTTCTGTTCTTCCGCTGTGCATCTTTTTTTCTATTTTTATTGCGACGCGCGAAAATAAAACGAATAAAACATCGCGCGCCCGTTGAAGCTCGACACGAGACGCGCGAATGTTAAGGCATCGACCGCGAGATTTGTTATCGATGTCGATTGTAAGTTGTTGTTATTATTGTGATTAGGCCCTTGTTGAATCCGACCCGCAAAACAAAAACTGTGAAATCAAAGTATACTCGTGAGCGAGCGAGCGCAAGCGAATTAATGCGCGCGCCTTAATTAAATCTAGCGTGCCGGGCTGGCCGTACGTCCTGGCGGAGCCGGCCGCGATCGAATACCGACTGTAATTACTAAATTAACGAAATTGAAATACTGCGTGTTGCTGTCTCGCTGCCTTCCCCTACTCTGGTCGGCGTTGGATGTTGAATTTTATGACAGTTTGTGAAATATATATACGTGTGGCTCGAATGATCCGAAAAGCTGCCAAATTAAACATTAAACTTCTGCGTAACAACGCGGCAGAATATTTTCGATGTGGATCATTAACGCGCGCACGTGAATAGGGAGGAAAACAATTCGGTTATCATTACAATTAAAACCAGTACACGCGCGGTGTAACCGCGTATTAATTTGCGCATTAGCGTGATAATGCGCTCTCCCGGATACATATAATATATCTTTCATCAGTATTTTTGTCTCTAATTATCTATTAACGCGCAATACGGATTACACTCGTTTACGTTCCAATTAAGCAATTTTGCGTTACGTGCTCGCGCATATTGGCCACGTTAAAGAAATAATTGACCGACCCGTCAAGTAGGGAAGTAATTTGCGACATGAGCGATCGCGCCGCAATTGCTTGCTTATCAACCATTTGAAAATAATAATTCAACTATCGCGCGCGCATCGATTTTAAATAATTACACGCGGCCTCTTCGGCCCTTTAATTATGCCGCGAGCGACGCTTACAAACAGTCCAATTTAATATTCAATCGACGCGCAATTAGTCCACTTAATTTAATTGAGAAATCAAAAATTAAACGCCAGGGATCCAATCGAGATTCGTATCCGATAACCGAAGGTAAAATCTGATTTATCGTCCGTTATCCCGGGCCGGAGAGGGGTCCATTCTCGGCAATAAACTGCATGAAACTATTACAGTCGCTTTCCACCGTAAACAATCTACCTCTCGTAGCCTGCCCTGCCCTATACTCCACTCCGCTCCGTTCCGCAACGCGTTCTACTCTGCCGTCGCGTCGCGTCGTGTCGCGCCGTGAACCGCATTCGCGCAGGAATTCATTTTTATTGCCAATACGTATCTCGACGGCGGCCTCTGTGCACGCTCCTCGCCTCATACCCGCGCGATATCCGTCGAATGAACAGCGACGGCCGATGGCGACGGCGACGGAGTATAGACGCCAGAGACGCGCGCAGACGTTGTACATCACTCACAAACGGCCTTTAAAATTGGCAAGCCGACGCTTTTCCGCTCCGCGGTAACCCTGATGGCCCCGGTGAACGGCTATAGGAAAGGCATTTGTATGCAGAGGACATACGGCGCAGGACGTTCCCTTGGGCGAGATCGTTCCACGGTTACGACCCCTGCCACCTTCACCGCCACCAGCCAGCCCTCCCTTCCTCCTTCCTTTCTACACCTCCAGCACTCCTATGCTCTCCCTTTTATTCATCATCCTTCCGCTCCCGCCGCCTTCGCCGCATTTCTCTTTCGCCCGTTCCCATCGAGAGTGAACCTCGAGTACTACCGGAGCTGAGCTCGTAAGTAACCCCCGAGCGAAAAATCGCGCCAAAGCGAGCGCGGATGTTGCTGATCACCGGGTGTCGTTTGTTGGCGGTCTGGTCGGGGCTGTTTGACGTTGGCGTTTCACTTGGACTGGGTCCGGCGTATCACTCCGAGAAATATTGTTGGATAATAGCCGTCATTTTTCGAAGACTCGTTAACGAATCTTCTGCCGTTGTCGTCGTCGTCAGCATCGATCGGACGCGCCTCCCGATGTAAATGGTGCGCCACGAGAGGATAAAACGTAATCGCGTTACGTTGCTTGTGTCTCCGATATTAACTTAACGCCATTAGGCAGGATCTTAAATAACGAGGAAATAAGCAGCGTGTTGCACGCCGCCAGTGGAAAGAAGAAAAAGAGAGTGACGAGCCGGCTTTGCAAGAAGAAGTTGATCAAATTTTAATTACTCCATCGTTATCCGCCCCTCGCGAGAACGTTAATGAGACCTTTAACGACCCCATTAACGGTATTTTCGCCCTTCGCTCTTAACGGCCGGAGGAAAAGTCTCCCCCGGAACCTAAGAGAATACTCTCCTCGTGGACAAGGGGGCGGAAACGAGAAAAAGTGCGAGTACGTGCAACAGCCGGCACTTGGGACCAGACAGAAGACCCGAATATACACCGGCGAAAGTAGCGCTGAGAGAAGAAAAAGAGATAAATAGATAAATAGACAGAGCAAGTGGCAAGCAGATTTTCACACTGACGATATAGGAGGGTGCACATTGTGAGAGCAATAAAGAAGTTCGTTACTCATTAGATGGCGAGCTTTTGCGTCTTCGACAAAGTCCACCATGTTGATAACGCGAAGCGACGGGCAGAAGCGCAGTTTAGAGTAGACGGATCAAGCTCTTACAGGCACATTTTGACACCGAAACCAAGAGCCGTCGTGAGACGAGACTCGGACAATGTACTCTCTAAATTTCTTAGAATGAAATTTCACTTGGAAGATAGACTGGCCAACGAATCATTCGAATGCGAGCGATTTTTCACTCATATAGAGCAAATCCTTCACTCTTAATCATCGGGTGAATATTTTCATTCGAAATTGAAAAGTAAATCTGACGTATTCCAACGTCAGGAATATATTTACGTTAATATTTATGTTCCTCCAACAGGAACATATTTACTTTAATCGGCTGAAACATTCACTCATACAGAAACTCGGAATTTACTTTAAATTCGAATAAAGCATTTACAAAAATACTGCCATTTTTGTAAATGTTTAGAATGAAATTCTACTCCAAGAAATCTAGAGAATAGAAAGCGAACCTTATTATTACTGTTCTCGCGCGCTTGTGCTTTTAGCCACTTTCGCATTTACAATCGCGACACGCGATTTCTATTGCGCCGACTTTTTTCACTTCGCTCCCGCTCGATGCCCGTCTCTTCTACTTCTACTTATTCTTGGCGTTTATATCGCCGGCGCATTTCCATTCGACGATTATTAATGCTTTAAAAGGCTGAATGTATACATAGATATACTATTTCTGACGCGCGGAGCGCGCCCTGAAAAACAGGACGCTTTATTAAGTTCCCTTTTTACCTTCCATTCGCGCGGGTGGGCGCGCTGAAACAAAAGCACCGCGCTGCGAAATCGTATCGCCTTGTCTATCCTGAAAGCACCGGCGTCCCTCGAGTATTTCCTAGTATCTTCGTCTTTATCTTTACGAGTGAGCTTATCGGCGGGCTGAATCGAGTATGAATCTCCCGTAAACTCACTCGGAAAACCTCTCGATCCATTACCCATCTCGGGAAATGCGAACAGAGACTAGATCGACACTCTCTTTTGAGGGTACAATTTTTGCGTACGTTTCCGCGTCGGAAAATTCCCGTCGGCTATTACCACTCGCGCCTTATTCACGACGACATTTCCTCTGGAACAATCTTTAAAACTCGCGATAAAAAGCGAGACACGTTCGCAGTTATATTGGCACGGTGCATTAACGATTAATCAAACCTTTGGCGCGTTTTTGAAAAATTCATGTTACCAATTCGATTGGATGGTACAATATACATTTCCAATGTATATTTAATTTTTATAAATTTTTAATCATATCAAATTGGACGGTAATGTAAATTTTTAATGTAAATTTATAATATTGTGTCAAATTGGAGGCGAAATTCGATCAACCCCAGGCGAGCATCGCCGTCGTTAAGCGCGATAATTTTATGTCGTTCGTGTTCTATTAACGAAACCAGTTCTACTGACAAAACCAGAAACGGGGAAACGTGTCTTTCATTTTTCGAGAGACTAATTCGCACGAATCACAAAGGTCAGAGGTCCGCACATTGAAGTGAGGTGCGCGGTGTGGCGAGGCGCGTACGAAAACACAAGCGCTCGCAAATTGTGTGACGGCGCGAGTTCGCAGGCAGACCGCGTCGGTGGATCAACGGGCGGGGCGGTAAACGCGTGCATTCCGCGCGCTTCGCGACCGCTTTCTCCATTTCGCATTTCCCTCGAGTAAACTCGACGCGTAAACGACAAGGTCGGTCGAAATTGCCCGAGCCACGGAGCTTTGATGTCGAGTAGAGCGCAAGCGAGCCAACCAAAGCAAATAAAGAAACAAAAATAAGCGACGGTGCGTGCGGCGTACAATGATGTTTCATCTCGCCCGAAACGACGTGCGTCATCGCAGTTCAATCAGAGTAATGACAGCCCCGCGTATTGGTGTGCACCATGGACATATATTAGGACCTTAACTTAGTTTCCGCCCAAAAAATACTGAGAAAAAGCATTTATTGTAAAAAATTTATTTAAATTATTTCAATGAAAGTATTTTCCATCACTTTCTACAACTTTTTGCCATCTTTCTGGCAACTGGGCGATACCATCTCGATAAAACGATGTTTGTTTCGAAGCAATCCATTCGTCCACCCATTCTCGCACTTCTTCAACATTTCGGAAGCGTG
>NW_022639535.1:359023-372549 GCF_010583005.1 Odontomachus brunneus
CACAAACTACCTGTTTCGTTAGTAATGACTACTAGAACTGTTTGCATTGCCATCTAACATTTGCGGGCGGAAACTAAGTTAAGGTCATAATACATGGACTCCGAATGTCCTATGTTCTATCGTCTGATAGAGTGAAGCCAACACCTAGAAAGAGAGCGAGAATATAGTTTTCTTCCTACTTTGTCACTTTTTTGTGCATCCATTTCTCGTTTCCATAATATTATAGAGCGCAACAGCACCCCGACTGGACTGGCAAGTAAACGTCTTACTTAAATCTTATTGTAT
Source organism: Odontomachus brunneus (assembly GCF_010583005.1). Taxonomy (NCBI): domain Eukaryota; kingdom Metazoa; phylum Arthropoda; class Insecta; order Hymenoptera; family Formicidae; genus Odontomachus; species Odontomachus brunneus. The sequence goes on from NW_022639535.1 coordinate 359,309, forward strand.
ACTTTGTGCAGAAAGAGACAGAGCTGTACATATTGGCTTCTCTTTTCTGACTGTATGCGGAGTCTATGTATATTATGTCTATGGTCTCTTTCTATATGTTGGGTTCACTTTTCTGGCCGTATGCGAGGTCCATGTATACTACGTCTATGGTATGCGCGTTCGAAATATTCCGAGTCGAAATTTAAATTCCACGTTAGATCTGCGAACATCTCGTCGAACTTGTACGCCAGTAAAGAACCTCGAGATTTATATAGCGTTTGTACGGACGTATTGTGATTCCTTTGATGCTGAAAATCGTAAATTTTCGCCAACTCCTCCATGTGAATTTGAAGAATCAATGAAGAAGCGACCTACAAGCGACTGAACTACCTTGATGTTCTGATGCGGCGTACAGCCTATCTATCCGTACTATCTATCTGTATACACGCTGTGGCGCGAAACAAGAGGCTTTGCCGCTTTATATTTTTCCGAGTGGCGGTGGATTTAGCGGATGCGCGTCCTCTCGAACCCGAGCCGCGTGTCGTTCGTTTCTCGCCGGGCGAGCGCGAGACCAGGTGTGGTTCGACGCGAAACCAGGTGTGCGCGACGAGGTCGACCGTCGATTCATGCGAGATACCGCGTGACCGCTGCACAGCATGCCTTCCTTTGTCCTCTTTTCCTCTATAGTCTCACATTTTCCTTCGGCAGATCCGCGCGATGCCCCGGTAGCCCGAGCTCCGATCAAGAGCGCGGCTAAACGTTACACTTTGAAGTGGAGCATCGAGCGAGAGAAAATCAGATTGCAAAAAGCACAACGCGCCGGATACACCGCGGTGTTCACCCGCTGGAGCAGAGTTCACCGGATGGAAACGTGACCTTAGAAACTTGGCCGCGCGCGTCTTCTCCGATTGTAAGATGATTTCGCGCACGAGATCCCCGATGGCGAAGAAATTTCGCGTTCTGCCACGGCTAAGACGTCGTGAATTCTTTATCCCGATCTGCTGAAGCTTCCGATTGTCGCGCAATTATCGATAAGTCGACTCGACTTTCTCATGAATTATTATCAAGGCATTAATTATGAATTTTTTTCACGTGAAATCAATCTTACTTATCAATCATGTAATTTTTTCCTCTAATATGAAAATTGAATAATTTTGCTTGGAAGCAATCATAGCTTTTTTCCTATAATGCCAACTCGTGAAAAGTGAACAATTACATATATTTTCAAGGTGTGATTTTTTCACGAGTTTGCAGTAGAGGAGAAGGCTCATGATTGTCTCGCAGTTGTTGATATCGCGTGTCGTTTCTTCTTTGCGACGGGATATTACGGTATCCGGGGGCGGCAATACAAGCGAGACCATGTGCGATATAATGTGCCGTGAAATGATTTCGGTTAACCGCGCGCCACCGCATTACGGACCGTTGTCCGACCTACAAAAAGCTCGATTCCACGTGTCCCTCCAGGGAGGAGTAAGGATGACAACGAGGGACATAGGGCCGCGGAGGCTGCCAAGCCACACGATACGAACGGAAAAAACTTCCCAATGGAATCATGGAATTATGGTTATGGTGATATTGGCGAGAGTTTCAGGGGAAATCGTGGCACCGCCTTGCGGGCCAGCCGTCGCCACAGCTGCGAAAACCCTAAAACTCGACGATATTGCGCGCTCCAAGCAGCATATATCTCTCATATCAATGTGTACGCGTATGCTACGTGTACACACACACACACACACACACACACATGTATGTGAAGGCGCAGGGGTCTATCGATGTTTCAGATTTTATTATTCGAGCCTTTTGACCGGAGCTATCCGTGTAAACCGCGCGCGAGGTCTGGCCGAGGAAGGGACCGATTCTCCGCGACGACGAGGACGGATTTCGTATAACAGTGGACGAGGGTTGGTAATCGCGGCGATTAGTCTTGCTCGGGCAAATTGTTATTTCATGAACAAAAAAGAAGGAGAGCCGTTAGAAACGTGATTGGCGAAACCGACGTCTGACCGGACACGTCCACATGTCTCGGATTATTAAAGAGCCAGGAGCGAAGAGTCTTGCCACATTTACTCCCGCTAATCCCCTCGTCGACCCTCCCTACATCGCGCGGCGATCTTCCCTTAGCTGATCTAGCCGCAGAGTCGCCAGGGTAAATTGATTTCTGCTAGGCGACGGTGGCCAAAGCGTAGAAACGATAGCTGCCAGCTAACCGCGGGTTTCCGTGGACGACCTGGAGTATGGATAGCCAACTGGCGAGCGTTGGTGGGTAGCACGGGGGTGCAAGGACGGACGGACGGGGTTAGGCAAAGTTGTACGGCTTCTCGACACTGTCTGACCCGCGGATTATCGGCTTAGCCGGATACCCGTTTAGGTTATTTCCGCGCGTGGAAAGGGCTTGACCAGACGAGGGTAGCCGTAACACTGATTTCCGGCGGCTTTCTCTCTCTCTCTTTCCTCCTTCTCTTTCTCACCCTTCGGCAACGCGCGGTCATCTTTGTATTCCCGTATTCCTTATCGGCGTTTGCGCGTATCCTGTTGGCCAATGTAACACGAGGATCGCGAAATTCGCCATTGCCCAGCGTGGTTTAACGTCTCACGAAACGACGTTGAAAATTGCGAAGGGGAGAAAATCTATCGGAAATGGGAAAAGAGGAATCTCTCTCTCTTTCCTTCCTTTTTCCATTTGCAGTTTATATCTTCGCGCACCGTTTTCTATCTACTATCTAATGATTATCGCGCGCGCGCGCGCGCGAGAGAGAGAGAGAGACTCTTCTCTATCGTTCGTTAACTCTCACACAGAGAGACGACTCTCAATTTGTGCTGTTGACACGTCGCTCGCTGTAAGTGCCGTGTAAATTCAGGCCCTCGTGAGTTACGCTCTGAAGATGTTACAATGTTCCACACTGACGCTGTACACGAGGAAGTGGGAGCGCGATTCAGAGATTTATGTACGGTCGAGTTGTTTCGCGCGCAAACGAGACTGCCGTCGATCGCGATATCTCGATCTTGCCGGTCCTAGGTCTGGATTTTCGCTGACAACCTCTCCTTGTTACCGAGAGGGTGAGAGGGCGAACGAGCAAGAGAGAGAGAGAGAGAGAGAGAGAGAGAGAGAGAGAGAGAGAGAGAGAGAGAGACTCCTTTCCGCGGAGCATACGAAACTTGTGTAAACCCGTGGGGCGCCGGCCAGGTATATGGAAACCGCCGGCGTCGATTCAGCAACGTTTTATAAAGAGTGGCTTTTCCGCTGCGTCGACGATATCACTTTCCTCCCGGTGGGGCACGTTACACGGTAAATATCCGTGCTGGCGAAGCACAGCCGCCCGTATCGCACGGACGCGCGCGGAGGAATCGCCATCGCGACGATAACGCGCCGAAATGTCTCTAATTCGATCCATCACGCGATACACGCGCGTGATCGCCTGATATTTCGCGAAAACGCGTTCCGCAACACGCGCGCGCACGGGGGTTGAAAACGCGAAATATCATTCTCCGTGTATCACGTTTGCCGAATTAAATTCCCAAAGGCGCACTCTGTACTTTGAATTTTCAGCGGGTACATTCACGCCTGAAATGTGGCGGTTTGCGCGAGCATTTCGTGGAAATTTTTCTATTCGAGCCTTTTATTTGCACTTTTGTTATACAGACCGGATTGTCAGTGTCTACGTGCTCTTGCGCCGTTCGCATTAGACGACGACTGGCTCGACTTTCGAAGATTAATCGTTGGGGATTGCGATTTTCTAAATTCACGCGAGTTACACGCGTTACCACTCTTTCTCTCTCTTTCTCTCTCTTTTACGCGCGCGCAGGCTGTATTAAATTTCCGAAATTGGATCCCCGGGAGGATGAAAAAGGAAAAGGCTATCTCTAGCGCGAGGCGGGTGGTATCACGTACGCAGTGTTATTCTTTCCCGCGGAGGCGGAAATTCACTCCGACGTGCCCGGCACTACGTATACATGTAATACGAAAATTCTGTTTTTCATCGAGGTAAAAAGGCCCGATCCCGGCATCGATTCGCGCCCATGAGAAGCGAGATGTTTCGATAGCACTTCGATAAAACTGCTCGCGAGAACTGATTACACGAGAGAAGAGAAATAGAGATGAGAGAACCGGTTAAATTCGACACGAACTAAAATATTCGCTTCCACAATTTCGATGTAGCGGAGGGATCTTCACGAGGGAGGAACGGATGGACGGCGACGAGTATGTAACTACCGGGATATTTTCATCACGATAACGGGACGCAACGGCTCTCACAAAGTAGTAGCCCCGGCCACTACCACGACGGCGACGTTCTCGTGCGCGTGACGGTGGAAAAAATCCTCAATGAAACGTGACACGCACGGAGGATTCGTCGTTCACCGGCGGAAAGGATTGCACCCCGACTCGTTGTGTTCACGCGTCTCTCTCTCGTTCTCTCTCATCATGTCTCTATCTCGCTGTCCCTTTTTCCAAGGGAACGTCACACATGCGGCCGACGGATGCGCGTCACAGGAGCTCTCGTTTTTCTCTCTTTTTTTCTAAATGCTTTTCAGCCCGTTCTCGTGGCTGCGGCGTCGTTAGCCCGTGCACACCCCCGTCGCCGAGGGTTGGCGAAGGAGGGAAGATCACGCGAAGCCGCGGGAACAAGGTGCGCGCACGCTGCGACGCGACAGAAGCGATCCGCTTCTGTTGCCACCCTTCAGGACTCATAATGCACCGCAGGCAGCCCAGGGGAAATTTAGCGGACGCCGTGAAAACCGTTGTTTTATACGCTTATACCGGCGCACACGCGAGATCCCTACGTACGTAACGTAACGTACCGTACTACAGTACGGTAGCCCGGCAGGTAGATAGCCGCCACGTAGAGGCTAAGGTAAAAGCGTTCGTGTTGCCGGCGAAGAGGAGAAGTAAAGAAAGCGAAGACGAAGGGGGATAACAGCGTTAACGTTAACTCTATGAGCTACGGGCGCGAGAAAAATGGAGGAGCTTGTGGTAAAGGTCGCGAGACGGATCCTGTATCCAGTGCTATAAATGTATAATGCGCGGGAAAAGAAGCGCGTTCCACGCGAACGCCGAGTACCACTTCGGTCGTCTGCAAATTTAATTAACGTCTCTGTCCGGATGCATTGACCTCGACGCAACGGGATTACTCTCGTCTAATCACCCTAAGAGAGAGAGAGAGAGAGAGAGAGAGAGGGAGGAGCAAGGGACGAGAGTGGGTTTCTCGCTGTACAATGCGGATATTGGCGACGTTCGTCACCAACCCCGCGAGAGATCGGTCAACAGATCAGAATTTGGATTCGAATAATTTAATCGGAAGGATCAATGTGTTTTCTACATTGGGCAACTTATATACTCGCAAATATTTATGCGTGCGTGCGTGTGAACGTTAAAAGGGTTGATGCTCGTCGATATACGGAGCTTCAAAAATCCACACGACAACTTTTCAGATGTACTTTCACCGAGTGCGCTATCTCGGACTTGAAAGTCACGAAAGAATGCAGTCGTGAGCAAAAATTCGGCGAGAATCGGAAAATTCACGAAATTTAGGGCTTATGAAATTGATGAAGAGTCGGTGAAGTGTACGAGTTAGTTTGTTGAAATTTCTTTAACGTGGTATTCCACTTGCATATGAATAAGTCTATCATAATTAATCCATTGTTTGTTGAAATTAAAAATTCAGAAGGTTAAATGCAGCTAACTACTGAGGTAATTGGATATTCAATCATTATTAAATATAACAGATGTATAATTTTCACGTATAAAAGACGTATAAAAGACGATATAATTTTCAAACAAAAATATTTTCTTATACACACACATACACACTACTTTCTCAACAAAATTGCGGAGAGTAGCCATTTGAAGCATCAAAAGGCAATGCCTTATATATTAAGTTTCGAGATGTTTTATTACTTAATGTAGAATTAAAATATTGTCTCGAGTATTAGCTGCGAATGCAGTGTTGAAATTTCAAGGAGTCCTACGCGAAAGCGGCGAAAAAAAAAGAAATACTCGAACGAGAACAGTGAAACCGGCTCCATTTGTTCCTTCGCGTAAACTCGTCCCGCCGTACGCGCGACTGAGCGACTGAGGCTAGAACGCTAAATTAGGGACTGCATAATATATTCCGCCGCCGTGACGGCGGCACAGAGTGAAAATTCTGCTTAAAAATTCAAAACTTGGAACGAGAGACCTAATATGCGCGCCGTGTGAACTATCGCTCATGAGGCCGAGAATGTAAGGAAGAGAAATGGCTCTCGCGACAGAGACTCGGAAATTGGACGAGGTGCAGGCATAAAGGTTTCGCTAAGTTTGATAATAGAATATCCGGTGCCTTCTCCTTCACGCACCTATGTACGCCCCTTTTTAGCTGTTGCAAAAGTGAAAACGGCGGCAGGGGCGTCACCCCTCGTGTTACTCAAATGACCCTTGAAAAATCGCGAGAAACGCAGAGAGAACGGAACTCGCGGTCAATCGGAGGAAAAATCGTGGACAATCGGACTCGCGTTCTTCGCAAAACACTCCCGATTAAAACGTATCATTACTAAAATTTGCCGCACAAAGTTCGCGCAACTACCCTCGACAAACATTCTCGGTCCCGACGGGCACCCGCGGCGAGACCGGACCCGACGGTCTGTTTTACAAAATCGATAGCTCCCGTGCGAGCAATCGCGAAAAACGAAAAGCACGAGTGAGAGAGCGAGAGAGAGAGAGAAAAAGAAAGAAAGAAGAGAGAGAAAAAGAGGATGAATTAGTAATAGCCGATTGGATCCACCGTTGCTGCTTCATTTGACCTCATTTTATACCGACATTTTTTATTTCGCACCGAAATGCGAAATAAGTTTGATCGGTTACAGTCGAACACATGCTCACCCGACTTGTCCGAATCGCCGCTTGTCCCGGTCCCGGACGAGCGAGCCGAGGAGAGGAAGGAAAAATTTGGAAAAATCCGCGTGGAGAAACGAGAGAACGATGTCGCGGCGCGCTTCCTCTACGGGCTCGACAGACTGGAAGGAAATCCTTCTATTCGCGACGCTCAGTTTTAATACGGTCGGACTGCCGGCCGGCCAACCGGCCGGCCGGTATATACATCCGTTTCCGCTTTCCGGTGCGCCGCGTTGTGTCCATCCACCATCCCGGTCGCGTCCGTCTCTCTCTCTCTCTCTCTCTCTCTCTCTCTCTCTCTCTCTCTCTCTTTCTCTAGTGCTTTCGCTTGCTATCTCGCGGGGGAGTCACCTCTCCTCCGCAAATATTCCTCGCCAATCCTTCAATACCCGGACAGACGACGGACGGACAGGCCGGCGATGTCGAGGGTGAGCTGTCCGTTGGAAATGTCGCTTTCTGGAGCGCGAAATTGTGACGCGACCCCTCGTTCCGCGTGCCGACGTCTTCGTCCAACGTGTGCTCTCTCTCTCTCTTTCTCTCTTTCTCTCTCGCTTCCTCCTTTCGCCCTCTCTGTTCCTCTTATCGTTTCACCTCAAAAATATCCAATCGTCCACGTCTCCGAGCAAGGGACGAAGCGTTGACTACGCGGGGAGTCCGTCGCGTCGCACGCGCGGCACGGATATTGGAATATTATTGCTCGACATCTACCGTGATATTTTGGCAAAAGTGAAACCGTCCGACGTTGCTTTCCTTTTATTCACTTCTCTTTTCTCTTTTTATTAAAGTCAATCGGAACGGTGAACGCATCGAGTCGCGACGATCGAAAATTAATTAAAATTCCAGCGTGTTGGAAGTTACCTCCCGCGTTACTTTTCCGGGCGAGATCTCTGTCTTCGCTTTGCGCGACAGGCTGGTGTAATATGCGGGGCGAAGTGCGTTTGAGAAAATGATCGAAGTTATCGGATGCAGAGATAAAAAACACGCGCAATAACCGTAATACGCGGTACGTGTATACGTTTCTCGGTAAAGCACAGCGGCTCTCTCTCTCTCTCTCTTTTTTATGAAACGCAATCACCTTTCGTGTCGCACCTGCGTCAGTCAATCCCGTTATTTGTAAGTCAAACGGATTTCCCTACGTTGGAAATAACCGCTCGGAGTTATTGGTAATGCGATATATAAGGGCGCAGGTAATAACGCGGGTCTTATTGAACGCGCGAGTCTCGTCACACACCACGTTAAAATTATTCTCCGATCGATCGCATATCTTCGGCACGACGACGGAGAGTTAATCTTCTTTCCTGTCTAAACTCGCGTGAACGGCCGAATCGCTAGCGAATTATCATCATTATTGGAAAACGTGAAACAGATCCCTTCTCCTCGTGACTCTCGCGGTTAATAGTGACTAATTTGTCAAGTGTTCTACTTTTCCAATGATTTTTTATTTTCTAATTTTTTAATATCTTATTTTTAATTTCCATATTATCAGTAAATTTTATATAAGATAATATATACGTTAAATTCAGTTTGTTTACTACATAGTGCTCCTTTTCTTCGATAAAGTTCCAGAATATTTTCATAAGTTGAAAAAATTCTTCTTTTAAGTACATGATAATGAGCTTTTCTCAAATTTATGAGACATATTTTCAGATTATTATCAGGAGAAAATATATTCTTTATTGAAGATAATTATTATTTAAAAGGAAAGAGTAAACTGTGAGCGATCGCTTCTCTTAACAGTGGAATAATCTTTTTCTGTGTGCAAATTCGCAAGAGCGATATCGGTAAGAGCGACGCTATAACTGTTACACAATGTAGCGAAACTTTTCCGTCCGTATGACGGAAGGTGCAGGTGGCAAATATTCGATCAGTATCTCGTGTTACAGGACCGCCGTTGCCCACGAGAGCAGTCCTCGATGGATCGGCCGAGTTGCCGTGCGACATTCGTCCGCCGCAGCATAACGACTCCGCTATCTTGGTCGTTTGGTACAAGAGTGATATCACACCGATCTACAGGTAAGCCGTTGACTCTTGCTTCTTATGGTTATCGAGCGGAGCCCGGGGAAAATTAACATTGCACGCGAAAGATTCGTTGAATGAGACTGCAATACGAGCTTGCAGCTCGGTGTTGCACCCGTTATATTTTAGTTTCGCTATTTCCGATGTGGAATCACTCAAAACTATCGAAATACATCCCGAAAATACGTCGAACGTTAATGGTACTTCAAATTTTGCCAACTGAAAGATATATTCCAATAAAATCTGGTTGAAAATACGTATTTGACGTATAAAATTGAACCTCCCTGATTGCGGTATTTCTAGTTAGCTTTTCGAAAAGGATGAATATTTATTTTGTTCGCTATGAGGAATTAAAAAAAAAAACACGATGAATTTATAGTTCAGTTATTCAAAAACTATTCCTAATATAATCACCAAATCTCGCGGTGTAACATTCCACCTGTCAAAATTAAATTTTCCACCTGTAAAATTCGAGAAAATACGTAGCTTTTTAGACTCTATTTTCTCCCAAATGATGAGATTCGCACATCACTTTGATAATTATATATCTTTAATTCCACGAATAGCTACAATTTTAACAAAAGATAATTGAAGATTTCAAACGCCACAAAATGGGACTAACCTTGGCCGCACTCTTTATACGCACAATTTTGCACGTTACGTAACCAACGCATTCGATATTAACTGTCTCGTTCTCGCAATGCATTCTGATATCCTCGTGCAACAATATACCGCATATACCACGTGTTGCGATTGCACACATGAACGCGTGTCATAACAAGAGCAGCCGCGCGCGACGCAGTGCGAGCGCGTGATGCGCGAGCCGCCGAAAAGAACGGCGTTTGTTTCACGTTCATATGTCGATTTTTGCCGAGATACAGGCGTGTGAAGTTTTCAAAGGGCGCGCAGTGGCGGCTTTGTCGGCGGGAACGAGTGGCGGGCCTCAGACCCCCTTTGAAATTCGCCACTCGTCGATATCTCGGCTTGGAAAAGTCGTAGCGACGCGAAACAAGTTGTATTCGAAAGCGGAGACTGTCCCGCTTCCGAGGAGGGTGCAATTGTTCCTCTCGGGCCAAAGATAAATCCACGATTAAAAGCGATGTCGAATTCTCTCTCGGTACGGAGGAGGGGAAGTGAAACAGATTGGATCGCAGAAAGTGCAATCATCCCTTTGTTACAACGTCAAAGCGAATTCTAGTCAGATTATTTTTTCATTATTTTTATCATATAATTCATCCCAAATGATTTTTCATAACTTTACAAATATATCAGAAAATGCATAACTGAATGATTGGAAAGTAGGGGTAGTTGGGGATAATTAATCTTTACAATCCGGAAGGCCATTATAATGAAATGGTGGAGATATCATATTTTTTACAAATCTATCCTTTGATATATATGAAAGTTTTAGTTCAAAAATTGCAAAACTGGCTCAAAGAAAGTCTGTAAAGGCAAATATTAATGACTGCGCGATTCTACCTAGAGCGGTTTTTCTTTAATAAGCATATCTAGGTCTTTTCTTGTTTATTTGTATTTGCTAAGTTAAAAAATATAAAGTTTAAATAAATATAAAGAGTTTAAATAAGTAAAAATAGAGAAATTTAATATTTTAAAATTTAATATTTTAAACAAAGCTTTTACTAATTTAATATTTTAAACAAAGCTTTTACTAATAAAAGCTTTTACTAATAAAAGCTTTTACTAATAAAAGCTTTTACTAATAAAAGGGTATACTAATTAAAGGATTAATGTGAGGATACAGGGTAGGGTAGATTTGACGTAGAAGAATGTTGTATCACGCATATTATACATAAGTATTCCGCGCGTGTGTTGACACTGTCAAACATCATTTTCCTCCCCTTCTATTATCTAAAAATTATCCGCACAAACATTTTTTGGTTCTTATAAGCCTTATCTTTTTTCTGCTTAGGTATGAGCCTGTCACATGGTTTAGTTTCTATGAAATTAGTTTATGAGTTATTACGAAACGTCACGAAATCGTCGAGAATTGTCAAAGAAACGCGTCAAAGGTAGAAAGTGCGCGAGAAAGAGAGCCACTGCTTTACGCTGCGTGGTATAATGGATAATTATTTCTTCCCGCCGGCTCGTTCGCTCACCTTTATCACTTATCTCCCGGTCCCGCATCGGGGTTAAGTTACCACTGCGGCACGGTCGTATAAAAAAAGCGTACACCCTGGATATACAACGTGACCCGTGCTCGTTAAACATCACGATAAGGGCGACGATAGGAAGAAGTCCCGCGCTCGCTCGCTCGCTCGCTCGCTCGCTCGGTCGGTCCACGTAAGCGATATTCACGCGTGCGGCTCGAGCTCGCGTGTGGCTGGCCAAAGCGCGGCCGTGCTTTCATGTGTGCGGACCACGTCGATTTTTAGATTGCAGCGCCCGATATACCAACACTACCACAACCATGGGTCGCTCTACGGTCTGCTTACGCGAAAATGCGAGATCGCCCGAGCACGAATCCGGCTGAGCAAAAAATATACAAACTAAGAGGGACTCGGGGTGATTTTCATATTTACGAGCGCGCTCCGCCGACATTCCGCCGGCCGAGTAATCGTCCTGAACGTATTAGCCTTTAATTGCGCACGAGGCTCCGTCGACGGCCGGGGATCGAGGAACGAGTGCGTGCACGTAAAAAGCATCTGAGGCACGTTCGATTCGGAATACGACATTTTTCTCGATTATCACATTTACTCGCGACGCGATAACGACTGAACACAAGGTTTCTATAGGAACGATTAAACTCGTTACCGAGTTCCAGCTCCAGCGGTATCGCGAGATAAATTCGCTACGATCGCATGAAAATGCAACTGAACGCGGCTTCGTGAAATATAATCAAGCATCTCAAATACGAACTTCGGCAGTGCTGTGTAATTAACTCCGCGTCAGCGCAAAACAAATAGCGACCGAGTCACCGATCATTTATAACGGGTGTTTCCTGCTTTACTGCGGGTCGATTCGAGTATAAATATTCTCTTTGATCCGTCTTGATATAAATAGCAAATTCGGCTAGATATTAAATAACGTAACAAAATAGAAGTAGAAGTTTGAATGCAAAATCTTTCGTTGTAGAACTCAAACAAGTCGTTCGAACACCAACCTGACCAGAAATTTGCTCTGTGGTTCTGTATATAATTGTTTGATCTTTGTCAGTTGTCTGGTTTGTATAGGATGTTATTATCGAGTCTACTTATTAATAAATGATTGCTACGCTGCGTTATATGACTTAGCAGGGTCTGACTTGTGTTACGGAGTAAATATTTGATCGGGAAGACGTAGCAAATATTAATCTTCGACCGTTCATGAAAAGTGCGGGTCGACGCGAAAGTCAGCTGCTAAAGGATCGCTCGTCGGCGCACCGGTGAGCCAGATAAAATCGCCGGATCACGAGCCACAATTCACAACGTCGAATTGAAAGTCCGAATGAAAAAGCGATGGGCCGTTTGTTACGTTCTCCTCGATACGCCGACCGCAATCAAATTGGCAGGCGTAGTCACTCGTCGGATAAATTTCTCTATTCCGTCGTCCACGCGATTCGCCTTCGTCGTCGGTGCTCGCAAAGTAGCGCGAACCGAGTGCAAGTAGAACATGCATACGCTTTCTCAGACACGCACCTTCTTACAAAAGGAAAACGTGGAGTGGATGGGAGATAGCGGAAATTCGAATTAGCCGTCGTGAGTGTTATTTTAACTGCGAATTTGGCATATGTAATTCTCATTTGAGCAGCGCGTCTGTGTACACCGTGGGAGTAAGGAGCCTCAATTGCGGAGTTTACCTTGGCTTGAAACAATCGTCACGAGAGAAACCGCGAGAATGGCGCTGTAAATATTAGATGGATTCCGCGTACACACATCCGCGGATTAGTCGGTGGTGCGTTTACTACGCTGCAAATTAGATCCCACCGGCTCTCTGACGTAACACCGTTCTCGCCAGGAGTCGACGCCGAGATCGTCGTCGCATCCCAACGATTGTTTCCGAACCGACAATTAGAGCCGAGCGGTCGAGAGAACTGCCATTCGCTGCGGGATGGCGCGAGTTTCGCAAATTTTCGCGCTTTATCGCGTCCGGCGCCGTGAGGGTCGTACTCGAGCGAATTACGGGGATGCGCCGCTACACTCATTGCTGTACACAGTTACACAGCCACTTATTAATTCACGGGGTCATCGAGAGATGCCGCGATCTTAATCAAATTAATCGCATTTCGACGTGGCAGCCTGCGTCGCGACGTACTCATCGCTCTTTTCATTACGGTAATGCGAGGGCGGCCGGGCGTCGCATCAACTAATGGATATACGAGGGGGGCAGGTGAGAGAGATAGAGAGAGAGAGAGAGAGAGAGAGAGAGAGAGAGAGAGAGAGAG
>NW_022639535.1:374055-403745 GCF_010583005.1 Odontomachus brunneus
AGAGAGAGAGAGAGAGAGAGAGAGAGAGAGAGAGAGAGAGAACTTTTCACTCCCTCTGGAGTAACTGTGGAAGTTACAATGCGCGTGAAGCGTAAGTAAACATCGATGTTCTTCCGCTGTTAACTCCGGCGACAATCGTAAACCGTTCGTATCAGCCTACCAGTAGACCGTGCGGTCATGACGTACACTACGCTGATGTGCTTGATGAATTTCGTCGCGTGAGCCACTTGCCTACCCGGTTACGTCGTCCCTTCCGGCATTACTCCCGCTAAAGCGCAGCCGTGAGATAATGGAGTCACACGCCACGGAAGCCAAAAGACGAGGGTGACGAAGGGGATGGGCGACAGGGGGCGTTTTGTGGCAGGAAAACCCGGTCGCAGGTGGAAGGTATATGCAGACGCGTGCGCGTGTGTGCATGTGGTTGTGTGCTCGCGTGTGTGACGTCTCGCAAGATAATGGTGTGTCGCCAGCGGCGCGATTTAAGGGAAGCTGCTTTGTCAAACGCCGGTCATTTTTCACGACCGCGGTGTGTACGAAACTCGTCACGTAACCGATTTTCTCCCTAACGGCCTTCCACGACATTGAAAATGCCGCGATCCTCGTCGTCGTAAATCACGTTAGATTGCAGAATTGACGCGGAGCCGATAAATATATATCCGGCCGCCTCTCACGCATGCGACACGCTGACATCTTCGTATGTCGATATCGATCCGCGATAATATGACTCTCCTGGAAAAGACGCGAGCACCCCGAGCAAGGGCTCGCGAATCGCGCGTTCCGCATTAAACGCCCCCTAAATTTTTCACCCATATCGCGCGTCGCTGCGTACCGGGGGATAAGAGATCAGGAACGAACTCCAATGACATGCTCCGCGTTTCCGAGGTGCTCCAAGAAAGACTAACAAGTAAACCTACCTAAAAGGTACACTTCGATTTCTTTCTAATTTGGCACAAATGTAGAAATACAAAAAATATTTAAGTCATATTTTTTCATTTTGGCCCACTTTGAGTTTCACGGGTAGTTTATAGCTTTTTAATGTTCTCTTATCATCAACAAGTACAACACAAATGCATAAGAAATAAATAATGTAACTTTTGAATAGGTTTACTTGTAAGAATCAAGGGGAACTTATAGATTTCTTTCTTACGATCGATGACAGGATCGAGGTGGACGCAAAAAGAAGCGGAGTAATTTAATCCTAGATTATCAATGTTAATCATCTTGACTTAAAATGATATGACTACCACAAATACAAAATGTCATTTATCGTGTAACATTAGCAATCTGAAGTTAATCCGAAATAAGAACGTGTTGGAGATATCTTCTGGTAACGGGAACGGACATATTTCAGGTCTCAAAAATTGTCCCGTATTAGCTGTCAGCAGCTTTATTCATAGAACGTAATTTGTCAATCACTTTGCCTCTGAAATGAAGCCAACGAATCGATATTCCGATAAGGATCACTAAATTTAATAAAACGATGAGAACAAGGAGTTAGTAGCCGGTCATCAATCGACTTTCGAATTTATATGTAAACATTAATCTAGACAATGCTGATGGTGTCGAATTGAAAGTCGCGCATATGAAATATAAATACCTCCATGGTCAGTTAAATATGAATATTTTCGCGCGATGTTATTTAATGAATATTAAATCGACATTGGTCAAAGAGAGATGTAACATAATTGAGTAATGAAATTCGAAACGCGGAGAAACTACACGACGTGTTGCAATTGCTTGCCGTTGCGCGCGTGTTTAAATTATATCGTTAGGTCCGCGACATTCGCCACCATACCACCGCGCTGTACAGCAGCGACCATGTAATGATGACGGAAGGCTTGAAATCCGTTCACCATTAAGTCGGGTTACTAACCGGGAGTTGTATGTGGGCATTACGCAACTTGCATCGCGCGAGCGCGAAATTCTGTTCCGTCGGCCACGAACTTTTAAACGTCTTATTAGTGCGCGAGTCACCTTAGTGCAAGAGTCGATGCACTCGCGATTGACACCGAAATTTTTTGGATATTATCGGAAATGAGCCACTCAGGACTTGTGAAAAAGTTATTTTTTTCGCGAGTTCCCACGAATATACTGTATGTATGTATATATATATATGTGTGTGTGTGTGTATATTTATGTGTGTATATACGTATATTTATGTGTGTATATACGTATATTTATGTGTGTATATAAGTTTATATTTTAAATATGTATATATGTATATATTTTATATATGTATATTTATGTGTATATAAGTTCATATTTTAAATAGATCAAGTGAATATCTCGAACTGAGCAAACACAAAAATATTTTAGATAAAATTTATAAGATATTATTTTATAAAATATAATTTTATATAATATTTTATATAAATATTGAAAAAAGCGTGGCCTGTGGGCGAGCTTGCGTGTTCACGTGTTCACGTGAGCAAGCCACACCCGCGCTCACTTGAGCATTTATAAGATATATATATATATATATATATATATATATATATATATAAATAATAAATTTTAAATGCATATATACACATGTGCATATGTTGTGTTCCAATTTCGTATATTACGACTATCCTGTTTCGCGATTGCTCGGCCGACTGACTAGTTGGCTAGCTAGCTAGCTGGCTGGCCTGGCTCTTTGTTATATTTTCGTTGTCGTGTCGTTTCCCTGTGAAGTCACGAGATGTCATAAACGAATTCAATTTGAAGTTGAATTGGCGTACACGAGCGTTTTCATTAACGTCAAAACCACCCACATGCGCGCGCGCGCGCACTCGCGGCACTTGTGTACACGAGTGGTGATCGTTGCATTTTGCGTTACTGCACGAGTAAAAGAGAAAGAAAGAGAGGAAGGGGGAGGCGCTTCGTTATGTATCTCGTAATCACAGGTGGGTCATCACAACTCTGGCAGCTTTAGAAACGTCGCGATGACGTCCGAAACGTCCGATGTAACATGAACATACACATTACACTTTCATCTTCATAATTATGACCACGCACCTCTGACGAAGCGAAATATATATCTTTAACGCGGGGATTTCTATTCATGAGGCAAAATCTCTAAATATTTCCCTTTTCTGTTTTATATTTCTTTCATGATCACGCGAAAATGATTTATGAGGAACTTAGCGCGAGCCCGTTCGTCGTTTTTACGACGCGTTCGTTCATATTCAACGGTTCATTTGCGAAGAACTCACGAATAAAAAATATACTAACCTTTTAAAAAATGATACCAAGCGCGGAACTAATAGAAATAACGGCACGGCAAAACAACGGATAGAAATGCGCGGATGTTATCGTGAAATTTTTATCTCTTTATTCGTATTTCTTTTTCGCACGCGAGACTTTCGTGATTCACGGTGAACTAACAAAAACAAATTTTTAAGGGTATCGCTCCCTACCTTTGCCTCTCTCTCTCTCTCTCTCTCTCTCTCTCTCTCCTTCCTCTCTCGCACAGGTGTCCGTTATAAATATCGGAAAATCATTATACACGGTATCGTATGAACGGGAAAGAAGCGTCAGGCATCGTCCAGTCGCCTGTACGGCAACATGCTAATTTATCGCGCATTTGCATTACTATTTCACCGACAATTATCGACGATCTCGTTCCTCACCCCGTTACTCGTGCGATCGCATGCAGCTGAACGCGCTCAAAAATAGAAACACAAAGGTATACCCAACACTGAGGCGCATGAAAAAGAGATTGACGTTGCGAACGAAGGAAGCCGCACGTTGCGGCTCTTCCGCAGTATAAATATTACATAAGAGCGCTGCACTATTCAGCCATCTGAGAAACGGCTTACCGACATTATTTTGTTAATGTCCGTTACACCACGAAGTGTTCGAAGTTCGCGAAGACAGCAATTTGCAGATCGAAGAGATTTCTCATTCCTCTCAAGACGTTTTCCTCGCGAGTCCATCGCGAGTGTAGCTCTCAAGTCGAAATCTTGATCCTACTTTCAAACTCTATATCGCACTTAATCTCTATTTTGACATTCTGTAGTCTACGCTGAGAAAAAATATCTAAAAAATATTTAGTAGATGCTAATAATATATTTACTTATATCAATACGAAATATTTTATAAATAACAAAATGTACACTTTCTTAAAATCCATTATTTGCCGTTTAGAGGCGTTAAACAAGACTTCTGTTTCTATGTGTATCAAACATGTTGATCCTTCAGAATGTATAGATGTTAGAATATTCAGGTCGAAAATAGATCTACAATTTTGGCTCAGGAAAGTGGAAATGCATAATGAAACGCGGTCAAAATCCAACAGCGACATTTTAAATTCGCGTTGCGAATTGTCGCGGCTCAAATACGTCGTACTCGAGCGAGGTGTCGGAAGAGATATCGGCGTTCCTGATCGCGATGAGATAATCCCGAGTTTATCCACTGCTAAGGGATTCTCTAAAAAGGATTTAGTATCTCGCACACTGTTGTTATTCTCACGCGAGAGCTTCCTCTATCTCTCTTTCTCTTCCTCTTTCGTCTTGCCCAAACAGACATGTGTCTGCACAATATGTGTGTGTGCGTGTGTGTGCTTTGAGTGTATGTGTTGTATGTTTTAGTAAAGATTTGAGTTTTGGTAGCGACAAGATAGGCATGAGAGTAAGTAGTAGTAGTAGAACGACAGGTCGGTAGTAGTAAGGCCGAATTTGCAGTCGGGCAAACACAGTGGTGCTAGAGCGAGTTGAGTCAGACGGCGACTTTGGCCGGAGTTAAGTCCACCAGTCAATGCAAAACGTAAGACTTAAGTCTTTAAGCGTATTGATCGACTACACGCTGAGAACGAGTGAGGGAGAGGACGATGTTTGCCCTGATGTAAAGTCGAAGTGTAATTGCGGGGATCGACTTAGGTCGCCGGACTTACGTTATCGCGATAACGTGAGTTCAAAATCAATTCCGAACAAGTTTGCCACACGATAGATAAGAACAGCACCTTTCGCGAAACAAGAATAAAAAGGCGTCTGGACATTTCGGATGCGTGTTCGATTTATAATATACGTCAGCGTATGAAATGAGAAATATTGAAATAATTTATTCCGCCAATAAGGAGAAAAATAAGAGGATTTTCTTTTTATATTTAAGAGGAAAAATAAAAGTAATGAAATGTCAGTCTTCGTGAGTAATTGAAATTGCTCGGAAAAGAAGCTGGAGAAATAAATTGGTTCCAACGCTGACAGTATACCACGAATCAAATTTCCATTTGAACGGGTCGATTGGTCGAGTAAGCGAACGAACTTACTTTTACGACATCTAAACGCGCTTCCAAATCGTCATGTGGAATAGCTAGCGAAACGGCGCGGGACGCACGCCTCCTCCGTATATCCCTTTCCGATTTCGCGTGTTTGTCGTAGTGTTGCCGGTGAAATTGTTTAATTAATACCGCGGAACTCTCTCTGAATCGCGTAGTTGCGAACGTTCCGAGACGAAACGACTGCGCTGTCGATATTTCCAAACGTAACTCCGAATCCGGCTCCTCCTCTAACGTCATTTGGTAGTCTCATCACGTTTTTTCAGTCGCGTTGCAACCGGCAACTGCCCCCCCCCCTCTCTCTCTCTCTCTTTTCTCTTATCCTCTCCTTCTCAATCGTAACTGCTATTAGCCCCGCGCTTCGCGCTCGTCCGTCTACAGACCGCCAGTCGCTGCTTGTCCATCTAGCCGTCTGTACACGCACGGAAGCCGTCGCTCTGGTTCGACGGGTTTTGATTGAATTCACCATCGAGAGCCTTTGATAAAATGCAACGCGCGTGATGGATAAAAAATCTCCGCCCAGGAAAATTCTTCGCAAAATATCGCTGCGACCGAACAAGGTGCCGATCATTTCTTCGCGTTTCACGACTGCTGAAAGCGTGTTCGACTACGCGAGTGCGACGTTCACGAATAATAAATAATAAGTAATAATAAGTAGATTTAGAAAAAAAAAATATCTAAGAAATAAAAAATATTTATGGTATATTCTTATAGGCCCTTCTTGAAACCTCTCCAAAATACTATAGTTTTATCCACTTTGGGTAAATCGTTTCGAAGTTGTGGAGGTTTTTATGATAAGATATCCAGCCAACAAAGGCAAGATTAATGGTCGGTCTAGTCAATGAAGGCAAGATTTGAAGTGAAAATATTGTGTGAAATGATGCGAGTTAGATTGAAAGTGTGAGTAGGACCAATATTTATTGCAAGAGACTTGACTAAGATAAATGCATTGAGTAGATAACTTGTGTAATATAATCAACATCTGAAAAAAGGACTACTGAAATGAAAGACGTAGAATCTACATCCGTAACCGCGGACCGCGTCGCATAACGGTCTCAGAAGATACGTGAGGAAAATAGCGCGACGTGAGGAAGAACGTCAACGTTGGAGAATGGTCCGTGGTGCCGGGCGTTTCGCGTTCCGGATAATTACGGAGGCATGGAAGTCGCTATCGCGACGGAGAGGTCGCGGTCCGGCCGGACGCAATTACGGTCTTCGCCGGAGAGTCGGCGGCTCGCACCGACTCGACGTGTACACTGCGGCGAAATATGTAATCGCCGCGAAACGACTCGCGAGATAAAACTCCACGGTAGTGGAGCAATGGTAGCGGTCAACCCCGGTATCGTGGAGTTACGACGTCGGCTCGGCGTAATCGTTACGGCCGCGAGCTCATGTCCGCGCACGGAAACGCGGTGTAATCGCCGAGACGACGGGAACGAACTCGGCAACCAGGTCGGAGGGCTGGCGGATCGAGAGAGCACGAGGAGGTCCTTCTCTTCGCGGAAATACCAATCCCGCAGCAGCGAAAACGGTGCGCGAAAAATAATATCCACCGTCGCGGCGACTGCACCGGCGTCCCGTAATAATCCGTGAGGTAAACAATATTAGCAACGTTCATCGTTCGCCTCCTAGCCCGCACTTCCGGCTAATGTACCGGTCGCCGACGATGAGGACGAGGACGACGCGTCGAGCTCGCCCGCGCGTTACGTCGACATGCATATTTATAAAGACCGCTCTCGCGCGGACATTGTTCTGGCTGGGGAATCGGAGTCGGTTTCGCACACGGACAAAAAGAATGACAGAGGAATCAAAAGAGGAAAAGGGGAAACAACTAAAATATCGGTCGGACTCATCGGCATAAGAAGTGGCTATTGATGTCGCCCATTCTCCCGAGTTGGAATTTTGATCCTATTTTCTATCTCAATATTTCATTTAGAAAGTTCATCTATTGAAATCATTTAAAATGGTTA
The DNA here is from genome assembly GCF_010583005.1 of Odontomachus brunneus. Classification (NCBI taxonomy): domain Eukaryota; kingdom Metazoa; phylum Arthropoda; class Insecta; order Hymenoptera; family Formicidae; genus Odontomachus; species Odontomachus brunneus. The sequence continues at coordinate 381,286 of NW_022639535.1, forward strand.
AAACTATACAAAAACTTAACGTAACATTTATTGCAGTAAAATACTAAAAATACCGCTTTGGAGCCATAAAAATACGGTCCTGGGGCCTTGAAAATACATACCTGGTGAATAAACTCCTTAATGCCTACTTTGAAACTCTAAAGTCTATATCATTCCCTTTTGATTCTACTTAACCTATGAGCTTTGTTGAAAGGTCTTCTTTTTTTTAGAACTTATAAATTACATTTTGTGCGTTTTTTAGATCACTTAAGATCAAGTAGGATTTCAATTTTCATATGTATTACAAATACATCGATCCTTTAGAATATACATATATCGGAAAGTTCAAGTCGAAAGTAAGATTAAAATATTAACTCGGATACTCGCCCGGTTGACAAGCACTCTGTTCAGAAAAAAGTGTAACGAGATGACACGATGCTGTCAATGCTACGCTAAGCCCGATTCACGATCGACACGTTGGTGGCCACCGCATCATAAAGGCAATACTTGGTAGTGTATGGGGCGTGAAACGCGAAGCATCGCGTTTATCTTCGACGTGAACTTTAATACGGATCTCGTCAGACAAGGGGTGTCACGTAACATGTTTCGCGCGGAGTTAAAATGCCGGTGGAACGCAACGCGACAACGTTTTTCTATATTTGAATACGTGGAGGAGAGAGAAGGAAAGAGAACACGCCGAGAGATTAACGTTCCGGAATACTATAAATAGTTACGAATCCGACGACGAGATTTCCTCTTACGACTGATAACCACCCTCGCAAACATAAAGGCAAAAAAGGGTAACACCGACACACATACACGTACACTCACACATTATATCTGCTCTTCGCATTTGCGCAGTACGCGCGAATGTAATACAGCTCCCTTTCATCCTCTCGTAATCATCTCCAGGTTGAGTACGAACAACCAGGACCACCACCACTACCAGCATCATCCGCCCCCGTCGTTGCCCCGAAGGCGGCTTGAATGCCAAAGGGGTACACGCAAGCGAGCGAAACAACCGAGCAGCCACGTCGCAATCTAGTTTTCTTGCATCCTCGACCCCGTCTACCCCGCCGGGAGTCACGAAACAATAAAAGTTCTGCGACCGCGCGTCGAGCGTTGTTAAATAAATTATCCGGCTTCTAATTACGTGAAAAACAGTGGAAACTGCAGAGTCGGTCCCAGCGGTGAGCTTGTAAGCGACGAGTTCGCCGACAAGGACGAGATGACGGGGGTGGGTGACGGTGATGGTTGTGGATCGGAGGACCAGAGGAGGCAGCAACGAGCATCTCTCGAGCAAGGAGTGAGACGGACGACAGAACGAGAGAATGTAGCAGAGAGAAAGAAGCGAGACAGAGACGCTCGCTGGCACTGCGATGTTTCACATTCTACCTACAATCACCTTCCCCCTTCTCTCTCTCTCTCTCTCTCTCTCTCTCTCTCTCTCTCTGTTCGAACCGCTCGTTCCCTGCGTTTCTTCTTCAACTTCTTCCGCCAGTTGCCATTTGAATAAGACAAATGTCTTTCGGTAGTGCCGCGTCTATCCCCCGCCGTTTCCCTCTGCTGCTCGCGTCCTCACCCTCCACTGTTGGTTCTTAAAGGCCCGTTTTTGCGCCCTTAATAAATCGCTCGCTCTCTCCTGCGGGGCGCGACATTACACGGCGACGGACGCCTCCGCGAGTTCATGTTTGACGAACGATAATCCGACTGTACGGTCGCGGCGGACATGGAGGCCAAAGCAGCGGGGAGGGTTGGCTGCTGATAACGACGGCGGCGGCAAGAAACTCGCGCGCACGACGTGCGACGCGCCGGGGGGAAAGAAGGGTCTTCACGAAGGCGACGCCCGATGTTACTGACAGCTCGCGGTTTTGTCGCGGTTTCGACGTGCGCCACACCTCGTCGTACACGCTCCTCGGGTCGCTACACGCCGGGGTGGTGGTGAGATTCGCGGAGTCGCTGTCGTTATCTCTCGACTTTTATCGCGTGTCGCGTTGTGTCGTGCTGTCGGATTGTTCCAATTTACGATATCGCGAGCACACCGTGAATTCACGCATCCGTCACTTTCGAGCGTCACTGTCGACGGCTCGATATTAACGTCTTCGTTGCCGAGCGTGCGGGACACGAGGGTTGTCGTTGAAGAATTACGCAGCGGAGCGTGCTGCAACACTCTACGGCGTATATCCTAACTAGAGGAGTTTGCGAATCTACCGGCTAGTTCATTCTAACAGATAATCGTAGGTAAAGGCTGAAGGGGCGAGACGGTCGACTGCGGTGTCAGTCGTGGCGATGGTGGTGGTGGTGGCGGCGGCGGCGGCGACGGCGGCGGCGGTGATGGTGGTGGTGTGCGAACCGTATACTAGGTAGCTCATAATGAAAGCAATGTGTCTTCATTTAGTCGGTTGTTTCGTAGCGACGCTAGCCGGTATAGGAACGGTATAATAGAAGGTAACGGCGGCTGTGTGGATCTGTAGTAGGGTTGTGAGCCAAGGCGGTGGGTAGACCGTACCTTCGCGCGCGCGACGCCAAGAAGGGTGTTGGCGACGACGGGAGGAAGGGAGAACGGAGGAGAGTATATTATACCGCGGGTTAGTTGCATATAGCCGAGGGACAATGCTCTTGTCTCTACGGTACGCCTTGTTTGTTACGACTGGCTTCCCTATTGCCCTCCTCTCTATCTCTCCCTCTCTCTCCCTCTCTCTCTCTCTCTCTCTCTCTCTCTCAGTCACTCCTCCGCAGTTCCCTTCACCCTCCTACGCCTTCCTTTGCCATCTATTGCCTGCACCTGCACCACCGTCACCGCAACCGACATTATCCGCGACGTCGGTTGTCCTCTTTAAGCCGAAATTGTACGCGGCTTGAAGTACGCCGCGTCGCTTCGTGGAACCACGCGAGGATCGAAAGGGATCGATAATGTTCGCGCGAATTCTCCTGCCGGCTGCGCCTGAGAGCCCCGAAGATTCTTAGCCGATTATCGACCCGACAGATATATACAGAGAACCATCGACTTGTCGCGAAATTCGCGGCGCGATAAGAATTTAATCGTGCGCGGCGCGGGCTGACAGTGTCGCCGAGTCGGACACAGTGTGAGCAGTTGATTCGAAAAACGCAAAAGAATATTTCACGGTATGCGCGCTTGCCTTCCGGCTCGCTTGATTCCCGAGTGCTTTTCTCTCTCCCGCGCGCGCGGCCACGACTTGGACGGAATGGTTTTCCGAAGTATAACGTCCCGTCCCCATGACATTTTTGGGAAACGACGGAAGACGAGGGGTGGACACATCCGAGTGTGAGGGGAAGTTTTCTGTGGCAGCGAGCGACAAAGCGAGCGGAAGGATACTTTAACGTCCGCGTCATCGCTTCTTCCTAAGGGAAAAACAAAAGGGAAGTTTTCCGTAGCGCTTGTGGCGTTTTTACTTTACTATCTACTTTTTCCCTTCGTGAAAGGAAGTAATCCTGATGGGCTTTCTATTTACAATGAGTCGTTAGAGTAATGGATCAGAAGTCAACAACAAGTAAGCAAGTCACTATAGGGTATCGTAAGGCAACAACAAATCAGTAATCAGTGACTACATGAAAATGACCAAATTTCATTTCTTACAGCATTAAAGTTATAAATATGAAACTTTATGACGGACCAATCAAAAGACAATATATGTCCGCTATCTTTATCGAGAAAATTGACCAAAACTGACTAAAAACCATCTTGTCACTGATTGGTTGAAATATTATGACGCAACGACCTACTACGATTTACTATGCATTTATTGTGGATACAAGTTACCTAAGATTAATGACTTATTATTCTGACTTATCACCGATATGAGAGATACGATAACTAACGGCTTATTTTAGAAAACCCGTAAGAGCTAACACTTCTTCCAGCGAATGCAATCGCGACTCGAAAGAGATCTCTATTTCGTTTACACGACAATTCCCAGAGAAAAGTCAAGAGAAACCACGACGATTTCTCTCGATTTTTCCTCCTAATTCAATGCTGATGTTCGATCGCGCGCGCACCTGCGAGTGCTTCTCAAGTGATATCTCAGTCTCCCGCGTGACGTTCTCCCCGCCGGCAGTAGTTATAAACCCGCGCGGCCCTTCAGTCGACTTGGGACCGCGAAAGTTCCAGCGCCACGGTCTCGTAATTCGCGAGTTAATTACCAAGCATCGTATTAGAGAAGCACAAGCGAGTTGAGGCGGTCGAGTGAAAAGCGGGAGAGAAGGCGAGAGAGGGTGAGAGTGAGTTCCCAGGTTATCCTTCTTCCACGCCTTGCATTCGAAATTAAAGGCTTCGTATACTGAGAGCGATCAAAAGAGCTACCTACTACCTCGAGCCGTCATTCAGTCCCTCTGTCACACCTTCTCCCGTCGAAATAATCGCAAACTCTTGGGGTTGGAGACGCCGAAGTATCATAGCCCCGCGCGCGCGGCTGTTGGTCACAGCGACGACGCGGAGTAATCGCGCCTTTATGCCTCGTTCTCAGCAGCTGTTGCTCCGGATAATTCCGACTAATTTTCACGGCGATTTCTAACCGAACGCGCGCGCCGCTTTTCCCGGCAACAGGTATCGCGAGGCGAGCAAACGAGCGAGCGAGCGAGTGAGCGCGCGTCATCGTCGTCGTCGTCGTCGTCGGTGCTTTTGACGATGCGCCGGAAAAATTCGCTATAACTGCTGCGGTATAACGAGCCCGTGAGCGACGCCACGGAGGTATTCGCTATTAAAACAAATTAAAGTCGCGCAAACCGATTATTTTAAACACGTCGGGCCGCGTACTCTCCGGCGGAACGAATTGCTACGGCAAGAGAGGCGGATTTCGCCCCGGTGAAAATGTATCGCTCGCTCGGCCGCGCGATACAAACTACCTCGATTTCCCGGGCTCCCACCGGATCAAACGCTAACTCATTTTTTTATATCAAACGAATCAAAAACTAAAATCAATCAACAGGAGAGATGTATCTCTCTAGTTTTTCGAGTTGCGCATCGAGTGTCCGTTATTTTTGCGTCCGCTGCTTGGCAACAAGCTTGACTACGGTAGATTAACGTGCTAATATTAGATTTGGTTTCCAAGTTTGAGCTGCGTGGATTCATCTTTGTTCCAAAACATGTCAAACGACAAATTTACCACTTCATCCCCTCTGCCAACCCCCCCAACCTTCCTGTCTCTCCATCCCTCTCCCCCTATGCCAACTACTATGTAAGGGAAGAATTCTCAGGAGTAATTCGACATCGGATCGTTTCTCCCTGATGAAGCGGACTGAAATATTCGCGATATTCGTCGGAATCAAAGATGAATCCACGCGGCTCAAATCTGGAAAACAAATCTAATGTGCATAGACACCGCGAAAGCCTAAAAAGTCAGACGTGCTAATAATTAAGGATTATTAATTCGAACGATCGAATACTCGAGATAACAGAGAGATAGAAAGAAATAGGAAAAGAGAGACTCTTGGAAGCGCCGGTGAGTCGGAGGCTCACATGTCCGAGGGTGAATATTTATCGACGACGCGGGAGCGGAAATCCGTTTCATCCGACCGATAATATCTGTACAAGCAATCCTAGCCTCGGCATCGCGCCATTGTTTCCCGATCCGCGAGATACCAACGCTTTGCATTATCAGTTAACACGGCTAATGCGACGCCCCAATTTCCAGATTACTAATATCTAACGCGCAGTAGGAAGGAAGATAGAGGGAAAGGAAATGGGACGGGTGACCGATTCAGCGAGAGAGCGGCGGAAATCAAATTACACGCCAGCAATTTAGCCGTGATATATGTGTGAGTGTGTGCGCGCGTACGCGCGCGCGAGAATAAGCGAGATTATTAATAAAAATAGAGAGATGGAATGCAGAGGAACACAGAGAGAAAGGGAAGAAGACAAAAAGAGAGAAAGAACAGCGAGGCAGTTTGCGGTGGCGACTCGAATCTACGACTCGGTCCGCGAACAGCGATGAAGGGTTAATCACGGTTCCAGCGCTCGTTGTCGAGGATTACGAGTGTTCTCAGCAGCCGAGGACCGGACTCGGGGAACGTATCAACTCGCCGTAGATCCGCGGCTTGATGGGTAGCAAGGCCGAAGTCGACGTGTTAATGTGGCCAGAGAGTGGCGGCTTAACGATCGTTCTCGAGGACAACATGGACCAACGTAGACCGAGGCAACAACGACTACGTTCTAGGTGAAAATCCACTTCTCTCTCTCGCCACATGAGCACTCGTCGTCCCGAAAGCCTCGAAGAAACACGTACGCGCGTGGTATGTACGCGGTAATTTGAAAGTTTCCGGTCGTTTAGGACGCGCGAAGAACGGCAACGGCAAGCAGCAAGCTGTCCTTGCGGTTGCCACGGAGGAGCGCGAGCGCCGCACAGAAGGTCCGTCTCGGCACGGGAAACGTGACTGACGGCCCAAACTACTCATGAAAGTTCGACCCTGCCGCTCTCCCACAATGTAACTCTCCCCGGCACATCATCTTCCGCATTTGGCGGAGAAATCCCGTCGGTGAAGAGATTCTCTTTCTTTTTTCTTTCTTTTCTTTCTCTTTCGAGAGAGGGAGAAGAGGGAACGAAAGGATAGAGATTTCTTCCTCTGTACGCAGCGGGAAGAAACGTGACGACCCTCGACGCTGGGGAAATGATAGATCTATCGGCGGCTGGAAGGAAAAAAAAAAGTAACGACTATTCGAACGCTAATAATTTACGTCGCGTCTGTGAGCGCGAATTTCAGTGAATTAGTAAAACAGCACCGCAGAATTTAACCGATTGTCGTCGAGGGTGTATTTTTGTCGGAAATATGGGCCACGTTCGGATTATATTATACGGCCATTTATTAGCGCACCAGAACCGAACAGTTGGAGAGGGAAGTGAGAAGAAGGGGGCTCTGGCGTATTTTGCGAATCCGCCGCTTATTGGACGCAGTGTGGCGCACTAAAAAAACAAATACAAAAAAAGAGGAAAGCAAAATATTTACAACAACCGATGACCCAGAAAAAGAATCACGCTTCTAACATTATAACTCAGCACGACTACAGGCGCGGCGGCAGTGACTGCTGAATAATGAAAAATAAAGGGCAAACGGTCGATATAAAGTATCTGCGAGAGTCGTCCACGTATGGCACATTAATTACGCGTAAATAAATATACGCGACGCGCGAAACAAATCGTTTGTCATACGCGCAACTCGAGCGAAACGAGGACTCTCTTTTACGTCATGGTAACGTAATAACGTCGCCCACTCGTGGATAACATAGATGTAATAATGCCTGTCCGAAAGCACAATACAACAAACCGCGCAAACGCGCTATTATTATTATTATGCAGTGTATGGCAACGGCACTAACTACGAACACCAATTTTGCCGTAAAGTCTGTTTCTCACGAGCGTGTTCTCTCTCTCTTTCTCTCTCTCTCTCTCTCTCTCATACAGCCGTCCTAAAACGGTTGAACGAATACGCGCTGCATAATTCGCGCGTCATTTAATTCGCGGAAAATATTCGCGACGTCAAGATAACACATGTGTCGAATTTTATTCGAATTAATGAAAATCATTAAAAACATTACTTTCTAGTTTTTCAATCGAGGTAAAAAGATGTCGTGCTTGCGATACAAAAACCACGACGACAGCGACGACCTGTGACGGGCCCGTTTTAAACCGCGCGGCTAACCTCGGACGTTCTCGGGCGCGAACGCGAAACGAAAGAAACCGAGGAAGGAAAGGCGCCGTCGGAAAGTGGAGAGTCATTTGCAAGATGGGAAGCGACGATGCAGAAGTGAGTATGAATAATGGGGCGTTGCTGTACAGCTTGTTCGACTGTCATTGCCGACAGGAACGGAAGAACACGAGAAAGCGCGGCGGCGGCGCCGCCGCCGCCGCCGCCGCCAGACGGAAAGACGGGGGTGAACTGGCCGGCCGGGGCGACGGGAGGATAGATAATGCACAGGCATAGGAAATGAGATTGCAAATGAGAAACTACGCCCGCGCTCGTGATCGAAAACATAGTTGAGCGCTATCAGCGAGTACTTACAGGCGACGGGCGCGCTCGCGCTCGCCCGACGAATACCCTTATTATCTTATGAACCGTAATACGCGCGCGACGGGAGAGATCCATCCGACGGTCGCTCTCCGCGGAATTGGCCGCGCATATTGTACGCGAGGAAGCGGCGGCGGCGGCGGCGGCGATGAGCGCGCTACGTCGTCGCTCGTGACGTTTCTCAATTTGTCGAAACTGCCGTAACAATGTCGCGATAACTCGCGGCATGCACCGTCCTTATGCGTGGGGGAAGCGGCCCTCGCAACGGGAAAGTAGTAAACTTAATAGTCCCTCCAATTCCTTTCAATTTAGCGGCGGCTGCTCGCGTTCGACGACATTGCCGACGTCGTCTCGAGGTCGTCACTCTACTCCGCGAGTACGACAATATCCAAAGAAAAAGAGAAAGAGAAGAAAGAGAGAACCGAAGAATCGGCGGAAAGACTCGATTCGTGAATACTCGCGTTTAAACGAGTGGTGCAAATCGTTTGCTGCTTCGGGGATGTGTGGAAGCCTCTCCCAATCGTGGATGCTTCCAGGTCCACCTCTATTCCCGACGGTTCGCAAAGATTCATCGCTAAAATGACCACGGGGAATCTACACAGTCCACATGGGCTTCGCGAATTCCAATTTGCCGCGATCGTTGTCAATTACGCGAGAAACCCTACAGGGATTCGAAACCAGATCCGAAATATAAATTTCTCCATCTGTCTAGAACACCATCCAGCGCCGCATTGGGCTTCACCTACGAGCGTAACACGCTTGGCGTTCAACGATATCAGTCATTGGCCGTGATGTCGTATTCCGCGGACGACGACGACGACGACGACGACGCCCACGAGCGCACATTTATGTGCACTAACAACGGCGGACGACGATCCACCTAACAGCCGGAGACCTAGTTTACAAACTATTACACCGGTGGCATTAATATTCAGTTGGCTCTTATTCGACGGGACGACAAGAAAATGCATAATTCGGCGCTCGCCGGCTCCGTCGTAGCGGAACTCTCACGGCTAGAAAGTCGGCTCTTTCTTCTCTCCCCCGCTTAATCCACCCGCCCCCCTTCAAACCCTCGTTTTCTCTCGTCCTGGTTGCTCGTTGTTCCCCATTTGGCACGCCCCCGCTCTTTCGCTACCACTTTCGAAACTTACTCCCGACCGCCGGCGCCGCCGCCGCCGCCGCCGCCGCCGCCGCCGCCGCCGTCGAAGAGGAGGAGAACGCCGCGTTGGCTGCTACCGAGAGAACGTACGATACGTTAGCGCGGGCGGCGAGCCCCGAATTAATTACGAACAGAAGCGAATACTCGCCGAGAGAGGCGTGGAGGAGCCAGCTTCTCCAGCAGCCGTTCGGGTCGCCTTCAGGCAGCGAGCCTCGTGAGGGATGATAGGGCGCCGCGTTCTTACCGCGCACTTGGCAGCACAAGTACACCGGCGGAGAATACGTATACCTTACTACTTCTCGCAGTAGATACGGGTCGCGCTCGGGCAGACGACGTGGCACGGTGCGGCGCGGAGACGATGAAGATGCCGCGGCAACAGGGATCGCGTCGTTATCTACTTGCGCCAAGTGGCACGGGGGAATGGTTCGCATGCAAATACGTCTTAAATTTCGCCCGTTAACAACAGACGCCCGCTTCTTCTTCAATCCTTACTTTAGTTCTTACTTCGCAGACGACACGCGCGGCTCGACCCCGCGCCAATAGACCAACGAATGAGTGGTGAACGTTTTCTCCATGAGAGAGGGAGAATGAAGGGGCGAGAAGATAGAATGTTCACTAGCACTCCACTACGTTCGGGTGATGCAAAAGTGCTCGGTGCGCTAGACGAACGGGTGAGAAGTGAGTCGCGCTCGATATGTAGGCTCCGCGGGTGTTTAATGAATATGCAAATCGTTCCCCCAACCGACTCGCCGCAGTCGCCCGAAGGAGCGAGGATAGAAGTGACGTTCCCGTTGCTCTCGGTTGCTGTTGGCTGGCTGTTACTACTGCCACCACCGCCACCGCTCGCGTGGTGACGATGGTGGTACTGGTGACGGGTGTTGGTGCCGCTAACGGCGATACCAAGGCAAAATTCCCGATGCCACTGCACACGTCACTCCAATACAACACACGAGCGCTGGAAATTGTCCTGAAGAGAGACTAGCCCCCGCTACATGGTTTATGCGCATACACGCGGAATCTTGCTGAATCTTTCCAACCGAGGAGACTTGGCGGTGGAAAGAAGAAACGGAGGAAGAGATTCGTATATCGAGAAAAACAAACAAGTTTAACCCCGAGTGGTTTATAGATTTTTGGAAATAACGAAATTGAGAGGAATTATTTTCTCGCGATTCTACAGCATAAAGTCGTCTGCAGGATTCTCTTTATTGCAGGACAGCACGGCGCACTCTATAGAGCGTGTTGGCGTCGCGCCCGTGCCAGTACTCGTGCGTCAAACAAGCGATTAACTTTAATCCTTCCCTTAAAAAAGTTGTCGAAGCCACTACACGCTTTTCGAGCCCGTAATTCGACTTAGACGCTCGTGCAGCGAGGCGCGATTGGTCAGGGACACTCTATACATACTGGAAATCGATGGGAGCTGCCGCCCGATTGAAGGTAGCGGCGCAGGTTTCCCATGCGGTGGTGGCATCCATCCTTCCCTCCCCCAATCCCTGGTTTAATTGAAATTTCCCGACGTTCTCGCTGATGTCGCCTAGCAGTGTGCCGCTTTCGCGGTGAAGTACACCGGATGTCTCTTCGCTCCCGCAATCGCGCGTCCCGCATCGCGCGAAAATCCGGACAAAAATTGCGGGGCTGCATCTCCCCCTCCCCCTGTTCTGATCACCGTGACTCATCGGGGTGAATTACGGGGAAAAGGGGAATGAAAACGCAGGGCAATTAAAATTTAGAGCGGCGTCGTTAACGTCGAGTCACGTGCGCAGCATGCAATGCACTTAAACGTCAATGTGCCTAAAAGGTAGCCGTTATGCTTCTGCCTTTTCAAGAGATTGCTATCGTAGGCGGTGAGCGGTGGCTATATCGCGATTATGGTTACAGCACGCTCGCATGTTTGGTAGATTTTAGTACGCTCCATGTTCCTGACTCGCAACTGTTCGTCGCAACGTCTTTAGAAATTCCTGCCCCAATGAGAGACTCAAATGCTTTTCTCTTTTCGTTTTTTTTGCTGGAAATGAAACGTCACGACATGAAAAGCGCGACGGATCACACTTTATCGCTCTTCCACGCTTCGTCGGGGACGTTGCGCTGGAGAAATCGTGCTTGCACCCCCGCGAACTCGATCATCGTCGCGCCGATGCCGACTCGGCGGCGAACTTATTTCCTCCAACAGCGTCATTTTTCCCTCCCTCCGAGAATCACGAGGCGTAATCCTCCCGGCGCGACAGATCGCCCTTCCGACTGAAAACTACCTTTCCGACATGCACGATCACATCCACGACGCTATCCACGGCGACGACGACGACGGCGGCGGACCATGCGCGCACCTAATCGCGCGCTTTCGCGAAAATATGGCAAGACGGCGCGCGGAGACACCGCGAGAGAAATATGCGCGGAATTTCTAGCGCAACGGGTTCATCTCGTCCGAAAATGGCCCCGATTTATATCGAAGCTGTTTCCAGATGAACGGAAGTGATACGCTTAACGCGCCTCGGCAGTCGATGAATTCCAAGGCCTGCCCTGGCCCCGCCGCACCCTCTCTGCACCTCTATCCGATCTGCCAGCTCATACCCCCACGTCTCACCCTCGATCGGAAGCAGCTCGACCGGGAGAGATAGAGAGAGAGAGAGAGAGAGGTATAGATAGCTAGATAGAGATGGAGAAAGAGAAAGAGGGAGAGAGAGAGAGAGAGAGAGAGGCAGAATACCGATCGCGCGACGGGGGCAACGCGCTCCCGTTCGAGTAATATACTCTCCGCCGACGTTAGCTCCCGAAGTTATCCTAGCTATTCAAATGGATACGAGAGCGCGGAAATTGCCATAGACCGACGGTCTATGGCGAGTGCGCCGCCGATATCGCCAAATCGATAAGAGACGCAAGTTGCGCGGTATGCGTGCGGCATGGTGCAACACGCACGAACGTGGAAGTTCTCTGTCTCTCTTTCTCTCTTGGCGAAAGAGAAAGAAGGCGAAAGAACGGGAAAGAGAGATTAACTGTCCGCGGTGTATATAAGCGCGTATAAGTATTTGAGCAGCTCCGACTTTAATTGAATATCCAGTGCGCGGGATAGCGCGCGCGAAATAAGGATCAATTTTTACGGGCTTGCCCAAGAGACGCCTAAGAATAATGACTTCCTGGCGCTGCATCGCCTGGGAGAAGAGGGTGCGTCGCGGCGACGGTGACGAATTTATTCGAGAACCGCTCAAATCCGAGCTCCTCGAGCTCGCCCGCCCGCCGTGGCGGCTGAGGGAGAGCGTCTCACCCTTAGCCAAGGCGATTATTCGCAGATTTTCTAGAGGCGGACGCACGCGTTCTTTGTCTTGGCTCGCGCGCGCGGTTGCGTTCCTGCCGAAAAGACTCCAATTACTCCGGTAATGATCGGGACGGCAAAGCATTCGTTGCCCGGAACCGAAATCGAATTACTCGAAAGAACAATCGCGTTTTCGGGTATTTCAATTAAATTGATGCATTGACGTTTTCGATTTAATCGGATTTTCGATATATTCGACGTTACGGCAACAGCATTCAATACTTACTGAAGCCGCTTCATATCGATAAATCGTTATTATGGCAATCCCATATAAACAATCAAAGCGTGCGCAAATTATTCGGGATGTCGCGCGAAAATAAAATCCTGTGCCGAGTAGGAGGAGTTAAAAATCGATTTGTAGCTTCGACGAGAAAAATTAGGCCGCCGTGAGCGGCAGATTTCAACGCTGCTGCTGCGCGATCAAAGATGTCAAAAGGTCGATAATTGCGCGGGAGATTTTTCGCAAATCGCATTTGCTCTGGATTCGCAGCGGCGCCAATGCGTTCCTCCCTCGACTCGGGGGGCATATGGAGGAGGGAGACGACTGACGCGAAGAGCGAGCACAATTTCGGCCGGCGATGACTATCGCGCTCGCGCGCGTTCGGCGCTAAAAATGATTAACATCCTTTGACCACCGCGCTCCACTTTAATCTCGCGGATTACATTTGCCAAGATCCTCGGGCGCGATATATCGGCCCCCGGGGCCTTTATACGTGGCCAGCATCAACTTCAATTAAACCGTAATATGACCAAGGTGAATGCATCGCGGCGTAGGGCAAGGTAGGGCAACAAAGGGAGCCGGGTCGGTACGTGCGCGCCAATCAATGGCGCATCGAAGCCGGCGGGCGCGCAGTGCCAGCTTCCTCGTGCAGAGCAAGAGAGAGAGAGAGAGAGAGAGAGAGAGAGAGAGAGAGAGCGGGAGATAGAGAGGTAGACAGATAGAGAGAGAGGAGTCCTCATTGTCCCGCATTCTATCGGATTGGCTTCCGGCGTGGGCACAACGGACGCCGTCCTTTATGCACCGGGAGCCACGCACAGGGAATGCACCACGATCGTCACGTCCGATGTCCGAGGCAACGCGCGCGCGGAATCGGAGCGCACGGCCGCAAGCCTCGTGCTTGTAGAGAGGACTTCCGACCAACTGCGGACGGCTCGGCTTCGACTCAACGGCACAGCTCGGTTCGGCTCGGTACGGCTTTCGGCTGATGGCTCGGTTATGCCGCGCACCCGCAAGTTATCGCGACACGTGCCATGGCATTTCGTATTAAGCCGAAACGCTAATTAAGCTCCAGCAGCTCTTCGGTTAGTAATACGCGCGCGAGTCTGCGAGACCACCGACCTGTGTCTGACCGGACGCGTGCGCCCGCGATTTCCGTTTAATACTCCCGACGGGATCAGGCGGCTTTGACGGAATTGTCAGGATGCGCTAGGCGTTATAGAATTATAGATAAAGAGTGGAGCGAGAGGGAGGAAGACGCGATCAGGTACGAGAGCACAGGTACGCATTAGGCGTCGTCTCATCCGATAAATCCTTCGGTCGTTAATCCCCTCCACGTGAAGAGATTCGCTGGCGAGTTGGATTTTGAAAGTCGCTCGCGAATTAAAGGTGCATTTTCCATATCTCAAGAATAACAAAAAGATTTGGAAAAAATTAGAAATTAAGCTATATTGGCAAGGACTGTGCGAGCAATGCATCCTTAAGAAAGATCTCGTTGCGCGTTAGAATGAACGACAGCGAGTTCGATGAGACGCTGAAGGGACAATGTCACTCTCTACCTATTCAACTTGCATAACGCATATAAAAAGTCGGCCAATCGTGCACTTCATGCAAAGAACATCCCTTTTTATTTCACGAATCATAACTTGATTCCTTTGTATGTACCCAGTAGACACTAATTAATAGTATTAATAGTAATTAATAGTATTAATTGTATTAATAGTATTAATAAATTAATAGTATTAATAGTATTAGTAAATAGTATTAATAGTATTAATAGTATTAATAGTAATTAATAGTAGTATATCATAAGTTTTCGATCAATAATACATAAGAATACAATATAACACATACTGTATATAACAATTGGATCGCTGAGAGAAAAATGATAACATTGATATAACGTCACTGTTTTGGCTGTTTATTAGCTATGCATTACACGATTACGCAAGTTTCAAGCCTCAGCGCGCGATCTTCCTACGTTGACGTGCGTTCTCGTTTACGTGCAACCCAAAAACTCTCAAGTCGCGAGGGATGTATGTAACCGTAAGAATCGCGCGAACCGAGCGGGCCAACGCGAATTTGGTGTCGGCCCGCTCAACAGAGCGGCGGCGCCATTCAGCGACGGGATTATAAATTCCCGCATTACTTATGGCGGCAGAACCATAAAATTCATAACGACGTACAGCATCGTAATAACGACGAACGAGCGACGGCCGTCGTCGTAGCGCGCCCGACCTGTTACAGCATTTGTAGGAATTTACGACGAAGCGCCGTAGCTCTGCTGCTGCTACCGTAGCTGCCAGCCAGCTAGCTACCGGTCGCCGACCCGGTTCCCATACCGTAGCATTGCGAACTACCCTCTACCCACTAGCTCCGCGATAGCTTAAAACTTTCAGGGTAGTTTCGGAAATGCCGCCCGCGCAAACAGACTCCACTTTCCGGCGGAACTTCTTGCGCTGCGCTATATAGTGAATTTATAGGCATTAAATAGTCGCGCATTTTTGCAACACCGTGTAGCCCCCCTCGGTAGCCCCCCCCCCCCTCCCGCGAAACGCGATGTGCTCGAACTTAGTCCTAGGTCAACGAGCCGAGTTGACTATGCGCGAGCGCGGGGGTGGCGTAAACTCTGGATATATCTCGAAACTATCGACTAGCCTTCTCCGACATTTCTTGTTGCGAATGAGAATTCGCGAATTTGCGATTCTCGGCGAAAAGGGAGCGTCGTCTTAAAGTCGGATTAAAGACACAAAGAGTCGGCCTATTGTATACGGAGGGAGAAGACAGAAAAGGGGTGGCGCGTGCGAAATGAGAAAATAGGGGAGCGTAACGATCATCCGTCGGACGCGTGAATTATTACGTGAATAAACGATCGTGCGTGACGTGTTGTTAAACTGTGTCGTAATACGCTTGTTTCTTTATACCGTGTCCTATAATTGCACGCCATGCCGCGCGATAGGTTACATCGCGTTCCTCTCCTCTGTTTCCCGTTCCCACTCTCTGTGTTTCCTCCCCATTAATATACTGATTTCATATTCCGTAGTGTACAAAGTGTACGTACGGTTGGCTATGTATCTGACAGTCAAATGGCTAGCGCGACGGTACAGGAATCTCATTTTTCAGCGCGACGGAAGATTCAAATCGCGAATGTGTACACCATGGGCCCCGTTTTTAAGCACGATTGAAAGGAGCGGCTTATTATTATTCCGCTCTTGAATGGATATTCATGCCTAGAGTACACAAAAACCAAAATGTTTAGCTATGCAAAATATGTTTCATCTACGCGCGCTTGCAAGAGCTTTCTCTCTCTCTCTCTCTCTCCCTCCCTCCTTCCCTCCTTCCCTATTCCTCCCCTTCATCACGCTTTCTTCCTCCCTTTCTCTGTACTATCCTCTCTCACTCCTTCTCTTTCTTTCGTGTCCCTTTGTCACAGATTACACCGACGCTCCATCGCGTGCTTTTTATTTAAGTGCAAAATTAACTCAAAACGCTCTCCGCGGACACCGTTTCTTTGGAGTCCCCGCTTCTTGCTACTTCGCCTTTGACTTTCTCTCGCGCTCATGAGAGAAGTGTGTGCGCGCGACTGGAAACGTCACGTAGTAGTTACGTTTCCGATGGCGAGGAGAGATGTTGCGCTATAATTGGTCGCCCTGGCCTGTGACAGGCATAACCACGTCCCGATATGGACGTCCGACTACTAATCTGTTATACCTTGGCGTATCACACGCAGCACCGTTAACACGACATCATAATGCATTACGATATCGATAGTCGGGTATTTGTCTCGGCGAACGTAGTTCGCTCTCTATAACTGAAAACCGACGAGACATAAACGCTGAGCCTTTCTCCACCGAGATAGAAGACGATGCGAACGTTTCCACGACGTAGAATGTCGCGAGAGTTCTTTCTCCGCCGACCCTGTCTTCCAGTTCGCCATCCAATTCCTCACGCGATCGTGTAAACGCCCAATGAAGCGAAGTCGACTCGGATCCCTGCGTGTGACGCGTGTGCACGCGGCTAGGTGTGTTCCCCGGAGTTAATTCGAGGGTTCATAACGCGCCGATACCTCTCGGACACCCGACCCTTAAGTTTCCAACGACGTACTATACACGCCCACGCAATTCGCAGCCGTACGAGAATAATCGCTTCGGCTACAATCTGACTGGCTGATTGTCCGCCTGCAAGCTCGATCCCCGCACGATCCAGCACGTACTACGAGAGGGCAGTTTGCCGTTACTCCCCCGAACGTTGCGTAACTTCGCCGTTTCGGTCAACTTCCGTTCGCCTTCTCCTCGCCCTCCTCCACACTTCCGTGGCCACGTGTAAACGCTTACGAAGCTGTGTGTTACGCGGCCGTGTGCACTTTAGACGCAACTAGCGAGAGCGAGAAAGCGGCAGAACTGGCAGTCGGCCGCTCGTCGCCGGATCGTTGTTGTTGTTGTTGTTGTTCGGTCCGGCATATGCGAGAGCATGCGGTGATCCGGTAGTCGCAACGCGCGCGCGGCGCATGGTACACACTCGGCCAGCTGGCGAGTGTACCAGCAGCTCGTAATACACCGGAGGAATGTATACGCCGCGACCGGTCCTCCGCGCCCACCACCCTGCTGCTAGTCATCGTCGTCGTAGCCGCGCAGCAGCCGGTTAGCCCTTCGCGACTACTCTCCGACCCTCCACCACTCGGCCCAACCACCCACCCAGCCACCCTTCTGTCTCGCTCTTCTGCTCGTTCCATTCCCCGCTGCGCGGCCGAATCTGGTAGCGAGCGAGGAGGCACTCGTGGTATTTCCGCAAATTCGATGCTTCGCCGATGTCCCGGGGACGAGGTATGCGCGGCAGGATCGGGGGTGAGGATCTGCGGTGAAGCGCTGTCCGGACACGGCTACCGCTGCTGCTGCTGCTGCTGCTGCTGCTGCAGCGGCAGCAGCTTCCTCGACTAAAACCGAGCGCGTCGGAGTGTGGAGCGCGACCGGCTGGCCGATGCATTCTTAATTAACACTTCGAGAGCGAGTGCGGGAGTTTTTAGCGCGACAGAGTCGATACGAGACGACGACCATTCAAACGTGTGGAATCGGTCTGGTTTTCAGGACACGGTGACCGTCACCTGGCGATTTTTCCGCCGATCCGGCGCAAAATGGGCAAATAGAACAAGGCGCGAGAGGTGCGTTTATAGTAATGCGCTTCTGGTAATCGTCGAAGGAACTCGCGGCTGCATCGAGCACTTGACGAAACTTGATTTTCATTTTGGCGGGTCGTTTTGTGCCCACTTAAATGCATTACTTAAATGCGATAATCTTAAGTACGTCGGGACGCATAAAGCTCGAATGGAGAATTTTAAATGCGAATTTCATTCCGCAGGAGCGGTCGCGTATCGTATGAAATTAATTAGTGAAATTATACGCTCTACTATGTCACATACGCGTGTCCTTTATTATCTAACTTCCTCGTCCGTATTAAATATGCGCGAAGCGTTCAACACGCTAAAGAGCACAGAGGAAGCGAGGTAAGAGAGAGAAAGAGAGAGCGAGCGAGTCGACAAAATTCTCATCCCGCATCGCGCGGTGCATTGCAGTTCTGAAGTTTTGCGTTTGTTCCGCTTTATTTTTTCATTGTGAGTCGCTACTCGCTGCACGTGGTAGCGAAAATATCAAGCGACATATGGCGCAGTCATGCTCGTGCGAGTGTTTCTCGCGAACGTTTCCTGTTTATATACGGAATCGCATTCGCGAGCGCCGCAGCCTTTTCTATTCTTGCGATCGTGAATACAAGTTTGCTATTTCCTTAGCTTAGTACTCCATCGAATTCGCGCAAATCTCCACGCTTTCTTATTTCTATGATGCGAACGAGCGAGAGAGAGAGAGAGAGAGAGAGAGAGAGAGGGAGAGAGAGAGAGAGTTTCGTTAGTTTATGATTGTACGAGAATTGCAACGTGAAATAAAATAATTTTCACGTGACAAAAAATACAAAATGTGAAAGATTTTTTAAATAAGAGAAAGATAAGGCCTACAAAAGCCGATCGTTGGATACGAGTAAGAATAATTAAATTATGGAAGGATATCAACACTTATATTGATTCGCATTTTCTGATTCATTAAATGTTAAAAATAAGTGATAAGTGAGGAGGTATAGATTCGACTCCTGACTGAAGCAGTATTTTATACAACATTTAGATAAATAAAAAATGCACCATCCAATTATGAATGAAATAATGATGGGTAAATATTAATATTAATAATTGAGATTCGGGATCGAGAGTGGACGTGTATCGTGTAAAATTAATTAAGTGAAATGATATGCGGAAATCATCTTATATTCTACTTAAATGGTGTACCTCAGAACTTATCATATACAATTTTGAAAAATCTTCATTTCAGTTACGACATGCGCGGCAAGCATTCGGAAAAGGCGTCGCACTGGAAAGACAAGGAGTACCTGAACGACCGGGCGTTTTTCCGAACGGTATCGGACCCGGCAACTTTGAACATTAACCACGTGCAGGAGAAGGACGAGGGCGAGTACAGGTGCCGAGTAGATTTCACCAAGAGTCCCACCAGGAACTCCAGAATCCACCTGACGGTGATAGGTTCGTGTCTCTTGCCTAACACAATTTACCTTGAAGCGAAAACGCGCGCACGCGTCTGCAAAATCCGTTCTGTCGCGCTAAACAAATCCTTTGTTGCACGAATGATTCGTGTTGTATCATTTGGAGTAGCCGGGTGCGAATCGATTAACATCGAGTGCGATAACGTGAAAAAATCGCCTGTCGCAGTATTAATGTTCGATTTTTTAGTTTTGTTTTTTTTTTTTTTTTTTTTTTTTTGATCGAAACGAATTCGCGCGAAAGCGATCGCAATTTTACGCGATTATTGAAGAATGTCAGACGCGTCGTGCTCGCCGGCGAGTTATAATTCATCGATCATCGCATTAGAATCTTGATAGGATTCTATTATGCACGGTTCGTGAAAATTCATGCTCAACGGGGAGAAACAATGTACGAGAGCGAATTCCACCAGCCAGATTCACATAGTTAGGATAGTTAAACATGCAATCCTTGTTGTCGGTTGGCTGCTTCGCGTTTTTCCTATTATCCGGCCTGCGGCTCTTAATTGGCACGTTAAAATCCAATTAATGCCGCTTATTTCGGATTTGTCCCAGAAACCGTCGAGCTATCTGGCCTTTCTTCTGCGCGTTTAACTATCGCACGCCGAGATCGTGATGCAATAAACGACTGTTTTACTCGAGGAGGAGGCCAAGTGTGTTCCGCGATATCGTCGACTCGGAACAACGGGAAAAATCATTTCCATGTAATTTTTTACGTTTCCTTTCGACTCTCCGAGCTGCTTTATCACCTCTCGCTGAAAAGAGCTGTCGCGACACTCAGCGTGGACAATAGAGTAACGTTCGTTGAGCGAGATAATTATTATCACGTTGGAATATATTGAAGAAATATATTTCTCCGGAGAACAGAACGAGAAAGAGAGAAAGAATCGTATTTCGCAGCGAAGCCTCCTTCTCGCGAATTCGTGTTTCCTTTGTCTCCCCTCTTTTGTAGCCGTCGTTGTCGCAACGCCATTTACACGCTGTTACAAAGGACGTTTGATCCGCCGTTTAAAGTACCGCTACGACTATATACACTTCAAGACGCTTAATGTGCCCTGAAAGAAAGGGCCACGGGATTTTACAAAAGCGTGACGACGACGACGACTACGTCCACTTCGATATCGAACGTTTCTTTCGGTCATCATGTATTAAAGGCAGGTACTTTCTCAAGAAAATGGATCTCGCTACGTGATTCCTCAATTTACCGGGTGCTCGCTTTGCGCAGAGACCCTTTGGAAAAGTCGCCATCAGCGCGACAATTGTATGGAAGATTTCTGCTCAAGAAACATTTTTTAATTTCTTTGTTCTTAAAATTTCTTTTGTATAAGACGTAATCACGCTATCGGAATATCGTGAATCATCACGATAAAAAGAACTATATCGCGACAAATTATTGTGATGAAAGATATTTGGTTATCAGAAGAAATCTCAAGCAACCCCCTCGCGAGATATTTCATCATTTTGATACTTATCTTTAATTCACTCATGAATAGCTATAACTTTATAAAAAATAATTTAAAATTTTGAATGTCACAAAATGGGGCTAAACTTGAGCGCACTTTTTGGTACTAGATTTACGTACACCTGTCTACCTGGACATGTGTTTCCCGTCAACGGACGTGTCGAATTTCGACACCGGGAAGATCTCACGTGAAAAAGAACTCCTCGAAGTAAATCGCGATCGTAATGGCGTTTCTTCGACGAAATCTATGAATGCAAGCATGCATACCCTCATACACACATACCTGCCGGTACTTTCAAAGGGCGCATACGCTTTCGAGGACGATACGCTCCGATTATTACTCTTCCGTGTTTCGTAGCAGACATCATAATTTTCCGAGGGCGCGTCAAGCCAGCGCCCCCGCCGCCGATGCGAAACTTAGAGACGCTACAAATTAACCCGTTAAATTCCACGCTATCATTTGTCATACGAAAATGTTCGTTGGAAATGTGTCGTACTACTAACGTTCTCTTCTCTCTCGCGCTCGCTCGTGGGCTCGCTCGCGCAAACTTCGCCAACAATTGAAACAGTCACCGAACGGCGCGAAACGCTGCAAACACCATTTCTCAAGCTTCGCGGCGAAATTACCCAAATACACGACACACGTCGCGCGGAATATTCGATAAAACCTGCGACGTCGCGCCTCCAAGGGAAAATGTCGCAGCGCGTGACGTCACGCCGATTTGACCGCGAAAGTTTGTTGCATCACCGACACATCTTCCGGTCTAGTTTTAGATTTCCGTTTCAGTTCAATTACGCGATATTATTCTCGACTCCCTCTCTCTCTCTCTTTCTCTCTTTGAATGCCTGCCAACTTCTCCCTGCTGCGGGCTTTTATTAGAGAACATAATAAATTAAGCGGATTACGTGAGACTTTTGCATAAACGCACACGTACACGTCGCCTAAACACGGGAAAGTGCGGTGAATGCGCGCCGCTTTCGAGGACTCGGCTGGCCGATTAGCTTCTCCAGCGATCGAAAGTGCGCCGGTTGCTCCATATTCAGAGCTTACCTGGGATTATGTTAGATCGCTCGATATTATAATAGCCGCGCAGTTAAAAGCGGCTGCGGTTTATTATGTTTTCCTCGTAATCGATCATTGGCAGCCCGTTTATCCGCAATATAATCCGCATCGTGCTCGCGCGGCCGCGAGAATTCGAGCATTCTGCAACTCGGCGCGCACTTGATAATTCAGCTCGCGTGCGTGCAAGTTTGCATCGCGTACGTCCGGATGCAGCGCTCTCTGTAAAGTTGATATTTAATGAGTACTAAGAGGGGACGGAGGGATGGAAGGTGAGAGGGGGAGAGAGAAAGAGAGAGAGAGAGAGAGAGAGAGAGCGAACGCAGTTAATACCGAAGGATCCACTAATGTATCGATTACACTCTATGCAAAATATACATATGGCCGACTCGCTAATCCCGTTTTCGGAGGTGCTTCACTCCGCGCTATTTCCAGATGGTATCGGATAACGTTTTCACGTCGGGACTTTCTCACCTGCCCTCATGCTCGCGTACTCACGCGTCCGATATCGCGGCCGACAGCTTAACTTCGGCGTTCGCGTTAATCCAATTTATTTCCTATTCGGTTCACCGGTTCAATTTGTCCCGCTCCGCTCCCGCGAGCGTAACCCTTCGCGCCGGGCATTTCGCGGTGGCGGCAACCAGACCAGGGGGGGGGGGGGGG
>NW_022639535.1:403804-412944 GCF_010583005.1 Odontomachus brunneus
GGGGGGGGGGGGAGGGATCCGCGGAAGGGGATGGGGATAATTATAAAACGGAACAAATAAACTTTAGCAGCCGCGTTGTAACGCGATTCTTAATTACACGCGATAATTAGTGGCTGCGCAAACGCTTGTTCGCGAGCGAGCGTGCGCGCACGTGTAAACCTCTCGGGGATGTGCAACTCTGCGTCGGCTAAATTAGAAAATTTGATTAATTGCAAATCCGCGTATTATTCTGCGGGACAGACGAAGCGAGGATTCCTCCGCGTTCAACGTTGACGCGTCCGCCATCATCAAGCAAGGGGGAGGAATGAGAATTGCGTTAGCGATTCTCGGTTGCTCGCCATCGTCGGGAGAATTTTCCTGGCGCTGCCACGAGCGTTTCGTTTCGAGCGCGTATAACATCCGACACGTCCTAACCGCGACTCGCAGCCCATCCTCGAGGAAACAGCGCGCCGCTCGCTCGTTGGCTCGCTGGTTGGCTGGCTGGCTCGCCTTCTGACGTCCCGACACGCCGCTATTTCCGATATTCAATTGCCGGCGTTTACACGCCACGCTTCCACAAGCCGAACCATACACCCGCCCATTCCACCAGCCGTCCGCGCGTGTCGGAATGAACTATACGTGAACGGCGCGATTCCAGTTTCCTGGCGCGACCCTCCCACTCTCCTTACGTGCCCTTTTGATACCACGTGGCGCGCATTGTTTCCTTGCACGCAAAATGCTTTATTGCGCGCTCGGCGGACGCGTGAATCACTGACATAATAGCAGGTTGCCGAGGTATCTCGAAAAGATCGTGCGCGCGTATTCACTTACAACAAGAGCTGACTCCTCACCACCGCCGCCGAATACGTCAAGTCGGGAACATGCTCGAAAGGGAACATGAGGGCATACCGTTAATTAGCACGTATTATTAATTTGCCGATAAGATGCGTATCTCGGCCGCGGGCTATTTCGAGACGTCCGTCTGTTCGTTAATAACTCTTTGCTCGATCGAGAAGCACATCCAAGCCGAAATCGATCTTGAAGACGCGAATACAGGACCACGACAGAGAGATCGCGCCCGAAATAAATATCGCGAATATTCGTTCTTAACCTTTTTAGTACCGACCGGAAAAAAATGTACTTAAGCGTAAAATACCATTTTTGAAGAGAACTTCAAGCATTCAACGTCTTATAAAATTAGTTTTGAGACAGAGTTCTTTCGCGACATGAATAGTCCGGCAGCATCGTATGCGCAACGATATGACGGCGTTGGTATTTTTCGCAAATATTGCTAACAACGATAAATTGTTGTTCGGCATTGTAAGGGTTAAACATTCGAGTATTTTGTCACGACAATCACGACAATTTTTTCATTTTTCGGCCTTTGAAACGGCTTCCAGCCGAACCACTCCCGTTACGCGGTGTGAAAACCGCGGCTTGCGCCCACTCGCACCCTTCCGTGCCGGCACTCGTCTGCGAACGAGCCGTGCAAGTTGCCAGCGGTTACCTGTAACACCTGTACACGCTTGTTCGACTGTTCGTGCGGTGCTCGTGGCACGAGTATCGTGAATTACGTCCTCCCCGGACGGCGCGCCGACTTACATGGAAAGTTCGTTATCTGTGCTCGAATAGCGCGTAGCGCTGTCGGACGCGGTCAGACTCGAGAAACCACCCCGAAACGACCGGTACCGCGCCTATGTGCTTGAAGACGTTTACAAACGCACGTTCAATCACATTACATTGTGTGTATGAAAATGTGTTTTAAAACTATTGCATTTAAAAGTGACAAGTCAGCATTGATTCAGAGGATCAAAAAATTATTTTACTTTAAACGGTAAATAAATCAGCAAACATGACAATGTTAAGTGACATTTTAATAACACATTAATGATGTTTTTAACATCAATAATTTCTTTTTAATAACTTTATGCAGTGAATATAGAGCAATATATCTTTAAGATAATCTTAAATATGACCTATTTATGAATATTTAAATGAGTTCACATGTTAAAGAGCAAATATTGTTTTACAGCTTAAATAAAAATTGGTAAGAATAGAAATCTTGTAAATACCTGAATACTTGGTGGTATCTACATTATGTAAAGAAAATTTATGCACAACGAAATTTCTTTCATCGCGGCGACATATTGCGAAAGCTCGACGCGCGCGCACGTTTCTTTGAGATAATTACTTCGCTCTACTTAATGTTAAGCGTGTTCATCGAAGAGCCTACCACGCTCATCATAATGACGGAGTCTAACGTTTCATTTCCCTCTTTGCCTTGCTCTGTTACAGTGCCACCGCACAAGCCGAACATTATCGACGAACACGGGAACGCCGTCCCGGCGGTCGCCGGCCCTTACGAAGAAGGCGGTGACATGAGACTGCAGTGCCTCGTCTCCGGGGGTGAGCCCTACTTTCCTTAATGAGAGGGAAAAAGCGCGAAAGCGAGACAGAGGAATATGTCGAATGGAAATATGTCTGAGTACTCTCTTTCGAGGCTGTCCTCGCGTAAATACTCGACGCGAAAGAGAGCCGTAGAATAATTGGTACGACTGATGGAAACGGATCCTTTGGATCCACCGTGCGTCAAATAGATTCCGCGGACCAGTTCTCATTGCGCCTGAACGTCGCCATATTACATAATCCACGTTGATAGCGTCTAATAAAAATTTCACACGACCGCGTTTCGACTTTGCACGCAACGAAAGCTTCTCAAATAGACCTTTATATAAGAATCTTGCCTCTCGTGGATACCCAGACCTGTATCAATCATGGTTCTCTACCTGTACTTTAATTTTTGTCAATTTTAAGCGCTTTCCTGTATCTAATGGCGTATAAATAGTCAGTGGTTAAAGTTTTAATACGTTTTAATACTATCAAAACGTACAATTTTCTATACTGTGTTTCTGTGTTTTCTACAATTAACGTACTGTGTTCTTTTTTATTTATCTGGGTCTTCTCTAGTCTATCTGAGTCCCCTCTGGTCTATCTAGTTTTTGGGTCCGATCTATCTGGATGTCTCTATAATCTATCTGGATCCTCTCTGATTTATTTAAGTTCCCCTCTGGTCTATCTGGATCCTCTCTGATTTATCTGCGTCCCTTCTGATCTGTCTGGAGTTCCGCTCAGAGCACAATGTTCGTCAGTCTCGAATTCAACGCGATTTTTCCGTGCTGTGCGGCCACTTTATTATACCTTTCCGCGTCTGATCAGCCAAGAGAGTCGTTAACGATCCGCTGAGAGGATATCGCACCGTGCAGATACTAGCCACGATAACCTTTATCTTCCGCGCGTATCTCTCCCCCGTGTCGGAGCGGAATTGAAGAAGTATCGCCGCGACGATCGTTAAACGCTTCGGCGAAGCGTCGCGGCTGCTTTATCGGGGGTGTCGCGCGAGCATGTATGTATATACTATATGTGAGCACGTTCGTTTAGCGCTCCCCTTTATTCTATTACATTTTAATATCCGGCCGCGCACGCTCGCTCGCACGCGCACATGCGCTGCTGTGTCGGCAAGGCGAAGGCAATAACGATAATAAATTTATTTTTATTACCTCGCACGCCGCTACCCGAGGGACGCGACAGTATACGTGCACGCGCGCGCGCGACTACACCCCTGGTGCGTTATATACTCTTCGCTACCACAACCCTCGGCATCCTCTATCCGTTCCTGCCCCCCTCTTGTTCTCTCTCTCTCTCTCTCTCTTTCCGTTCCCTGCGCCTTCTTGTCCAGCGACCCGCTACCTTCGCGTTTTTCCGCTTGTCCCACCTGAACGAAAATAGGTCCGGTAAAAAATAATGAGGTCGGTCCAGCCTGCCAGATCGTCCTCCCTCTCCTACGACTCTCGTTGTTTTCTCTCCCTCTCTGCTCTTACTTTAACGGGATATTCACCCTCGAGGGATTATCCGCACGCAACGACCATTATGAATTATGAATTAACGCGTACCGCGTAGCCAATATACCGATGTGGGGGAGAGGTTGCGTGTGTATGTAATGGGCGTGTGTATGCACGGAACCACTAGCAAACGTTTGTGGAGAGTTGTAAGATAACGGAGAGCGCGATATATTGCGCGGATAGTGTCACCGATATGACGCGGGATATTTTTCGCAGGGAGAAGTATTACGAGTTTAAGTGCAGCGGGAGTTATAATTAATTAGAGACAAGTTTTTCAATGTGTCAGAGCAGGATGATCACGTTTGATTGGAGCTACTTTCATCATGAATATATTGAAAATTAAAAAAATAAAGATACGGTTAAAAGAACATCGTTAAGTTTCCATGCGGACGAGTGTTCTTATAATCTTGGATTGGTTTGAATACTGAACGCATACCGCCTTCGTTGTTGCCTAACCAGACTCTAGCGAGTTTGATGAACGAATCTCATGTAGCCGTATTTATTTCTCCAGGTCGCCCTGAGCCAAAAGTAAGATGGTGGCGCGGCGAGACGCTTTTAGACTCCAAGGACGAGCCGGGTGAGTTTCCGTCGCTGCGTAGGAATGTCTTGGTCGTGCAAGAGCTGTCGAGAGCAGACCTGCACGCGGTGTTCGACTGTCAGGCGTCCAACAACAATATCAGTCAACCCGTCTCGACGTCGGTGGCAATTGAAATGCACCGTGAGTATCATCATTAATTACACGCACGCGGAGTCACGCACTTCGCTCTTACCAGCCGTTCTCTCTCGGCCGGGTCGGGCCAGCTATTCTTCCATAGATCGAGAGCGGATATTTCGTCACGACCGCGATTCGTTCCACGCGATTCCTCGATGTGCAATTTTTTGCACTCACAGGTTGGGGTGATCCGCGGGAGTGATAACGCACGAGGAGATCAAAGAGCATCCGTTCATTCACTCCCTCGCTCGTTCGCGCGATCGATCGAGCCGCGGGATATCAAGAGTAAATTCTGTTGGTTTCCACGCGAAACTTAAGGAGTTTACTCATCATGTATGTATAAATATATATATTTAAAAAACGATGTAGTGAATACTGTTATATTTTCCATATCACGTTTCCTAGCACGTAGTATTTATAACGGTCAGTTTTTTATTTGAATCATATCACTTTTTATGAGGTTATTGGAATAATAAACCTGCATTACTCCTACCATAAGGTTATATGTGCAAAATTACGATATTAAGTATTAAATTCCTCAGGAACGGTGCAGATAAATCTCATAAAACTTCAATTATGAATGTATTTTGCTGCCATAAATGTTGGGTTAAATTTTCGTATAATTTTAAGCACTTTTTTTATTTAAGTGAATAAACTCCTTAAGAGGCGGCAGATAGCCGAAACTCACCGAGCTCCGCAGTTCCATCGTTGTTGCGCGCCGTAGTTACAAAGTATAACACCGCCTGCGGTCTCTCAGGAGGATAAATCCAAAGGGTACAATCGATCCAACCGACCGACCAACCGTCCGCCCGCCCGCCCAATCGCCCTCCCTCGCCGCCTTCGTTGCCGCTTTACCCTCGGCGAATCGGCGCAAAAGGAATGCATTCGCGAATCGGACCAAAGGGAAAATCCACGTTGTCGGGTAAACGAAGCTGAATACCGGAGCGGCAAAGTATTTAACCCAGCAGTCAGTCAGTCAGCCAGCCAGACTCGGCACCCTTCGGCTGCGTTTATCCCGCAGCCACGCGCACCCCTTGCGATTTCTTCCTCCTCTCGCCGCGCGTTCCCGTTACTTCCGCGCAGTTTGAGCTATTAAAGTCGAGACGGTGTTTTCGCGTATCGGGATTCCCGTCCCCGAGCGTTGGCTCTGCGGCAGAAAACTACTGACAATTCGCGCAGTGATTTTTACACGACTCCGACCAGCTCTTCGCATCATAGCACCGGTTTCTCAATCTCTACAGTGTTACGCGCGATTGATTCGTGGAGCGTGGTAACAAAGCGTACGCGTGTATCGCCCTGATATTTATAACAAATATCTCAATTCCCGCGAAATGGCCCAACGCAGCGCCGTTTGGCAACGCAATTTGTCCGGGAGTTATTCAGGCCGGCTGGAAACGTCTCCGCGAAATATCGCAGGCCGAATAGGAAGAAACGAGGAGAAATGCAGGGTGGAAAGTAAAGGGGGATGAAATCGAAGGACGATGTAGCGCGGCGACGGAGCCGAAACGCATAATGTTTTCCGACTAGGAAACAGCGAGCGACGCGTCGCGCGTCACAAAAGCCCCGCGCAAGCTCGGCTGCGCGGATGGAGCTCTCGGATTTTTATTAAATTCTCAGAGAGGAGATTCGGGCTGTCTCTCTGCGGTCTGGCGGAAAGTCATCGCGGTTTCTTTCGCCTTTACTCGAGTGCCTCCGCAGCCGTGAGTCTGCGGCGTCGGCGGAGTGCACCTGAAATTGACTCACCCCCATTTCCGCGAGCGCCGATGCTCATCGGGAGTGTCGCGACCTTATTATCCTTCCCTGAATCGGATATTTCTCTCGTCTTTTGCACTCTTCTCTCCTGTAAGGGCGGAAAGCTGCTTAACGCGTCGCGCGGAATGCGCTGTCACAAAAGGAATTAATACTTTTAACGGACAGACAGATGGATAGAGTATGAGGGAGGCGGAGGAGAGAACTCAATGTTCTTTTCGCCGTGCGGTGGCAAGGAAATCTTTGCGTTGTATCTACGCGCGCGAATATTCGTCTTGTTGTGAAAGAATACAAATTTTCCAAGCTTGGAAGCATGCTCCTTCCATGAGTCGAAAAATAACGACGAATCGACCGACAACCGAGGCGAAAAACCGTCGATCCGACGCGGTGGAATATAAAATATATACATAAAAGAGAGAGAGAGAGAGAGAGAGAGAGAAGAAATCAAAATCGACGACATGTACACGCGCACGAGCGGAATATTAGCGGCGACACGCGTGAACGCGCGCGCGCGCGTGCATGCCATGCACGATGACGACGGTAATAAAAACGTCGATAGGCGAGCTCTTCGGCCCGGCGAAGTGATAACGCGTGTGCCCTCGCGCGCGAAACAAACAGGAAAAAAAGAGCAAGGGAGGGGAATAGCGCGATTCTCATCGAAAACTGGAATTTACGAGAGGAGGGCAAAGTCGAATGTCGACTACGGGGACCTCTATTTCGTCGGCGCGCCGGCGAAATTATCGAAAATCCATCCTTCTTTTTGCCCGAGGTCTTTTTTTTTACCGAGCGTGTGTGCACTTAACGGCATCGTACGCGCGACAACTGCGACGAACGATGAATGAGGGCGAAGAACGCTTTTTACGCGCGACCGGTGGTCGTGCGGGTGCGCGAGCGCGCATCAATTCTAATTCCATCATCTCGCAAGCGCGTGAAAACCGCGGCCGGCTGGCGTTCAATTAAATTCACGGAGACCCAATTTTCGTGAGCACCAACTACTATGCGCGCTCGCACGCGTCCGTGCGTTGCAATTCAACGTCGTTGGAATACTTCACGCAATGGTGCGCAAGTGATGCACCCCATTTGCCGGCATGCGTCTTCCACGAAGCGGTATTCCGCGCGGGATTTTTATCGCCCGCGTTACTATGCGTTACTACTCGGCTACGTGCTGGACTGGCGCATACCGAGCACGCGTTCTCGCAGCAAATGAACGACAGCAAACAACGAACAACGACTACGAGCCGACGACGCACCAGTATGATCGATAAGACGTCCAGGTAGTGTCTCTTCACCCCTCTCTTTCTCTCTCTTTCTCTTTCTCTCTCTCCCTCTCTTCCTCTTTTATCCGGTTCGTCACAAAAGACGTAAAGCATTTAATGTCGAGAACTCGAGGCGTGCGAGAGAGTGCGCGTAATCGTAACGTTTATACACTCGCTTGCTCTGGTATTTGTTCGCGTATCGTGAACGACGACGGCGACGACGACGATCGACGAACACTGAATCCGCATCGCTAAACGTCACTACAAATTGTTGCGCATACCGTGTTTTAGTGGTGATTACAATAAATCGCGGTACGAGCACTTCGCTTTTTCCCGGGGAGTCGCTTTTCTCGCCCGCGTCCTCTCACCTCCTCTCATCCCTGACTACCTTCTGGCGTAAAAGCTCAACACATAACACGACATACCCGTATCTTTCGCCGTATCTCCGTCATGGCCGAGTGATGCATACTTGTCGTAAAAATATAAAGGCACGGTACTAAAAATGCAAGAGAGATACAGAGCCGGTTGCTTTTAGCACAGCGGGGAGGGAGCGGAGGGGTTTCCGAGCTTCGCACGTATAGCTCGCGAGAACATAATTACAAGCCGCTATCATAAGCCGTCTGAAAGTTGGCGAATTAAAGCGGATTTTGCATTCAATTATTTTTAATTGGCCCCGCGGAAGTTTCGACGCTTCTGTGCAACACCCTCGAAGCGGAAAATCGCGATGCACACGCGCCAGCAAGAGAGAGAAAAAGAAAGAAGAAGAACGTTGAGCTGTGAGAGTGTATCGCGCACTGGCTATCAAAAGGAGAAGCGGCGGTTTCGCGCCCGCGTTATCGATCCGGGGTGAATCGCGCTTCCAAGAGCAACATCTCGTCGCGGAACGACAATTCTCGATCTTCCGCAGCGAGACATAACCGGAGGAGAGACACAACGTCGTCTCACGCGTCGTTCCGTGAGTTAATTCGCGATTACGTCGGCGCTGCGTAACGTGCGCGGCACAACACCACACGATGTCGTAACTTAAATATTTACACGATCAACACGATTACCTAGTAACAACAGTTTTGACCTCGCGAATAATTTTCCGCGTAAATTATCGCGTATCGCCGCGAAATGAACCGCGTCGCACCCGATACAATCCACCCCCCGTCCGCCTGCTTCTACCACTGTCCTCTTCTCCGTTCACATTGCCCGCCGCGTCGTTCGCCGCTGCGGCGCTATTCCGCCGACCAAAAATACACGTTGGATACATAATTCACGCTGCAACGATTTAACTCGGCCGATATGCAAATAAGTTCTCGCGCGGCGGGCCCACGAAAGGGAGACGCGAAACGAACATAATTATCCGGCCGCACCATTAGCCGGTCTATCGGCTTTAATTTCCGCTTTACGTTTCGCCGAATAACGTAGGAAATAAGCGCACCATCGTTCCGGTTCTCTCGCCGTGTAACATGCGCCTTGCGCGGAGTGCGGAGAATAGCGTATACGTACTCCTTCTGTCTCTCTCTCTCTCTCTCTCTCTCTCTCTCTCTCTCTCTCTCT
>NW_022639535.1:413429-419191 GCF_010583005.1 Odontomachus brunneus
TCTCTCTCTCTCTCTCTCTCTCTCTCTCTCTCTCTCTCAAGTATTATACTCGCGAGCATCACTACTCGTATAGGCATTGCCACTCCACGGTTTTATTGCCCGGCGTTAAAGCTCGCTCTTTCGCCGTGAGGCAGAGCGAGGCTTTCTTCCCCGTCGTGCACTTTGAACCCACCGTCTCCGACGGTAGCCACCGTACCCCGTCGTCGGGTCGGGTTGTTCGGCTTGGGCCTTGAACCACCGCGTATAAGGCGGCGAGAGAGGGTGGAGGGCCGTCTCTCTTGGATTCCGCAAAGGATTAAACCTCATAAATTCCACGGAGTATTCCGTGGAATTATCGGTATGCGGCCTTACGTCCGCCTCTCCGCCGCCTTTTACGGACGACTCGACAAACGAGAGCGATTTCCGCGCGACTTTATGCTTCTACCATCCCCCTCCGCCCCGTCGCGGCTTCTCTTCTCACTCGTGCGTCCCGAGGCAGCGGATCGCGCGCGATTCCTATGGACATACGTTCAGCATTATTTGCACGAGTGCGCGCGGCGTAACGGAAAGATATGCGCGGCGGTCTCGCGAAACGGCCGGAACGAGGAGAAAGAGCATTTGCGTCGAGAGTTTAGACACCGCGCATCGCGAGCTTGACTCTCCCTCTCCCTCTCTCTCTCTCTCTCTCTCGCGCGCGCGCGCGCGCATGTTCGCAGAGAATGCAATTTGTTGCTGGGTGTGAAAACTCGTTTGAACCTTGCGTCGTGATGAGACGCACCCGCCGACATTCTGTAGCAAATTGAGTTATGCGCGCTAAGCCGACGATAGATTGGGTTTTCTTTTCTCGGTGGAAATAGTTCAAAGATAAGAGATAGGTATACGAAAAAGAAAAGTTGGATTGGATTAATGAAATTTCTGATTAAATATGAACGGACCAGAAAGTCCGATTGAAGTTACCAAAATTGTGTTAAAGATAACTAGATTTCTGATTAACTTCAACAGAATTCCGGTAACTTCAACCGGGCTTTTCTGGTCCGTTCATATCTCAGAAATTTCATTGATCCAACCAAACGTTTTTTTTGCATAAGGATTGCGAAGCAGATCGCGCGACTCTCGACAAGGAAGACACGGAAATCGTGTCGAATAGAATTTTTTTTCCTATTTTAAATATTCATCTTCCAGAGAAAGATTTTTTTGCGATTGTGTCAGATTTTTCACAGCGTGGTGCGATGGATATGACGTTGACTCTCGCCGACATAACGCAACACGACGGCGAGGGGAAATCAAGGCCCCGCGAGAGCGGCGATTGGCGATGCGATTTATGAAACGAGCTTTCAACGCACCTATCGAAGAATAAACCGAAACGCGGCCCCTTCGGTCAGCTAACAAACGTTTCATAATAAATAAACCGCAGCCGTTAATACGAGCCGTGACAGGAGGGTGCGCGCACGAACGTTACGAAATAAATTATCAAAATGTACGGCGCTGAACGATGGCGCGTATAACGCAGTTTAATCGCGGATCATTATTATTTCACGGTTCATCGAGTCTTTCTGCGCAAATTCCAAAGTACTGCCAGTCCCGCCGCGCTGCACATCGCGTGTCACATTCAGATGTGTATACGCCGGTGGTTTTGAAATCCCATTATTCCGAGAAAATTAATATTTAACGCTTGCGCGCTCGAAAATCGTCGCATTT
The DNA here is from genome assembly GCF_010583005.1 of Odontomachus brunneus. Lineage (NCBI taxonomy): Eukaryota > Metazoa > Arthropoda > Insecta > Hymenoptera > Formicidae > Odontomachus > Odontomachus brunneus. The sequence goes on from NW_022639535.1 coordinate 415,107, forward strand.
ACAAATGGCGCGGGCCCGGTAATGGCATATTTTTCCCTGTGGCGCCGAAGGTTTATCGCCCGAATTATTTTCACGGGGATCACGCTCGTTCACGAACAGCCGCGAGGAATGGGAATAAAGTGCGCGGAACGCGCGGATTGGATAGGGAGGACGACGTGACGCGACACGTGCTCGCCAAATTGAAATCATCGCGGATAATTCTCTCTCTCTCTCTCTCTCTCCTTCTCTTGGATCGCGAAAAGCCCACTCCGTACGCGAGAGCACGCCGCTGAATCCCTCTCGCGTAACGACAATCTCGTTAGAAACTTCTCCGACGTAGTCGCGATTCCAAAATGGAACCGCCGCATTCGTTACCCTCGCCGCCAAGGATGGTTGAGAAGTTCGGAGCTAATCAGCCGAGCCGTAACTTTTTTTTCTGCCGGGCAATCGTAAAGCACGACGCCTGAAACTTATCTCCTCTCACCTGGCGGAAGTAATGCCTCGCGTTTGCCTTCGACTACGTTACGAGCGCACCTCCTCGTACACTTTTACGTCCCCCTCCTCTTTCAAGGCCCTTTAAACTCGCCAAAGCGACTGACCGTTGTTACGTGACGCACGCAAGAGCGACTATTTGAAAAATTAATATGGTCAATGCGTGTGGAGCGTTTACGTGTACGTAGATGCACGTGCAAGTTCACTTGTGCTTCATTGTCTCGATAACTCGGAGAATCGGATACGAGACGAAAGGTCTTCGATCTTCAGCTCGTGAGCGGAAAAAAGAGAGAGAGAGAACAAGGCGGACGCCGAGAATGTTAGAAAGAGAGAAAAACCGGCTAAGATTAATGCGACGAATCAGTCTGGCTAACCTTTGATCAAATATATCGTATTGCACGCGACATTCCGGATTTATAGGGCTTATTCGATACCCTTGTTAGAAAGCGAGTCTTAACAAGAGTCGATCCTTTTCTCATTTCTCATGTCTTTTTTTCTCCCGCTTGACCCAACGGCTATGTTCCTGACGAATACTTTAAGCACAACAAATTGTCATTGTAATATCAATCTCATCGCGCTGTATAGCGAGGAAGGACAATAGAAAGAGAGATAGAGAGAGAGAGAGAGATAAAGTGAACTCGGTATTATTATTAGTATTTAATCATACAAGGGAATTGGTATTATCTAGTTATAAATTAAATAATTCCGAACGTGTAGATGAACAATATTAACTGTCTGCATAACCAGCGACTTGTCGATGCATTCAGGCAAATTTAATTAGCCAGAGCTATCCCAGTGCGCCAAAAAGCCGAGCACTATCTCGAGATGCAAGTGTAATACAAATGAGGGATTATCAAAAGCGAGCGAACACGGCAGCAGCGGCGTTGCTGAACGAAACGAAATCACGTGTGCTCTATCGCTTCATTAAAACGCGAAACGGCGGAAAGAGCGAGAGAGAGAAAGGGAGGGAGAAAGTCTACGAGACAGAGCGAGAGAGAACATGAGAGACGGGATGAAGATAGGGAATAGAATTACACGGCCGCCACCGGCGGCATCGTCATCACCGCAAGCGGGGGATGGAATCGGAAGAGATCGAGAAGGTATAATATGGCGAGTGGAAGATCCAAAGAGGCAAAGCGGGGATGAGAGCGACCTTGGGATTGAATCGGCGCTCTCGAGGGGAATGGAGAACAAACCCTGGCACTAACCTACGGCTCGTGCCCAGCCCAGTCCGACCTAATCGAGCCTGACTAATTAGAGGGCAGTTGGCTGGTAATGGAGTCAACCGACGAAATTGGGTAACGGTGGGCCTGATTTACAGAGCGAGAAACTTGGAGATTGGTCGCGCGGAGAGGGTGAGCGGGGATAAGATAAGTACGCGACGAGAAAAATGGAGAAGTCTACTGCGCGACAGAGGGGTGAATAAAAAGAAAGAGGATGAAGAGAACAGGGAGAAAAAGAAGACGGAAAGCTCGTAATGGCGAGAGTTGGTTTTTCGATTGGCTGTTGGTGATCAGCTCGCTTTCCACGACACGGTCGGAACATTCAGCCGCGCCGCGGACTTGATCTTTCGGGATCGACGTGAGGTGGGTGAAGATCGCGCCCGGTTCCCGGGGATTCGCTTCAACTTTTAATGGAATCGGCGATTTTTCAATGCAACTCTCTTCCGCCGCGCTCGCCCGCGACTGATAAGTCGCGCGAGACAAAAAGATCCATATCGATGGGATATCCACGATGGGTCATCCACTAGCGGAACGTCGCGCAGTTCGCTCGCTCGCGCGGCGAGTATTCATGGAATTGAAAATTGAGAAACTCTTCGGAAAAGACTTGACTGGAAAGCCGGCTCCCGCGAGAGGAGCAGAGAGGAGAAAGAGAAACAGACTCGTTCTGCATCCCGTCGTCCCCGATCGCCAATTGTTCGATCGTTTTTGCGGCTCTCCCAGACATACTACGTCAACGGGAATCCGCGATATCATTTCTCGAGATTAGGCGTGGGTTTCTTTTTATTTGAGCTCTCGGCGTTTCCTCGGCTACGCCTTTTTTCTGGGGAACATTTGTGTTTCCACCGAATTCGGCGGTGATACGAACGGAATATACGGAATAATTCGTTCCGCTCGCGAGCTACGAGTTTTGTTATAGTTATACATTGTTATCCAGTGGTTCGTTGTTAATCGAGTTGAGAATAGAAGCTGGAGTTCTATTTCGGGCTCGGGCGATAGACGTGGAACGACCCGGAACCTGAGACAAGCATTCCTATAATCGCGGCGTTTTAATCGACTTAAAAGCCACTTCGCCCCTAATCGTTCGCGCTTCTGTCGCTCTGAGCTCGATATAGATTCCCCGATCATCTCAATCGGATTGCCGTGCGGTATCAAGACTTCGACTCAACGACGTGAAATTCTCGTCGACGTCGCGACGGCAAATGACGTTACGACTCGCTGTTCTCGCGGCTACGCAGAAGATTCACGGAGACTGCACGACACAAAGATGTAAAGAAGGAGGCGGAGTAGAGAAAAAAAGGCGATAGCGTACACGATAGTGGATGAAAAGAGGGATAAAGGAGAAAAATACGAGGATTTATAGTTAAGGGCGCACGACGAGATAGCCCCCGCCGTCGTCGCCATTTTACCTTCACGATATATCCGTGTCGCGTTCTCGTCGTACGGTCACGACAACGGCAGCTACAACCTACGGCGACGACACGACGTTGACAACGGGGTAAACCACCGATAGGCACGAAGGGTGGAGGAGACGAACAAGAAAGAAAGAGAGAGAGAGAGAGAGGAAGAAGGACAAGAGAACGAGGAAGGTGGCGCGAGTCCTCAAACTGCACCAGGGGCTTGATTGTATACCGGAGACGGTGCTTTTGAAGGAGACAAGAGAGCCCTCTCAGACTACGGTTGAAGTCGAGTGAGTCTCGTGTGACCCACCCGAAGTGATGTTGCCCGTTGCTGTGAACAATCCGTGGCTATGGAGACGCGAGACCGTGTGTACGTGTGTGTACACGCGGCCATGCATTTACAAATGTTCCCTCGACGCGACCTTTGCTCCCTCCGTCGCGCCACCCCGTCCGAGGACGATGTAACGAGAGAGCCGTAAATGTTCCAAGAAGCTCCGCCGGAGACGGCAGTGCCGCGCGAGGAAGACGACGCGGCGACGTTGAGAGAGGGTGTGAGAGAAAGAGAGAGATATATATTCTTGATTAATGTTATTGGTGATCATTGTTGAGCAGGATGGATGCTTTCCCGGAGGAAAAGAAGAGCCGGCGGAGTTAAGGGAAACGGTTACGACACTCGAATGTTCCCCACGCAGAGGTTTGTCACTGTCATCGGATCGGCCACCATGTCTTGGCCGCCGCGTTCCCGTAATTGTTTTCGATCCACGGAGAGGACGGCCGAGAACGACGACTCTCCGTTGCCTCCGTTCATCCGGGTAAAAGCCAACGGGGAACGTTACCGCTCGTCGAAATCGTCGCTGACGTTTCCTCCTACCGCGATAAATCGCACACGCACGTGTATCGTTTGCTGGACGTGCAAGCTTCTACACGTAACGTTGGATTCTCGAATTACTCGAATTTGCGGAACGCGGCTGGGCAAGAGAGCAGCGGAGGAACG
>NW_022639535.1:419336-455934 GCF_010583005.1 Odontomachus brunneus
GGGGGGGGGGGGGAAGGGTGGAAGGGAAAGAGGGCAGGGAGAAACAGGAACGCGGGCGCGCGCGATAAATAAATTACACGATACAACATCGATACGTCCGCGAGCGAGGGGGTGGAAACTTACACGAGCGCGCGCGGCCGCAATCATTTTCACGGATGAAATAACGAGTAATTGGTTTACGAACTCGGCCATTGAACAAAGTTCCCGGAAACTCAGCGCCCGCGCGAGGGACCAGGAGGGGAGGGGGCGTTATAGAGTTTCATAATACGCGCAATTACTAATAAACGCAAATAAAAGCGCGAAGAGCCGGCGCGTCAACGCGGCTTTTGTGCCAAACCAACGTGACGCGGCCCGGTCGAAACGCATCCGTTGTTCTCTCAAATGGACGACAGCGTCCATGAAACTTGGCGCCGAGTCTAGTTCACCGGATGAGCTTTTAGACGAGCTCGGGTGGCGGCGAATTCGACGGCCGATCGAAATTACACCGCGATTCGCTCGACAATGGCCACGATTCCTTGCAAACAGAATCAGAGTCGCCGTTAATTTGTCCGCCCGACTCGGACTCCCTCTCCTCTCCTCTCTGCTCTCACTCTCTCTCTTCTTCCATACCCTCCGCCGCCTTCCTCCCCTTCGTCTGTCCCCTTCGCGCTGCCGCTATTTCGCGGACTCTTCATCCACCCAGTTCGAGTTAACTTCGTCTTCCACTCTATTCAAACAGCGTCCACGCTCCAGTCCGCCTCGCCTCCTCATTAGCGGCCCCGCCGTCCGTTACTACTAATGTACCAGAGTCGGCCAACAAATTTACATGGCGCGTTGCTGGGAGTTACTTATTAGAACGCCGATGTGCACAATGTAATATTGCGATTCCGCAAACTTCGACGCTAATTACGCCCTACGGCGCTGTCGAGCGATGTTCGTATAAATTTTGCGTAATAAAACGGTAACAGCTTCTCTATCTCCTTCTCCTTCTCGCGCGATGTGTTCAAGAAATTAGCAGGGAGAGAGAGACAGACGTCCTCGGTATCAATTATAATTATTTACGAAATATCAAGAGACGCGGTGGCGTCTCGCGTCAAGTGAATGCGCGAAGGAAGGAACGGGCGTGAGATCGACCGTGTATACACATGTGACGCCTCTAATTGATCGGAGGTTTCAAAAGACGCCGAACACGTCCTTTTGAATTGTTCTATTCGTACAGGGAGACACGTAAATTACTTGGCCTAATAATCTGATATTACTTATTTTGTAGAAGGTAGAAGTTTTCGACAATAATATTTCTTATTAATTCAATCTATTTCCGCCCATCTTGTATATTCTCTAGCCGAAAAGAAAAATGCCCATTTCTACCACGCAATTTTGCCTCGTCATCTACGTTCCAAACTGCGATATTTCTTCGCGCTATATCGCGAACACTGGAAGACACGTAGGGAGAATTGCACATTTAAATATACAATAATATAAATAAAAATATAAATCGCAAAGCGATTTCCGGGCACTTTGCTGTGTCAGCGCCGTGCGACTCAATGATGAAGTCTGAAAGATGCGCTAAGCGCGAATATTTTTTTCGTGTATCTTTCACAGTGTGTCACGTTAGAATAGCTACCTGTCTGAGGTAACACATTGTGTCGTCAGGCCACGACTTGCATTAAAAGGGGATTATATTTTATATTTTTCGCGATACGATAAAAAGCGCCGTGTTTGTCCTGCGTTGCGGTGTTGAGCAGAGCAAAGGAGAGCAGAGGGAAGTAGAAAAGAGTAAAGAGAAGAAGAGGAGAGAGAAGGAGAGGAGAAGATCGTCGCTTTACCCGGCATTACGCTTCTCGTTTCGTTTCGACTCCATCTACGCAACATTATTCGCCCGGATACGCGAGTTTTGTTTTTCGGTGCGTGCGCGCCGCCGGCACATTTAATACCTACAATCTTTTTGTCTGTAACTTCGCATTAATCCGGGGAACGTAATAAAGCGAATACGAATAAACACAGAACGTGGGTCCGGCGCCGGCGGCTCTGGCGGCGATGGCGTGGCGAACTCGCCAAAAACTAGCGACGGTAGCTGCGGGATATCCGGCGAAAGTAGGCAGCCGGGATATGCAAACGCGACCGTAAGCCCCGGTGGATTAAGCACGGACGTATTTTCAATTCGCGATAGCAATAAGTTCAACCTCGTCCGCTCGTTCGTTACTTACTCATCCGTTTCTCCCTTTCTCTCGCTCGTCCCTCTCTTCTCTCTTTCTCTCACTATCGTTCTCCAACCCTTCCTCTTTAACCCCTTTTTGCACCACGATCTCGTTAGTATCGTTTTTATTCCAGCGCATTCCTGCTCGCCTCTCTCTCCTTTTATCCGAAGCGTATCGAATCCCTTCGGTCGATCGTCGGCGATCCGAAAGAATAGCCGTACTTGACGCTCATTCATATTCTTTATTGGCGTTATTCGCAGTTCGTCTGCCTAAGCAACTATGGTCGCACTGCATATACGATACGCGATAGTATCACGCGAACGCGTTTCCACTTTTATCGCAGGAAAATAGTAATTGCCGGAAGCGCAATTACATTCTCTAATATCGGGTAAATCGCGTCCCCATCCTCCATCCCCGCCCTTTTATTACCGATACACGCCTTGGCCGTTGTATTATCGGTTTCTTGCGATAGTTCATTTTCTTCCTCAACGAGCAGCAATTAAAATTTCATTTAATGAGGTAGAATGCGACATACACACAGAAAATCTTCTCTGTTTTCCCAAAGACAAGATAGTTCACCGCGACAAATTCTCCGCAGCTAAGAATAAAACACTGCGCGCACACGCACACACACACACACACACACACACACGCGCGCGCGAGATCAATGCGTTAATAGAGGAGCAATTAAGCGCGTTCTCATTATGCTCGAAACCAAACGCAACCAAGCGCTCGAAAAATGCATTCGCCAAATAAAATTCCGCGAATGCGCGTGATATTAAAATCATCAATTTGACGTGAAATCCGTGGGACACGGTTAATCGGTATAAATAATTACTCTGTGAGTTAAATCATTGAATTGAACAAACAATTCCCGATATCCTTCACGGGCGAACAGGGATGTTATCTCGCGAAAGGAAAAAAAGAAACATAAAAAGGAATCATAAAACAAAAAGATATTTTTGAGCGTTGTTGATGCGCGCACGCGCCTATTGTATTATTAATCGCGAAACTCGCTACAAATGAGGAAAGTCAAATTTGCGCGTGAGGGGGAAAGATTTATATAAATCCAGCTCGCGCAAAACGCATCATCCATCAGACACCCATTAGACCATCGGTGTGACCGCGAATGCATTCGCATGCACGACGGCCACTCGGCGGTCATCTAATGGACACCAACGCACTTTTTCGCACGACCCCTATTCGTCATGACTGTCTGTCGGTTCGGCCGTACATACGTCCATACACGAATAGATACATACAATATATACACATATACACATATAATACAACTCGCGAAAAAGCTGACGAACGTTTATACAACGTGAGAAGAATGTTACTCCCGGTCACGTCTCCTCTAGTCCACTCACGTAACGACGAGGAAACAAAAAACGTGCACGTTGTTTTATTCCTAATAACAAAATAATAAACACGACAGAAAGGGAAAAGGAGTCGAATAACTCTGCATTGTATAACGAGCGTTGCTTTGCGGCAACAGAACGTGAAAAGAGAAAACGCTATTGTTTGAGATCGGTAAAAATCGAAAATGCAATCGACTCTCTCTCCCCCCCTTTCGTTCTTTATCTTCCTCCCTCCTCTTCTCCCATTCTCTCTGTCTTCCCTTTCTATTTCACACTCTTGTTCTTTTTGCTCCATAATAGAAAAAAAAAATAACTTTAGATGGGGAGGTAAGGATCGTGAAACGCGTTCAAAGAGTTCCTAGCGAATCACGTTCAACGATATTGCGGCGGAGTCAAGAGTCGGAATATTGAATAGTGTTTAAGAAGGAATTACGTCGGCGCGCGTTTACCGTGCGAACGCAGGATCGCGTGATGCGAATATGCAACGCGATTGTACAGAGAGAGAGAGAGAGACGTGGCCCAATCAAAGTAAGACGAGGTGAAGTAAAGTGAAGCGAATGCCGGCTTACGCTGGTAATCGTGCTTTTAGTGCCAATGCCGATTGAACGCACAATGAAGTGCGGCGGTGGAGACTACCGCTGGTAGATTAAGGTAGACGAAGGTGAAGGTAATGGTGAACGCGCAAGGCGAAAGGCAGCAACCTGGGCAGCAAGCAGACATGCAGGAAGGAAGGAAGGAAGGAAGAGCGGAAAATTTTTCATTGGAGTCAAAAGTTCGGCGTACTGAAAGTTTAATTCCAGACTCCGTGGGCGTGGTGCGGCTTGAATGAAAAATCTCTCCTCTGCCTCTGGCCTCTAGCAGCCGTTTTTACCTGCTCTTTCTCTCCCTCCACCTTTGAGCGGGCTCTTCATCGCACGCGCGAGAGCCACCCCTCGTACTCGTCGCTCTCGTACTTTTTCGCCGACGAAGAAAGACCGAAGATTCCTTTGCCGACTCGTTGCCGGCTAAATTCGACGGAACGCCGGGATTTATTTTGTGGTGGAGACGATCGACTAATATATCGGCACTTTCACTCTCGACATCGACGTCATCATCGACGAGATGCCAACACTATCGTTTAAATCGCGATTCGCTCACGACCTGAGCAATTTAACGTCTGCCGAAGCTCACCTCGTCCGTGAGATTTTCGCACGATCGACTCCATTAAGACTTGTATTCCCACGTTGGCTTAACGCTTGCCCCTTTCTTTCGAGACTCAAACCACCAAACCAGGGATCGTTAATACAACGATAACGAGGGTGACGCGACGATCGGGTGGCGTAGTTATCGCGTGATGATAATTACGATTAACCGCGATTAGTCTGCGAATAGTCCGAGATTAGACTAAAGATTGATGCTCGACTCCATTTCGTTCGCACTATTCAATATCACCCTCAATTAATCAACGCGAAACGCCACACGCGCGTACAGTCCCCGTCGAGCGACCGACCAGCCTTAATCTGCGAGAAGCGCGGCAGCGTCCGAGCATGGCCTCGCGCCCTCACCCTCTGCCTCCGAAGCTATCAGGATGTAGGTTTTGCGGCAATACGTTTGGGATGGTAACTGTAGCGGTACCACTCGTTTAAAACGCATTAGCGAGCGCGGACAGACGGACAAACAGACGCACAGACGGACGGACGGACGGACGGACAGACAGACGAGCAGGACGAGGCGCCGTGGCGCAAGTCCGCGGCCACTCTAAGCGTCGCAATTCCGCATCTGCCGCAATTCTTGTTCGTGCTTTTTGACCGGCCGTCATCAACGCGTCGGTCCGTCGGTCAGATATCGCTGCAACCGCGACCCCCCATTACAAGAAATTCACCCTTACGATCCCGCCCTCTCTTTTTGTGTTCCAGTGAGACCGCTGAGCGTGACGATACTCAGCAGCGAGCACGCACCCCTCAGCGCGAATCGCAAGTACGACATCAACTGCATGACGGTCGGCTCGAGGCCGCCGGCCAAGCTGTCCTGGTACATGGATGGTAACAAGCTGACTAATCACACAGAGAAGGTAAGTGACAATATCTGAGACTAACGACGCGATCGAAAGTGATTTTCGCGAGGACGATTCTCCATCAAGGAGAGTTGAATTCTCTCGGGAGTGAAAATAATTGGTCTCCCCGCAGCGCTTTGAAGAGTTCACTAATCGAAAAAAGTCGGTACCATTTTTCTCTTTCTTTTCGATTTTCGCCACGACCGCTCCCCCATTGCCGCTCTGGTTTCGCGCGATCGGTTTCAAGTGCGGCAAACACGATACCCGATATGTGCACGCCGAATTGGATTGACGGAACGGTGGTGTCTCGCAAGCGAGCAAAGTTGCCGGCTTGACACAGAGGCAGAGGAAAAGCCGAACACAATCGATGCGCACCTGCGCGAAAATAATTTCCCGCTGTGCCTTCTCGCGTCGAGGCGCGGATCGCTCACGAAATAAAATTCGCCTCCGTTCTCGCGCTGTCTAACAACCACGTTAACCGCATCATCAATGTAACGCGAGACGATCGATCTCCATTATCGCCTCCTCCTTCTCCTCCTCCTCCTCCTCCTCCTCGTCGTCATCGCGTTACGCTACACCGATCTTCCCTCGTTTCGCGTTCCGGACTCTATCTCGCGCGTACATCTCGTACGTACGAAATTCTTATTCGGCGGCGGAACCGTTCTTTTACCCCCGGCCCAGAGTCGAGTCACGCCAACCTGCCGCTGCAAAATGATTTAACGCCGGTGAGAACACGTCGCGTCCCGGATCGCGCGTGTTCGTCCACAAAAGATCCGGAAACGCGCACGCGGCCGCCGATGAGGAGAAAAACAGTCGTTTCCACGTGAACAGGTTAACTCGGACCGCGCCGCAGGTCGAGGCAAGGCCCACCTACCCCCGAAAAAAGATTCGCCCGAGACACGCGGCGCTCTGCGCTCTCCTACCTTCGAACGTTCACCGCGAAATCACTGGTATTAGCGTCGGTATCGGTATTTGCATCGTTGCCATTAAGCTCCCCCTCTGACACGCTATGGCGCAATTACCGAATAGAGGCGATGCTTTCGTGATCTCTCGCTCTCTCTCTGTTCGCAGGGGCCCGCCAACGCCTCGTCTCCGTCTCGCGTGCTGCGCCCCTTCGACCTCCTCCCTCCTCCCTCACGTTCTTTGATCTGGCCGACGAGGAAACTCCTGTTACGTACTCCAACTCCGGCGTACCATCGATCTACGCCCGTCTTGCTCGTTTCCGCGGCAAACTCTTCCTGAAACGTGATTCTTTGACCCACCGCCCCCAAATTGCATTTCGAATCTCGGTGTATACGACGTTCTCTTTCTTTCTCTTCTTCTATTTTATTTCCTACTCTACCCCTTCTCTTACTGCCCTCCCACTCTTTCCGTTTCTATCCCTATCCTCCCCCTTTCTCTCTCTCTCTCTCTCTCTCTCTCTCTCTCTCTCTCTCTCTCTCTCTCTCTCTCTTTTGCCGCTTTAATTAATCGAACGATGATCGATATGAATTCAACACAACTAATACCGCAGAAACCTACTCGAACCAAGAGCAGGATAAAGTTACCCCTCCTAACATAGCCACGTGTAGTAAGCGGGTAACTATGAACAGACACAGATATCATCCGTCATCTGGTGACGACTTGTCGATAATTTCATGATAGATCCGAGCATCGAGAGAGGACAAAAAAGAACTAGAGAGAAGAAAGAAGAGAGAGAATGAGGGAGGGGAGGAAAGGGACGGAACGGAAGGAAGGAGAGAGAAGGAGGGAGAGAAGAAGAAATAGAAAAAAAGGAGGGAAGGAAAGAAAAAGAAAAGGATGGAAGAAGAAAGACAGAGAGCGGAGAAAATGAGGAAGGATGGGAGAGTGGAAGAGTGGAAGAGAGAGAAAGAGAAAGGGAGAGGAAGGCAAGAAGAGAAAGAGAGAGTTGCTGGATAGATCCGCTAAGGCGGATCGCCCGTTCGCGGAAATTCGCAATAAACAGCAATAAAAAGAGATAAAAGCAAAAACGACAAAGTGGGCGCGCGCAATTTCCATTCGTAGAAATTTCACATAGCCGCGATTCTGTGGCTCTTTCTCTCTCTCTCTCTCTCGCTGGCTATTTCCGTGCATAATCGAGATGCAGTAAAACTTGTCGGATGAAAAATGACCGTGCACTGCTACGAGGGTCCGGTTGCACTCGGCGTGCGCGCGCGTACATTTTGCAATAACGATCCGCCGGCTCGATCGGTCTCACGCGGCCATGATCGACGATGATCCGCGCTAGTGTGTCGGAGATTCAAAGAGCTGATATTTTCCGCCGCAAATAACGATCACGTTGTTGTTGGTAGGTGCCGGGAGAACCGGACAGACCCAGGCAGCCAGTTCGGCGCGCAGCAGTTCTGACGCGTTCGCGCTATCTCGCGTTATACGTCATAATATCGCGGTGTCGAATGAAGTTCGTACATGTAGAGACATATCGAGGCATGGCAAACGGGGGATGAGGGTGGGACGCGCGAGAGACCGACGGTGGAAGGCAGCAAGGGGCGAAGGGACGTGAGAGACGGGACCACGAGGGGTCGCGCGGAAGAGAGAGAAAGGGTGGATTGTGGACAGTATAGTTGGCAACGGGTGATTCGACTTCGCCGATTTATGACCGCCGCGCGAATTTCGAGCCAATTTCGTTCTGGGTTCTGCCGGTCCGCGCTCTACCACGTACACCACCAGCCAAAAGTTTCGAGCTTTTCGCCAACAATCTGTCAGCCGAGAGTATCGGCGATATCTTATCTAAAAAATATCATCGTAATAGCTGGCCCCTGGTCCCATGTTCCTCGGCCGGCCAAAGTCTCCGCCGATGGATTCGTCTTTCGCGCTTTTCCGCTCGGAAGCATTTTCGACTATCAATTCGCAAAATACTCATCATCTGAATTACAAAATTAACAAGCTACTGTGTCCGCTCCCAGGCGAAAAATGTTGCAAGTACCGTGCATGTCTCTTTTTCAAAAATGCACACGACACGCGCTTGTCACGCTCTTCGGAGAATCTGTGAATGTTTATGATTTTAATATTTTTAATGGTACCGGCGCGCATACGCAAATGTATGCGAGTGCATCAAAAACGCGCTCGAACGAGGAGGAGTAGTTGTGTGTACGAGCACGTTTGATAATTACATGTTTTCTCAGACAACCCAACCAACTCTTTCTCTCTCTCTCTCTCTCTCTCTCTCTCTCTCTCTCTTGACAGCAGTGCATTTGCGTAAATACAGAACAGAATCGCGGCGCGGTTTCGTGCGCATTAAAGTTGCCCGTTGCACTCGCGAGCAGGGTGAAGCACTCACGTGAAAGCCGAATCCTATTACACCACCTGCAAAGGTAGATGATAAACGCCTCCTGGACTGACTCGTCCGGTCATTAAGACTTATCGCCGGATTAACGCTTGGCTTATAAGCCCTCCTCCTCCTCTTCTCCCAGCTGCCCTTCCCCGGCCCGATACGCCCTTAGCTCACAGCCGCGCCACCTCGCACACGAGTCGGATAATTATTCCGTGGCTCTTACCACCACCAGCGGCAACGGCAAAACCACCCTACCGAGTGTCCAAGGCTAGACGCTTTCGACGAAAGCCGCGCAAAAGTCGTTGAAAAATGTGATTCAGAAGCGCGAAACGAAGCTCCCGCAATAGTTTAACTTAATTACTATAATCTACTATAATTACTATAATCTCAGCTTAATCGTGACGATCTTTCGCCATAATCAGTTCTTTTAAGAGCTGCCTGGTATGAAATCCCCCGCGCATATAACGTTGGCGTTAACGTTAGCGTAGTGCGCGAGCGCGCGATGCGCCCGGGGGTTAATATTCTCCAGCAACGGAACTTTAATGAAACACTCGCGAATTAATAGCGAGTAGCGATACGAACGGAATAATAACTGTGGAAATGTTGATCTCGCGCAAGAGAGGGAAGGGTGAGAGACAGCAACTGATAATAGGATACATCTGTCGTTTTTGGACTGTACGTTTTACCGCTGTGTTACGATTAAGGGATATAGTATTTTCTGGTTAAGTATAGTCAATAATGTGGCGAGAATGATTCAATTATTCGCCCGCGATACGCACTTTAATATGGATACTGCGAGGAATATAACGAAAAAAATAAAAACTATATATATATATATATATATATATATATATATATATATATGCGCGTGCATATGTATATATACGATAAAACAATTGATCGACGCGGAATATATAGGCACATTAAAATATATGTAACGTGTAATTATAATTTTAATATCGACTATGAGGCAGTAATTTTATATAAATTTGCGGTACCCGCGCATATACGAAAGAGAGATAGCGAAAGAAACATCCGAGAGAGAGAGAGAGAGAGAGAGAGAGAGAGAGAGACATCACTGATAAAGAAAAATCAAATATAATACAAAATTAATATGTCGAATGTAATTCCGGTAAGCTCTCGCGCTGAAAATTACGTGCGCGCACGCAGAATATATTTATTCGCCGTTAATCGTGACTTAATAATCGCTAAAGCGCGATATCGCGCTCGACTGTGTTGCAGGTGTCGCAAGATGGCAACATGACGAGTTCCACCTTGGCAATTCAGCCGACTCTGCTGCATCATGACAAAGTTATCACATGCAGAGCCGAGAATCCCATGGTACAACGCGGCACGGCCGAAGACACGTGGAAGCTTAACGTTTTCTGTAAGTAGCCGATAAATATGATCGCGATTTTATACACGAGTCGGACATCGTGCAAATTGAACGCTTGCGATCGTTACTCGCGTGCTTCTTTCGCTGATACGATATCGCGATATTGTTTCGCGAGATATCGTGTTCGAGAGATTATGCGAGATCGCAAACCGCTGCTGGATGCGTGCGAAAAATCGAAATGAGGACGACGATATCAGATTACGAGGTTGAGGTAGACCGTGTATTTACACACTAGTAATGACGTGTAAGCGCGGATCCGTCCCGGCATTATCATTATCCGTAATATTATTATTCATTAACGCGTCGCCGTCAATATTGTACGCGCACGCGCGCGCGGTCGAAACGCCGCTCGATCCAACGAATATTTATGCGACGATAACGTGCAACCGACCGTTTCACGTCTTTTATGCTGGCTACACGATAAAAAACGAGTAAAGGATGTTTCTATGCGTATGATAAACGGCGAATAGCCACTCGTATCTTTTATTTCTATTCCCTCCACCGCGTGTTGCGCGATATCAGAGACTGCGAAAGTAAACGAGCCCGTCGAACGTAAAATCGTGCTCGCACTGCGAACGTCCCTTCCTTATCCCGGCGAAAGTTTCACTTGAACGCTCGCTGTAAATCCCGAGAGATTTCCCGTGTTTCTTTTTCCCCTGACCGCTATTTTCCGCTAATAGGTCGCGTTATTTCATCAGACTCCGCGAGCATGAGTTGGAAAAATATAAAAATTAAAGTTTCAAAAGCAGACGCAAAGTTTTAGTTCGAGTTTCGCGTAATTCGTAGAGGTTAATATGTAATCAAAAGTTGAAATTTGAGAGGGACTCTTTCGGCAAATAATTTTCATCATTTCCACCAGAGATAGATTAGATATCGTCAGTTTCAATACTGGACTCGCCAGATTCGCCAAATGCCCATTCCGCTCGCGGCGTCCCATGATCCGCGAATAACCGCGGTGAAGGGCTTCCTCTCTCAAGCCCAGCTTTAGATTCTCACGTAACAAAAGCGCGTACCCGACGAGCATCCGTTCGGTCGCGCAAAAACGAATTGACGCTAATTCGTCAAGCTTTAACTCATAAGCGCGCGTCGCGCGTGTGTCAGCTTTCGCGCAATCGACACATCGGAAAATCCGCGTGCGCGGCATACGTCAACGCGCGCGCGTTGCACGTGTCGGCGCATACACACGCACGTAGCCGTGCCGTGTCGTGTCGTGCCGTGCCGCGCGCGCCGGCATACGCGCTCGTATGCGTCCGTGTGTATATCGAGCGTGGTAAACGGGTTAAAAGCCTGGCAGGCCGAAACAAGGCCGTCGATATAGATTACGCCCGCGCAAACGCGAATGTAATCACAATAACGAGACGTCAACGACGGGGGCCAAAATGGAACGTCCGCGGCGCGGCGGCTCGATTTATTCAGCCGCGTCGGCGGCGAGAAAGGCCTTCTGTGGAACATGACGAGGCAAATAACCGCACGCAACGCTGCGCCTTTTCTCGTTTACAGTCGTGCCGATCTTGCACCTGCAGCTCGGCACCAACATGAATCCGGACGACATCGAGGAGGGCGATGACGTGTACTTCGAGTGCCAGGTTCACGCTAACCCAGATGCCTACAAGGTCGTGTGGAAGCACAACGTGAGTATCGCACGAGATCGTCACGCGGATAACCCGAAGCGGCGAGAAACTGCTCCGGAAACGCATTCATTTCCTATACGTGCGCGTGTACACCGGAGTGAGTGTCGAGCGACGCGAGCAACACGCTGTCGCGGAAAACGAGCCGACACCGGTCGACGAGGCGAAACTTTGCGTAACGAATGGATTCGCTGGCAAAAATGTGCATATCCGAATCCGGGCGAAAGCTCAGGCTTGTGAATTTGAACAATGGCCCCCTGGATTTTCTCGGTTGATATATATTCGCGCGGATAGTTTCGACTATGCTCGCGCGAAACTCGCGCTTCTCCTGCCGAGTAATGGCCATTGCAGGTCGAAACCGACAAATAGGAAACAAACTTTCCGCGCGCCTCGCGCGCGTGCCGCTGTTTCCCTAAATATTATCCCAACTTGCGAACTGAGCAACAGCAACAGCAGCAACCCGTCCGTTCTCGCAAACGTAAGAAAATCGCGCGAGATAACTCACCTTCTAACGTAATCCCCAGATTCGCTTTCGTGTGAGAGATCAGCTCGTCTTTTAATTAAATTTGCATTTTATGCGCTGAAAGAACGACGCCCGAGAACACGACGGCTCTGCTCATCGCGTGTAACGCGAGCACGTGGACTCAATTTTCGAAAGTAACCCAAATAGAAGAAGCGACTTCTTTCTTCTAGTTCAACTGGTCAAGAAACATTGACCGGTATTTCCCTGTCCAGTTTTTGAACAGTTATTGTCTAACAAATTCTAACTAACAAAGACTAGCCCGTTTCTGACTAGTGACCAGTTTTTCCTGAAAATTTTTCTACCAGGGGACTTTTGAAAGTACGCGTGATATTCCTTCGCCTCGTCGACGAGGCTTTTCCGTCCAGAGCGCTCGTGTTCGTAGGTCTTATTACGCGTCGCCTCTACTGACGACCAGGCGTTTATTCGCGTTTCGTGTCCTATCTATCTACCTACCTACCGACGTCATTATGCATTGTTTAATACACTGCGTTATTATGGCGCAGCGTCCGTAAATGCTTTGTGTAAATATGCGGAATGTCCGACTTTACAGCGATATCGTTGGCGTGGCAGTTAATTAACTCGATATTAATAAAACCCCATTTAATTAAGTAAAACCCGGTGCACGGCGTTGAACGAAAGCCACCTATCAGGCAGTCATGTCCAGTACATCGAATGTGAATTTTAATCGCACGTTGCAGAACGCTCTGTGCTCGTGTCGACCGCGATCGTGTCGCTCTCGTGCGTCGTCTTCACGTCCCTTTCTCCTGAGGGACTCGATAATCGTTCCATCAGGGAGATTACGAATACGCGAATAGGTTGGCGTGAAATTTACGTATTTTCTACGATTACGAGAGAACATACATTATCATATAGACTAGTACATAGAAGTAACGAAAGAGAGAGGGAGAGAGTGCAAAAGAAAGAGAGAATAAGGCGCACGTTATAGAAAAGCGCAGAATAAGAGTGCACCTGTCTAATCGCGCGGAACGTTGTTTCAGGGGAACGTGATTCAGAATAACGCAAAGAACGGCGTGATAGTCCAGCAATACGGGCTGGCCCTACGAGAGGTAAATCGGTCGCAGGCCGGAAATTACACTTGCGTCGCCAGCAACGTCGAGGGTGACGGCTACAGCAACATTGTGGAGCTCAAGATCATGTGTAAGTGTCTCAACGGCGACGAAGAGATCGTCACGATAAAATGCCTCGGGCGTTTCGTCGAGACGCGCCACCGACGTGACTTAGTGTGTATTCGTCGGGGCGAACGATGAACGGGGGAAGAAGAAGCTTGGCTCAACAGACGAGCCGGTTCGCGTAAACTCTTTTACTGTTCGGTGGCCGTTCGCGACCTCCTTCGCGGAAAATAATGCCGCTCGCCTCTTCACCCGCTCTCTGCAGAGCCAACCTCGATTACCCTGTCTTCCGAGCCGGATCCCTGCAATTATTTCGCTCCTCAAAGTGGCGTTCAACGTCGCGAATATTTCAACATAATACGACGTAAACGCGGCGTGACCGATGAGCGACATTTAAACAGCGACGTTGTATCAAGCGTCTTCGAGGTGGCTTTTGAGAATCGCGCCGTGGTCTCCAGCCGTGGGCCCGGTAATTGGTCGCCCGGCTTACAACCCGGCTTCGAGGAGATATTATTCGTGAATAAACGTCGAATATCAAAATGTCGGCATGATTATTCATTAAAAACACGTTGAAAGGGCAAAGGGTTGGGCGCGACGTCGAGCGGGACATGGCGCAGCGCGCGGGCTGGAGGGAGGGTAGCGGAAGAAAAATAGGACGATCCACGGCGAACCAACAAATTATTCCAAACCGGCGAACTCCGATTCCCCCAAACCCCTGGGCTCGGCCTTCGTTTACCCACTCCGCCGCGAAAAATGGGAAAACTATTCAAGCGAGCGAGCGAATAATGCCCATCGATCTTCCCTCGGAAAGCCGGCTGGCCGGCCGGCCGGTCGGCCGGCCGGTGGTCATTCTACTTCATGCCGCGCCATACCCTCTCGCACTTTTAATAAATGCACGTAAACTCCTCCGGTTTCCGATCTCTGCATGCCGATTTGTGCGAATGCGTGCTACGCAAAAATCAACTGCAGGCTCCTTTTTTTATTCGCGACGGCGCCGATTCTCATGGCTTATTTTCTGCATGTCGCGAACGAGCGCACGGGCGAGCGTGAACGTTTATTATTAATTAACTCGGATATGCCGGGTGTGCGCGTGTGCGCCTGCCTGATGACACGCGTCAACTGGCCTTCTTCTTTCTCGATATTTCACTCTGACGTTGAAATTCGCGATTTAAGCGGTATCCCGCGTGCCAACGCACGCGCGGGGGTGTCGCGCTCGACAAACGACATGAGAACGTAAAGAGAGAGAGAGAGAGAGAGAATGCACAGTGAATTTATTTGGGAGAATTTTCCACGAGCACCTCCTGTTTCGACGGAAATATGACGGCCGCGCGTGTTCCTTCCTGAGACGCAATTCGCTCAATGTAACGTTCTAACGCACACATAGCTCGCCTTTTAATTAACCTCTTCAGGCACAAATTCATTAAAAGCCAGAGAAAATTATTTTATATTTAAGTGACATAAATATGATATCTATCAATCATACGACGAGATCTCTTTTCAAAATAAACCGCCTTTAAAACTTCGAAAACCGTAAAAAGTATGAAATATAAATTTGATTTTACATATCCATGTACCTATAATTCTATTCTAATATTCTAACGATATCAGAAGTCGATGCGACAAAAATTAATTAGATAGGTAGCTAACTATACGCAAGATGTATAAAGTGGGGCCTTGAAATATCGCGAAAATATAAGTTTTATAAAAAAATGCTTCAAATATAAAAGTTGTAGAGTTTAAAAAGATCTATTTATTGATTGCCTCAGTTTGATCTTGGATGGTGTCGCCAGGATTCAAGGGTTACCTTCAATTTCTTTAATAGGATCCCCGAGATCCCTGAGACCTGAGATATTCTGAGATCCCGACCTTTTTTACACACTATATAATTGTATATAAAGGAAGTAATTTTTGCAATTTTATCTTGATTTTTTTTCCTTTGCTTATTATTTCCGCAGACAAACCGATCTGCGTGCCGGAGCAGAAGCGGATTTACGGAGTAGCGAGGCACGAAGACGCTCGCGTGATATGCCGGGTCGAGGCGTATCCACCACCGGAAAGTTTCCGTTGGGCCTTTAACAATACCGAGGAGATGGTCGACGTGCCGCAGGCGCGCTACAAGAACTCGACCAGACACACCCAGAGCGTCCTCACATACCGGCCGGTCACGGAAATGGACTACGGCACCGTGCTCTGCTGGGCGAGCAACACGGCTGGCCAACAGAAGAATGCCTGCATATTTCACATCATTCCTGCAGGTATGTACAAACGCGTACTCGCACGCGCGCAACAATTCGCGTACTCCGGCGGAGTAATACCCGGTTGGGTGGCTCTCTCTCTGTGAGTCGCTAAGGATTTCCGGGAAAAGTTACGGAAGCGTTCCGCCGCGATTGTGCGTGTGTGTGCATGCGTATATGGGAATGCATGCCAACGAGGGTGTCGTCTCGCGCTAACGTTAACTTTAACGCTGACACTAACGCCGGAACGTTGGCGCATACGCGTTGTCCGCGCGTCGCGCTCTAAATCAGTATCTCGCGAATAATTTTCGTACGGCATGTACGGGCGCCGTAAGAGATAGAGGATGGATCAGGAAGAGATTGTAAACAATGTTAATGGCGCGTGCAGGCAAACCGGAAGCTCCGTACAACTGCACGCTGACCAACCAGACCACCGAATCACTCTCGGTGGAATGCACCGCTGGTTTTGACGGTGGTCAGCCCCAACACTTCCTCCTTGAAGTGTTCGATCAGCACACGAAGGTCCTGCAGGCCAACGTCACATCCAGGGAGAACGCGGCTTTCACCGTGCAGGGTCTCGAGCCCGGCAAGGTCCTGGATATGAGACTGTACGCGGTGAACGCCAAGGGTAGGAGCGACACCACGCTGTTGGAGGGTTTCACGCTCAAAGTCGCTGAGAAGCAGACTGGTAAGTTGTGCCAGAAACATTGCGCTTCGGGTTCGGATTTGCGTGGTGAGACATTCGCGGAAATAACGCGACGGGCTACGTCGATCGACTCTGTGCCAACTTTCACGACGTGAACTTTTGCGAAATATTACAACAAAACGTAGGAAAATCTCGAAACTCGCGATACGATCATCGTTGCGACTATCCGTCGAAAGAATTCTCTCTTTCCCTCTCTCTTTCCGTCTCTTTCCTAAACTGAGACATTCAGGAGATTCTTCAATTCAAAGACGATTGAAGTAATATATTTTTCAACATAAAATCTAATTTTATTATCTACATTAAATCTAATTTTATCATAAAAATTAATTTTATTTTTTATTGATCTTTCTGTATTGTAATAGTACTGTGAGTGGTTTATACCAAGCCAAATAAATATACTAATCTGTTTCCTTCTCGATTGTAGCGAAATACAAACGACGTCGCACAAATTCATGGTCGAGCGTTCTCGACTGCGGAGCGTAACGATGATCGACAACATCTGGGCTGATGTGACCGGTCTCGCTGTCCTTGCGCGCGCTTCTGACCGATCGATCGCATTCGCGAATGGTCGAAATAAGTAATTTGATAGCGGGCCGTGCGCTCGCAAACTATCGGCGCAAACGTCGAGCCATAAATTATGAGAGCAGCCGGGACGCCGGGTTAATCGAATTAGCGAATTAAATCGAACGGACCTGCGCGGATTGTCCGTGTAACGTTTTAATCCGCTCATCCGACTGGGAATCCCCGACGAATCCGATATACCGCCTCATCGTTTCTCGCGGCTAAAGAGCACTTGGACCATACGAAAGGTTTCACCGCGAAAATTGAGCATCTGGGTCTAGAAATTCAATCGCCGTCACACATACGTATACGCGGAAGCACACTAGTGCATATCCACGTAGGCACGCGCTCACCTGCGGCCGATATTACGCAGGTTGGTGTCCAGGTCACACATGAGAGAGAGAAAATGAGTGTGTGTGTGTGTGTGTACATGCGAGTGCGAGTGTACGAGTAGATGTGGGTGATTGTTCTACGGAACAGAACGGCCGCGAGTAGTAATCTATTCCGACGTTTTCCAATCCACTTACACGAAACGGTTCCGGCCAAAAATTGCGCTGTGGTTCCGGCGATGCGTAAAACGCTACGGCCACCAGATTTTTCCCCGGTTCGGGACCTGCTCCTCGAAAAATACGAACGTCGACGTGGCTCGTTTAACCGGTGCCCCGGCTTATTTTCTCGATCCGATGTCCCACCGTGGACTATGGCGAATATAGAGAAGAAAGGAGAAAGAGACAGAGAGACGTAGGTGGTAAGGGAGAAGGCAAAGACGAACGAATGAACGGTAGGAAGCTCCGTGTCTTGCGAAGAACGGAGAGAAATTTCATCCCGCCGGAGAAGGAAATATTTGCAAAGCGCCAGTCAGAGACAGGTATATCGCGAGTAATTACGAGAATTAATCCCGCCGTCCACCTGTAATTACGAAAGCGGGAAAGATCTACGAGCGAGACGCGAAACTCTCTCGGTTTCCGCGAGCAATATAACGTTGTGCGCACAGCTCCGCTAATACGCAGCCGGAGAGAACACGATACGACCACCTGTAAAAACGTCGAAGATTGATATAGACTCATGGCGATCGTGCGACTCCTTATCGCCGTCACCTCCCTCTTCACAAGTCTTCATTGTGAAAATTTCTGCACCTTCGTGTCTTGTTCGTGTTGAGAGACTCGCGATAAAACCTCTTCTGGCCGCGTATGTTGTTGGAACGGAAACAACGAAATGAATCCCGCCACGAACGCACATAAGAAGAAACGCAGACCGGACGGCGGAATTACCGAGCGGTTGAGAGTCCTGGCGGTCCGCAGATGCCCGGGAGGAGGATAGATCTCGTCGAATCTATCCCTTTCCTACGCGCTCATCCCGTAGATTTCTAGCCGGGTAGGATCTCCACCGACCAGGAGAGATTCGGGATCCACCTCGGAACGGATATACCGACCTACCTACCCGGGCGTACATGCACACCGACATATCCACTCGCGTACACTCACGTGCTCGCGAATATACCTGTATACGTATGTACGTATGTGTATGCGTGTGTATATATATACATATATCGGGCCAGGACGAATTTACAAGTGAAATTGCTCTCTCGGTCAGTTTCCACGGCGCGATTCAGGCGAGTGCAGCCACCGCGCGCACTACGTATATGTATATGTACACGCTTTGCCCCCGCGCGCGGGGGTGTATAAACCGGCATACGTATGCGGGCGAAGTAGTCGCTTCGAAAATCGATCCCCTCTCGTCGCGAGAGAACGCGAGAGAACGAGAGAGAGAGAGAGAGAGAGAGAGAGAGAGAGAGAGAGAGGAGGAGGAGGGAGCAGGAGAGCTCGACGAGTGTGAAACTTTAATAAAATTCCCGGACCACCTACTACGTCGTCTGTGCACCATCGTGCACCTCGTCTCACCTCGAAGCTCGTTCGGGCGGGCTGAGAGAGCGAAACGCGCGCGCTACAGAAAGCGCGGAAGAGAGAGGAGAGCGTCCTCCGCTTCGATCCCACGGACGACCCGCGACCTCGTGCGCGCGGCTATGCTAACTGAAGCGCGACAGGAGGACGTACTCCTAAAATCTCGGCTCGTCATCCCTCGGCGAGCCCGATACGCTACCGTGGCAGCGTGAAACGCAAATTATACGTAGCGGACGTGTAGATGTAATTGTGTATATATGCGTGTGTGCATGTGTGTGTGTGTGTGAGAAGACTACGAGTGCATGTGTGTGTGTGAGATGACTCGAGACTACGAACGGGCCGCGAATGACTCTCTTCTGCTTTTTCTCTTACGAGTCAAACGTATAAATATCGAAGAGCCGAGAGTGTACACACACGAAGAATTCGAATTAAAGCTCCCGTTTTTAATTCGATCGATTCGGCAGCGGAGAACAGAGAGGGAAAGGGAGAAATGGTGAGGGGGTAGAGTGAGAAAGAGAGGGAGAGAGAGAGAGAGAGAGAGAGAGAGGGAAAAATCCGAACCAAGAGAGCGCGTTCGAGCGCTGAATTTTGCGCAATACGATGCGAAGGTACTTCTGGTTATACGCAGCTATACTCGCGCTGCGCGTCGCGCGTGCAATTCGATAAATATTGTCAGCACGAGTGCGCATTAAAAGTTCTCTCCTGTGTCGCGGAAAATAAACACGGTTTGATGCGAGACAAAACATAATTTGTTCTATATGTATGCAATATTATCGATACTCGGCGTAATACGATATTGTTTTGTAAGTAGTCGAGTATGATTTTGTAAAACGATCATCATCGCGCGGAGTCAAATATCCAGAGAGCGAAAAAATGGAAGGGAGAGAGAGAAAGAGAGAGAGAGAGAAAGAGAGAGAGAGAGAGAGAGAGAGAGAGCAGCGCGACGCTGGGTATAAAACACGTCCTGCGAATTAAAAATAACGATTTAATCAAGTCGAGCTTTTTCGAATCCAGCGGCCGATTTCCACGTGGGAAAAAATCAACGATGAGTGATCGCGCCGCGAATGAACACACGCTGTTCCAGTTATCCAATTATCATTTTTTTCCGCGGATCTTTGTGATCTACCACATTATCGAGGAAGAAGAAGAAGACGATCGCGGTCTTGGGACTCGATAAGATCGACAACTTCTTCATCTCGCAGTTTCTCGCGATTTACCTGGTTCGCAACTTGGAACGTATATTCTCATAATCGAGACAAATAACTTTACGTTTTCATTCTACGCACCACCGTGGACAAATCAGACGTGGAGAGAGATTTGGGGGATCGTACTAATTTTGCAATGGGGAAAGAAAGGAGGGAGACAGAGAGAGAGAAAGAGACAAAGACAGAATGAACGAACAGGACGTCGAACGAAAAAGAGCGTCACTAAAAAAAATAGACTAGTGTAAAAGGATAGTTTAAAAAGCAGAGGTGACGAAGAAAGGTGGAGGTGGCAGGTGAATATCATGAGCACCGGTGCACTTTCGCCTTGATTAAAAATTAACGTACACTTTGGCTGTGCATCGGAGCACGAAGTAAAAACACTCGGTCGCTCGTGACTAAAACGAGTGGCAATTACGAGCGATGTCTCTCAGGAGGGGCCCGGGCTAAGGAAAGAGATTAAAAAACGAGGACGGCGAAACGATAGCGAGCAAGCGAGCGACGCGGGAGCGCGAGTGCGACCGAGAAGAGACGGCCGCGCGGAAAATTAAACGTCGCCCGGGACGGTGTTTAACGTGGAGAGATATCAAAAGGATTCGAATTCATTAATCTTAGAAATGGCCCCGGTAGTCAGATGGCTCCATTCTCGCGCGCAAGCCAAATATCTCGAATCTTTTTACGACGTAATGCGACTTTAACTCGTTTAACCCGTTTACCCTCGCAGTCCGCTCGGAAAATTTCGCCGTCGTGTCTCTCCCTCGTAGCGGGAGCGCGCAGCTGCTGCTTTCGCGCGCGCCACGATAGAGACGTCACAGGCTGGCCCGGTACACACGATTATGTCTTCGCGCAACGTCGATTATCGCCAACACCGCCGCGCGATTTCACTTCGACCGACATTTCTCGGCTCGGCACAGGAAAATATTTCGCGGCAAATGACGCTCAACAACGAACCTTGCATCGACGTGCTTGCACGAGAGCAGTGCGCGTTTTGTTCACAGGTACCCCGGTACCGTTCGAGTTCACCCCGCTGCTCGGGGGTCTGCTGATCGGCGTCGTGACCGCCCTGCTGCTTGTCACCGTCACCATTTTGGCCGCGCTGAAAATGCGGAGCGAGAGGCGAGCTCAAAGGCCCGGAGATTTACCTCTGAAGAAGGCCACCGCGCCGAGTTCCGAGGAGCTTTACGACGCGGACGACAGGAATCCGGACGTTGTACCAACCAACAAAGGTGCGTTCTCGCCAAAACCGATTTCTTTTTTTGCGCGCGCACGCGTGAGCACAGAGGAGAACGTTAGTTGATGGTGAAGAATAAAGAGAAGCGAAATAAAAAAAGATAAACGGAGGAACGCACACGTCAATGTTCAAAGGGAATGTTCCGCGGAAAAATTAGACGGTCGCGCCGAATAAAATCCCGTTTCGACCATGTCACTCCCGTGGTTTTTACCGTCCGGTCGTTCAACGCGTTCGTGTCGTTCGACGAGCGCGCCGGACTTCAAACCGACCGGGAAATGCGTAAATGAATAAATAAAACAAAAAAAAAAGAGTCGAAAACTCCATCGGACATACGGCATAACATATCCGACTGCAAAGCGCACGGTTGGTAAAATTCGGACAATGTACGAAATTATTTGACCGCGTAAATTGTACGGTAACGCAACGTCGCCACTATACGAATAACTCTGGCGAGTGCGCACACGTCGCGCTCGATATGTCGATCGACATACTCGCACGCGCGCGCGCGCGTGCTCGCCCTGAAAATTTTTAACTGACGCGCTGCGCGTCCTACAAGGACGAGCGCGCAGCGTGAACATACGCCACTCCAACTTGCGACGATGCGAAGTTACGGCGCAGTCGCGCAGAAATAAATTCCGTACACTCAAAAAAAAAAAATGCTTTTGGCGAAAATAATCGAGAGATACGGGAGGTTAGTTAAGTTAGATAAATGACTGAGGTATTGCGTATGTTTTGCACTGAGAAAAGAAATGATTGATCGAACTAAAATTATAGTAATTTTTGGTCCCAACTTTCTTTTTCTGTAGTAAGATGGTAGTAGTGACATTCATACGAGGTTATTATCGCTAACATTGGACTTCATTATAAATGTTCATTTAAAAAATTTTATAAAAAAATATCTCTTTTTTTATATAATAATTTATAGTAATTATTTTTCTATGTGGTATTCAAGTTGGTACACTATAGTGACATTTACTGCAAGAAATGATTCTTTCAACAATAGATCTTTCACTATGCGATTATAATTACAAAAGATCAAGTACGTATTAGTGGACCCTTCTAGGCCGGAGGGAGTCTCGACGCGCGCGCGTCTCTGTCGATTTTCCGATTTTTCAGCGGAAAACTATCGTCCGTGCCGCGACATCGCGATAAAAATCACCGATAATCGGAACTATGTTCAAGGCGAGCGTTCGAACAAGAGCGCGCTTCATTTACGCACAGGAAAGAAAAAGGAGGAAAGGCGGGTAGGAGAGACTGACAGGGTTAACGTCGCGATTCCAAGACCGCGTGACGATCGGCTCGATGTGGAAATTTTATTATCAGCTACATTGGCCGCTACCGCCGCCGGCTTTCAAGCGTAATACCTGATTGACAGCGATCGAGTACACTCGGTCGGGCGAGTGTACTCGAGAGCGGAAATTCAGCGGACTCTATTGCGAGCGCAGCCGCGCGATTCGTTAACGGCATCGCGCAAACGCTCCGCTATGCTATGCGTCATTACATCGCTCGCAATAATACCGTCGGCGGATCGTTGGACGACGTGAATAGTTATCGGGCCGGGCGCAGGGATGGCCGACGTATGGAGAACTTAACCCCCCGCCACTTGTTAATAAATTACTCGGCCGATTACCAGGACTTGTTCATCGGGCTAACCATCGCGAATCCCATGCGTATCCGATACGTAACGTTCGAATGGTCGCGCCAACAGAATCGCGCCGAGAGACCTTTGCCATTTGTAATCCGGAAATCGACGACAAGAAATCGCGAACGTCATTTTCTTGCGAATTATCGAACGTGCAATCTGTTCATATCTAAATAAAAAAAAAAAACATAAAACGAATCGATTAATAAATGAGGGGGAAGTATGGAGTGTTAAGTTAATAAATAATATTCTCTGTGCAAGCACTGCGTTACTTATTATATAGTTCATTATTTAATCACGACCGTAACTATATGGTTTCAATCGTGAATTATTATTTAATCAACATATCGCATCAACACCCCCGCCCGATCGAGCGACGTTATCCATATTACATGTTATCCGTATTACATTCGTAATGCCTTGTCGTTATTGATTTAATAAAATTCAACGCGTCAGCTCGACATATGAATGACTAGATCGGTTTAATAACATAAATAAGTATTTGCGGCACGAACGTCGTGGTTTTCTCCCGATGAATATTACAGAATCTCCAAAAGCGAAAGAGTGCGCGGCGTGACGCTTGATAAATTGCACATGAAATGAATATTTCTCGCGTCCTCTTCTTGTTTTAGCGCGCCGTTCGAAAGGCTTGTGCTCACGAAATAAGCTTCTTTCCATAATTGATGTCACAATCAGAAAAAGAACATTCTCGCGAAGAAGCGCATTGAGAGAAAAATATAGTTGCTTTTGGCGTCAACTATACATTTTTGTAATCTTAACCAGAAAAGTAATTAAAAGAACCATCTTTCTAATAACACTTACTAAAACAATAGTCTTCCTAACTATTTTTATGGTTAAAATCACAAAAGAGTATAGTTGACGCCGAAAGCAACTATATTTTTCTCTCAGTGCGGGCACGAGCTTTCCGAATAGCTACCGTTGCGCTATTTCGGGGAGAAAGATAGACAGAGATGTTTCACGTGCATGGAACCAAAGATTCAGATTACCAGCTGACCGGGTCAACGTCCGGCACACCGTTAGCGACGCAAAACACACCGGACGGTCTTCCGCCGTCGTCCCTTCCGACCCAACAGACGAACAATCATCTGCAAGGACTTCCCGCCTATTCGCATAACGACTACACCAATTACCCGACCTTGCCGGTGAGTACCGCGAGAGCGGAGATTCCGCTAATGAAATTTATTAATATCCCCGGCTCCGACCGCGGCGGAGAGAACGAGCGGCCGGCCAAACGTTGACTCGTACTACTTTAGCCACTCTTTCTCTCTTCTGTCAATTTTGCGCCACGTTTTCTCTATGTTTTCTCTGTACGTAATTTCATTGTACATGTAATTATTTTTAATAAATTGTTGCACGTGATTATTCCTTAGTTTTATTCTGATTTCTGTTGAGATGTCGCTTCCGAACAGCATCTCTGAACGTTATCTGGAGAGAGGAGAGTGTCGTGAGCGTGGAGCGTGTAATTCAGTGGTTTAGAGCAGTCGCCCGGCAAGCGAAAGATCCGGGTTCGGTTCCCGGCCTAGCAAACCGCGCTTTCGATATTTTTCTCTCTCCGGAACGAAAAGGAGACGCAGGTCCCGCCGCCACCTGATACGCCCTCCTCCTTCTTAGTTTCATTGATTTCTGTTTTCGTGTTGATATTAATGGAAGCTAACAGAGATTGTTGGTTAAGCGATGCCTTTATATTTATGTAACGCGCGGGAACTGAATAGTGTGTTGTGCGAAATACTTTAGGGACAAATAATCGTCGCGTACACGCAAAAGGCAATTCTCCGACAAACCAACAATTCCCTTTAGGTTCCTTGTTAAATTATACTTTGTTGTCCCACACTCGGTGCACTCGTAGCATGTATACACACACATGCACACAGTCTGTGGCACAGCCATTACATGTAAATGGGTGCGCTCTGATTTCACGAAACGTAAGTGAATGCCGTACGTTGCCGTTCGCAGCAAAGAGGAATTCAAACAATTAAAGTCAATGGTTTAAATCACGGGAATTTCGTTAGTCCAACGAGCGTAAGTGGGAGCACGTTTTAATATAGTTAATAGGTTCATCCAATGTGATGGGAAACTGAGCAAGCGGAGTGCAAAGAAACGGAAGCGAGGCAACGGCAGCAGCAGCAACCTCGGCCGAATCGCGCGACCCCGTTGTTACTGTCGCATCGTTCCCTTTTCCTTTCGAGATCCGCAAGAGACGCTCGGGGGCTAACGTTTTCAAGAAAGACCTCGAGCGGTGTAGTTTGAAATAACAGTATCCATCTGAGAGGGATGGTAGCGGCAGCCGTCGCCGCGCGCATTGCGTAAAGTTTCAACCGGAAAACAACGCTTTCGCTTCGCAGTTGGAAAGTAGAAAATTGCGCTGTCCACGTCTTTTCTCCCGATTTTGAAAGACATTCCAAGGTTGAGATTCTAACGTTAACATACACGCTACTGCGCTACGTCGCGATTGCACCCCGCTGCACAGAAAATTGCTCCTCGCCCAATGCCCAACCACGATCGACACACGAAATGCGCGTACGTCTCCCTCTCGTGCTTTTTTTACCACCCTCCGCGCGAGGTAGCCCGTTTGAGATTTTCCCCGGTACTCTCGAGCTCCTTGCGTCATGAGCCACTGAAACTTCACCCTCAATTTCACACCAAATTAATTACTAATTACTGTTGGGATCCAAAGTTCCGTTAACGAAACCTCGGCAAGAACAAAACTGCAGAGTAGAAAACTTTGATTATCGCTAAGGATTTTCCTATTCCATTTACCCGCGGCACAGTTAATTGTTGCGTTCTTTCTCTCTCTCTCACTTTCTCTGCCTCCCTTTCTCTCTTTCTTATTTTTGCAATTTCTCATTGTACCGATTCTCTTCCGTTGGATTTAGTGAATTCTTTCAGAATCGAGAGTCCGTGGCGGCGGACGCCGGCTCTTAGAATTCCTCACGATACCGAGATACTCGTCGAAGATTCGTTGGAGTTTAGCAAAGTTTGACTAGAACGCGGGAAAAGTATGCTAGAAAGAGAGGGATAAAGGGGATGGGAAGAGAAAGGAAGGGACAAGGAGGAAAGGGAGAGAGAGGGAGGAGAGGGAGAGGGAGGAGAGAGTGAGGGAGAAAGTTAAGTAGGGGACAGAAGAAGGGGAGAGAGGGAAGCGAAAAAGGGAGCGAGAGGAAGAGGATAGCAAAGAGAGGGGAGACGGAGGGGAAAGCAGAGAGAGAGAGAGGGGGGGAAGAGGAGAATGAGGAGGAAAAATATAAGTAGCTTAAGAAGATATAGCCGAGAGTTTCGTTCTTTTCGTGTCTATGAAGAGAATCCACGGAAGATTCGCGTTTCTCGTCTCTCTCGTTAGTCTGTCTCGAGAGAAAAGAGCCGGTGAATCATCGGCCGACTCCGGTCCGAGTCGTTCCTCACGTCGCGAGAGAACATTCTCCGTGCTGTTTTGCGTCCAATTTATAGGAAATGGCGCGCGGGCACTCGAGGACCGTCGTCTTCGTCCTAAACAGTCGAAGGAACTCGCGCCCCGTCAAAAGTTTCCGTGATACGAGCCAACTAGTCCCGGACGATCGGTCCCTCAGGAATATTCAGGAGTGAAAATTCCGAAAGTTAGACCTGTCCGTATTATCTAAGTCCCGGGGACTAGAGAGAAAACGCGCTCCCTTCCCCTGCCACCCCCGACGTCCCGCGAAAACTACCTCTGGCACTTTCTTAGAAATGTGCCTCGGTCCTATCTTAGAGAAGTTGGTCGCGTCTCTCGGCTTCTAGCGGATTATTTAAATGCCGGCCGGGCTCGCGCGCGCACGCGTATGCATGTATGTAAACTGGTTTGCATTTACTTTGGAGGATTACGCTGCGCGCGAGCGCACCCATGCACTGACACACACACACACTCGCACAAACATGTCTCCGCACGCACATATCTATAACTCAACACGCTAATGTATCGAAATTAGCTTAATCTCCTGTTCCCCACGTGTCATTAGACATCCGAACGGACTTGTTGCGTAATACATGACCGATTTCATCGATCGAAACAATACACGCGCTCAGTCCGTAATCGGATTCGAGGCTCATGTAGGACTCAGCGATCATCGTACGATTCAATGAACCTCGTTCGGCTAGAGTCAGACAGAAAGGAGTTCTCGCAGCTGCGCGCGCACGTTCCCCAACATCCACTCACGCTATTAGAGATCCCCCTTCTCGTGAAAGGCTTAATGACTTCACATTATCAGCAAGAGCCTGTTGCTCGTGTTATACCGCTGATGCTAATACGATGTCAAATACTCCAGAAATTTCTACGTAATTACGTCTCTGTTAGGACCTGCCGATAATCACCGTTCCGCAATAAACAATCTTATGTCATTACAGCCCTCGTGAGAAAGAAGATGACAGAGGAAAGAGAGAGAGAGAGAGAGAGAGAGTCTCGCCTTCATCGTGTGTGCACACGGATTTCTTTGAGATTTAACTCTTTCAGCGTCCTGGGCAGCTAACACCCTTCCCTCCCTTTGTGGAAGATCTTTTCTAGCTAACGTTACCGCGAACGGTCCTTGTGTACCGTGCCCTACTTTTCCTTCTTCCAGCTATCTGGCGAGGTGACATACGCGGAACTATGCCTGGCGAGGCCCACCACTCTGTCGACCCTAGCGACCGACGCCAAACTGGCGAGCCTTGGCGGAGTCGGCGGTTTGGGTGGTCTTCAAGGCTACGGGAGCGGTTTGGGGGTGATAGTGGGCGGCAAGCCGTACGCGAAAGAGGCAACGGTATACGCGTGCATCGACCACAACGCGAGGCCGGCCAAGGTGGACGTTTCCAACGTGCCGTCGTGCGCGGCGACTCCTCTGTCGACGGCGAGCGTGCTCCAGGACTCGACCGTCTCCACTATGAGCGGCGGCAAGCAGCACCACCCAGCGAGAGAGGTCGTCACCGTTCGTACGCCCCTCATCTCGACCCAGGAGAGTTGTGTATAGGGACGCGACTCTGACGCGCTCAACGTCAACGAGTACTACGTCTGATATGGCCGCCTCGTGGCGATCGTGCGCGTCCTAAAAGTAACGACGGATTCATGGGACTTACTGCTACCATTATGGAGTTCATAGTAACGTCCTCACGTTCTCTAAGAAGGATACGTCTGAACAGATGAATGTCACGAGTTTCGTCCCCGGATACGCGCGAGTGTCGAGCGACGTGGCTCGCGTCGGAAAGAGAGACACGTGGACTTTCGTCGAGGATGAAACTGGTGCTGCTACTGTTACTACTGTCCCGTTTAGGGACAACGGTGTGTGACCCGTGTTCGGCGCGAACAAGCGATCCGATCGTGAGTCGGACGACGGTTCTGAACACGACGCGGAGAATGATCGCACTTCGCTCAAGGATTCCGAAGATATACGTAACGAAAGGACAACAAAGACATGTACGGACGCGGATACAACTCAAAAATCTTGCTCTTTCGCGATCTTGTCAGTATAGTCGGTGATTTATGAAAATTCAAGACTGAGGGAATCATAATTTTAAAGAATACCTACCGAGAGATAACGATTCCAATATCGACTGCCATGCACACAACGAGCGCGTTCGTTCGATTCGGCGTTCCATTGTGTCTCGAATTTACGACGACAGGATGCACTTTGTCATGCGGAGATGAAAACCCCAGGTAAGAGACAAGATACCGCGAAAGTGCGCGGCGGAGGAGCACACTCGAACAGAGAACGAACAGATCGATCTTAACCGAGAGCTTTGCAGAGAAGAAGAGGTTTTTGAATTTCGCCAAAAATTCATGAAATTCTTTTTATATATCGCGGTAAAAAGTATCTTGATCATATACACACATACAGCACACACGTCGTAACGCGCCATCGACTGAGAGCGTCACAGAATTGCGAAACGAATTTTCTCGAGCGCGAGAACACCACCCTCGTGGCCGCATAATCGTTCTGATTCACGAGAGGGAGAGAGAGAGAGAGAGAGAGAGAGAGAGAGAGAGAGAGAGAGAGAGAATATCGTCCAAGACTCCGCGAATATATTCGCTCGTGAGGGATCCCGTCGATTGACTGAATGGTCGATGGGCCGGAAAGGAACACGCCTAAAAATGTAGGTTTCCTACATTTCGAGAATGTTCGTAGCGCGCGCAGAAAACGGCAAGATCGATGTGACTACGTCGCGACGGCGAACGTAGATTTTCTATCCCGGGAGTACACTTTGTATTACAAAGTAGGTACCGAGAATAGTGGGAGATCGTCGCGTTGAGTGTATTTTCGTAGAATAGCGCGTCTTTATCGGCGATATGCATACGCGAGAGTATCGTATCGTGTCGATTACGTCGCATCAAGTGCAACGATCAATTTCGCGAGCGAGAAGAGCGAGAGGTGGATCCGCGCATGGAGGAGGTCGACCCTTGTTCCGCGAAGATCCTCCAAATATTTCCGCCCGCTGCGGCAGTCACTGCGACGCGCGGAACAAGTGCGACGCATCAAACACCGGGGTGACGCGCCGCGAGAATCTCAACGCGAACATCTCCTCGATGCGTCGTTGTTGGAGACGTTAACCGTGCTAGTCATTTCTTCGTTTTGCGTTTTCGAGCCACGTCCGGTTTACGATTCACGGGACAGACCTGTTTCTCGCGCAGCATCGTGCACGATTAATTATCAAAAAACTAATAATTAATCAGCTAGTCGCGCTGGCGTTTAACAAACGATCGATCCATCGATCTTCTCCGCGTGTAATTGCGGGGTGGCTTTCGCGCAACACGTGGAAATTCTTCCGCGAATGTAAGTTAAAACTTGAAGCGTGTCGCGTCTCGGTGTAAGCTGATTAATTAAACTTGGGCGTATCGACGTTTAACCCGACTTATTTAGGAGCGGAGGTGGTATCGCAACGCGCGACAACTTACGAGAGGCGGAAGTAAATTTGCCGACTATAAAATAAGCGGAGACTATCGATCTTCTCCCGCGCGGACCGACCGAGGCCGTTCGTTACCCTTCCAATCGTTTTACATCTCTCTAGTCTATTTATACGGCTTTTCCTATCTGACGCGCGCGCGCGCGCGCGAACGCACCGGGGAGCGTTGCCCTGCGTTGGCATGTTTTTCGTCGGGCAGCGTGGCCCTGCGTTGACGTGTTTTTCGCCGGAGAGCGTTGCCCTGCGTTGGCGTGTTTTTCGCGCGCGCTGCGTTGCGCTGCGACGCGACGCGCACGGAGACTTTCCTACAAGATGAATACCTGACGTACACCGATGCTCGGTTACGCGTGCGAGGACGTTGTAAATAGTGACTATTCCTCGTGCGCGAGGACACCGAATAAATCTAGATTAATTATCGAAATTACCGTGTGCGTTGATTGAGGGTAAGTGAATGAGAGAGAGAGAGAGAGAGAGAGAGAGAGAGAGTGCTCTGCACTCCTTAAAGATATGTATATTAATTAAACAAACGTACCTTGTACACTGCGCATCGTTTACCAGCGGCGAGCAACCACGTGTTATCCCCGTAATTAACTTTGCGTTGAGTTCGATCGGAGGACAGTTTGCGACGGAATCGCCATTCGCGCACCGTGAATAAAGACAATAACGTTGCAGCGTCGTTAAATTAAAAACGGCCCGCGAACGATACGAGTTACATCGCGCGGTGTTCCTCGAAACTTAATTGAAGCTTAAGCTCTTCCTTTATTTTCTTTTCTCTCGTAATATCGGCAATAAGCAGTTTGAATAACACTGTCTCTTTTTCTTTCTTTATTATCGGTTATCGACTTTTGCATCGCCAACGCGAGGCAGGTTCGTGCTTGCAATCGCGCGCATCATTAAATCATTAGAGAGGAAACGCCCGAGGCGGGATCGAAAATGCGCCCAGCGCGCATCTCTCCGGCAGAGAGGGTGATTTACTCCAATAACGGCGATAATAATTTTACGGATGCGGATCTCGCAGGCGTGGGGTCTCCGCGACTTCAATCCACATCGGGTCGCGCGACACTAAACGCGATATAATTCATCGTTTAGCGGCCGATTTATCTTCGCTCTCCGCCGGTCCCTTTACGAAACAGACTGACGTGACGTGCGTTATTTTACGACGAAATCCTCAGGATAAACCTGTGTCCCGGGACTGCCAAAACGCGCACAACTCCCGTACGACTGCCATGTCGCATTCATTTTCATTAAGTTCGTCGAGAAATAACGAAGAGTGATCGGAGAAGTAGTAGTACCTTTCACGCGTCGCCGTACGTTGTGCACCGTACAAATGTACACGCGAGTACATCTTAGAGAGAGTGAGTGAAAAAGAAAGAGAGAGAGAAATATATATACATACATACACACACATACACTCACTCACACTCCCATACACACACACATATATATATATGTATATATATATATTGGTCTTCGTAGCGTTTACGCGCAGCAGAGACAGTGTAAATACTTTGTATATAAGGACATCAAGAGAAAAGAGAGAGACTTTATTTGCGAGAGATGCCCGAGGTTAAACCCCCTACGTCTTCTTCGAGGGACGACGGAACAGGCACGAAGGATCGTTATCGACGGGTCCGTTAAAGGCATTACGAGGTACGTTCTATCAGGGAAACGTGTCGAGCGATACCGTACCGGCGCGGTACACGCGAAAAAGGACGAGGATAATGATCCTAGCGCGCGAATTCTCTTTGCCTTAAGTAGAACTGCCCGGAAATTTCGGAATCATTACGTCGCGCGAGTCGTATCTTTAATTTCTCCTCTAATCGCGACGAGATTGCCTCCTCGTTTTTTGATGCGCTACAACCCGTTTCTTTCTTCTCAATTTCAATTCATACAAACGTTATCAACGTGCAACGTAATCCGTTATCGACCGTCGTCGTCGTCGTCGTCGTCGTCGTCGTCGTCGTCGTCATCGGCCGACGAGCACGAAGTCGTGACGAGCGTTCCTTCGTGTACGCCCCCTTCGTAATTTGTAAGATATATGTTCCGATGTACAGCGCCGATATTTTTTCAGAGTGTGCGTAATACAATACCTCCGCGTATATCGTGAAGTCTCAGGTCGCCCAATTAGGAGGGCGGCCATTTAAAGGGCGGAACTGTATAATTAAACGATCGGATTGCGATTAATGGTCAGACAAAGAAATAAAGATATGTATATGTACGTGTACGTATGTGTGTATGCACGTGTGCCTGCGCTTGTGTGCATGCGTGTGAGCACGAAGATACGAATCTATCTTTCACCGTGTGTGCGCGCGCGCGCGCGTTTGTGTGTGCGTGCGTGAAATGTGTCTGTGAAGCGCGTGCGCGTATATGTACGTATTGTGCGATTGCGGTAGCTCTGCGGCCGAAAAAGCGCTCCAGGATTCAAAATAATAAAAAAGAATAAAGATATATGTGTGCATGTACGAGTGTGTGTGCGCGCTTTTCTTGCCGTCTCATAATTTCTCTCGTGAATTATCTCGTTGCGGAGCGACTATTTGCGCTGATCCGACCGCGTTTATCTCTCCGGCGATCGACAATACCGAACGTCGAGGTAATTTCGCTTCTCGCGTGAGAGCGTCTTCGACGGAGAGACTGACGGACGAACGGATGGACAGATAGACAGAACGACAGATCGAGATGCAATTTATTTATCCGAGTTATTTTCGGACATTAAAGTCGCGCTTTTCTTCCCGTTCTACAGCCAGAAGAATGTCGCACGGTTATCTTTTCGATAAGAGGATTCCTCGAGAGTTCACAGAAGGGTTGAAACGAGACGTTTCTCTCTTTTTCTTACGGGAACGTCCGGCGGCGCTCGAACGAAATCGAAGTGGACGAAGAAAAGAAAATTATTCCTTCAGCACTCGGCGATTGAATTCACGTAAGATCGATTTTCCTCCCGCGTTTCACAAAAGGGCACCTTAACTATATGTATATATAGATATATACGCCGCGACCCGAACTGTTCTTTGCCTTCGTATTGTGCCACTCTCTCGCGAGATGTGCTTAAATATAAAATATTATCTTCCGGTCTCCTATTGCATAACGATACAATTTCCCTACGTAATTACTACGTTCTCCAGGTTCTCTGCAATCATAATTAAACAATACTTTTCGTTTTCTTAGATTTGCAAGTTAAGATTCTCCCTATTGTTCCCGGTGAAATTCAAAGAGGTCGCTCTTCCTACGTAATTGCTTTGAGAAAAATGAGGAGAGGAAAAAGAAAGAGGGGAACAGAGCAACGAGAAATTTTAGCGATTCTCGTGTCGGAGCAGTCGAGGTCCGCTTTTTTCGACAAATGTTACGATTTACTTCATACGTGCCACGTACGATGCACGGTACGCGAAGGGTGATGAGATCGCCCGGTATACGGGCGCGCGGCCGTACACGTGTACAAAAGTTCAATTGGCGAAGTCCTTCCGGTTTCGCAGGTATTTTAAGCACGCGCACCGTTAACGATCGCACTCGGCTTCTCCTCCTCACGGCAGCACTCCTCCGCCTCTTCCTCCTCCTGAATTCTCGCTTCTCGCATGCTACAATACATTCCACGTTTCCTGTCAAATACCGCGCGGGCACGTGTGAATGCGGTTCGTTTCGCCACTGCGGGAGAATTCTGACGGTAATAAAGAAACGATGATGGGCCACGCGCTCGCGAATTTCCGCGCGACGATCCCTGCACGCCTCCTCCCGCGAGTCCCGCGTTCACGTGAAAGTAAATGAACAGCCGCAATGAGCAATTACAAGCTGATACGAGCGTCGGCGTGGCCTTGCATTTCAAATACGTGTGTGCATTACGGTATTCGAGTAGTTTAAAAGTACGCGAGATTTGTTCGCAGACGCGCGTGACACGCAGCTCTTTCTCGATGAATGAATTCCAACTAGCTCATTATTCGCCCCTCTGTCTGTCGCGGAGGTCCACTGTGTCCCGGCCAAAGCGCTCCGCGCGCGCGATCGATCAAAGGTAACGATGGCAAGGGCGGTCGCCGGGCGAGGGAGAAGCGCTTGTGCAAAAAAGCGGAGCGCTCGCGAAATTTCGCGAATAAGAAGCGACCGTCGGCTGGCTGGCCGACTAAGCTAAATCGCCGGCTCGTTCGGACAGGCTCCGCTCGTTTCGTTTCACTACAGAGTCCTCTACTGCGCTTTGTAGCGGGTCTGCATTGCGGCGTGCATGCACCCGCCGCCAGCGAGAAGCCTCGGGGTTAAAGGTGACCAGGCGCGCGCGGCCGTGTGGCAGTTTCAAAAGAAGCCCCTACATGAAAATCTGCACCGGCTTATCGAATCTGAAAGTCAATTTCTGCCTTCGTGGCAGACGGAGCTAGCGCTGCCGTCGACGCTGCCGTCGCCGCCGCCGCCCTGTCGTG
Organism: Odontomachus brunneus; assembly: GCF_010583005.1. Lineage (NCBI taxonomy): Eukaryota > Metazoa > Arthropoda > Insecta > Hymenoptera > Formicidae > Odontomachus > Odontomachus brunneus. The sequence goes on from NW_022639535.1 coordinate 453,650, forward strand.
TGTGCGCTCGAATCTATTAGCTTGTCCCGAAAGCACCAAAAGCGTCAAAAGTCTTTTTGCCGCGGAATATTCATCGGCGCCCCGGCGCGGTTATCACCGCGATAACCGCCGCACAATCCTGACTTTCTGCCATCCGTAATCCATCCCGCACACAACACCGATATATCCCGACATCCAACCCCCGGTTTCTCTCACTCACCCCTTTCGGATCCATCCGATATCGGATATTCGAATCGCACCGCAACGATGTACCGCGAATTTATTGGTCGTTAATAACAATGACACGCCAAGTAGAAACGGATTAATGCTGCGAATGGCATAATCGCGTGGTGCGGCCAGGGAAAAATAATTTGTCGTCTCGGATTCTCTCTTGCGCGTCTCGTCGTTCACGTCGCAATTTGTTACGCACTCGTGCTCTACGCACTTTCTCCGCGATTCTCCGCTCGTCGTCGTCGTCGTTATCAACGGTCGATCAAGCAGTTTTAACGAGGCAATTACCGGTCCAATGCCGAATTCCGATCACGACGACGAACTTAAATCGCTAAATTGACAAATTCGCGCAACCTCGCGTTTCCCCGAAATTCCTGCCTTTTTATCGCTGTTTATCGCAGTGTCGTTTTACGTGGTAATTCCGTCGGAATATTTGGCGTTTAACTGATATTTGGCTTCCACTTTGTGCCGTGGATGTTAGCAGAGAACCACGATCTTTTCTATAACTTGAATAACTGAAACTGTGACAAAGAGCCGGCGAATCGCACGACTGTTACGCGAATTGTACATAATCTCTTGGCACGTGAGTGAAACGTACGTTTGCGTGCACGCGCGTGTGTATGTGTTCGTGTCTGTGCAGACGTGTGTGGATGTGTGTGTATGTGCGCTCGTTTGTACATTCTCCCGTGAAATCCACGGTCCGCGTGTGTGCGCGTGCGAATGTTTCGTGAGATTCCATCTGGCGAGCCTGATGAGAGAAACGCGAACGTGTCGAAAATTGAAATTGCGACGACCATACTACGTGTATCTACAATAATTATAGATCTCTCTCTACAAATATATACACACCTCAGCGTAATCAGAATAAACGTGTTGATATGAAAAACGATAAGATGTCGGTCTATCGACGCTTGGCTGACTTTAAAGCCATCTAAGTCTTCATTAGATCCATTTTCTTTCTATAAAAATCTGACATCGAGATATATCATTAATGAGAGAAAGACTATTATGAGCTTGTTTTACACGAATCTCTTAAAACTTTCAAGTCAGCCAACGTTCATCATAATAAATTCTTGTGACTTCTTTATCCGTCCCTAAAAATCCTGTATCTTTGCGACGAATCAGGTGAGTATGCTCATTATTAATACGACTCGTATCTCTGTAACGAGCACTTCGATGTGTTTTTCCTTCTTTTTTCAATAGATGAAATGAAACGTCTCTCCCGAGGATTCAACGTAAACAGCGAGGTTCCACTGTCCGCGCCAGCCAATTACGTAATGTTCGCACATGCATCTGCGTCAGGCATGCCGAAGTGAAAACGAGTAGTACGGATAATAAAGCGGGCGAAATTAATGCTGTGTTTTACACTACAGCGAAATTAGAAATGGCGCTGCCATAACGAACACACTTTGTCGCATTTCCTGCTATTAATTACGCGGAACTCGAACGCGCGGAGCCGCCGACAGCTATAGAGAGAAAGAAGAGAGAAGAGGAGAAGAGGATATGAGAGAGACGCGGAGTTTCATTATTTCATTTATCATGCGAACATTCGCACACCTATATGCGCGGCTCTCGTGAAGGTGCCAGGATTAAGACGAGAATCCGAGCGAGGTGAGAATTCGCGAAGCCCCGAAAGAGGTCTTCGTCGCTGCCTCCTCCACCTCCTCCATATCGGGTCGAAACGACCTTCACGTCCCTCTCCCCTTTTCTGCCAATCCAGTTTCTCCGACACGTGCTTGCGTCCCGCGAGTCCTTCTCCCGGGATAACATAAATCCTGGATCGTCCTGCTGGCATCTCCGGCCTCTCGTCGTCTCTCTCGCCAATTGTCTGCCGGCCGTTCTCGCGAAATGGCATTTACGTCGGGTGGAGACGCGAGATTGCGAGCGAGTAATTAAAAAATCGTCGAGAAAAAGCCCTATTCTGTCTCTCTTCCGTCTATCTACCTATCTCTTCACCCCTTCCTTCCTATTTCTATCTCCTTCTGCCGCAATGGCGCGCGGCGGTATCCGTTCCAAGAAGAAAATACGAAAGGTACGCTATCCTGCCCCCTGCCTACCTCTCCTCCTCCTCCTCC